>NC_057863.1:634119290-634419290 GCF_019393635.1 Dromiciops gliroides
GGCGGCGGCGGTGGTAGCCGAAGCGCCAGAGCCGTGGCCGGAGGTGGACCTGGTGGAGCGCGAGCAGCGTCGGGAGCTGCTGCTGACCGGCCCGGCGCTGGAGGAGCGCGTGCGGGCGGCGGGCGGCCGGCTGCCGCCGCGCGTGTTCTCGCTGCCGCTGCTGCACTCCCTCGAGGTGTGCGGCTGCGCGAGCCTGCGCGAGCCGGGCCCGGGGCTGGCGCGCGGCCTCCCGCGCCTGCGCAGCCTCGTGCTGCGGGGCAACGCGCTCGGGCCCGCGCTCAGCCCGGAGCTGGGCCCGCTGCCCCGCGCTGCGCGTCGCTCGACCTGTCCGGGAACGCGCTGGAGGAGTTGCCGCTGGCAGCGGCCTCGGCCCTGCTGAGCCGCCACGCGCTGCCGCAGCTGCAGAGCCTCAACCTGAGCGCCAACCGCCTGCGCGCGCTCCCGGCCGAGTTGGCGCGCTGCGCACCGCGCCTGCAGACCCTCAACGTGGCGCGCAACCGCCTGCGCGCGCTCCCGGCCGAACTCTTCGCGCTGCAGCTACTGAGCGAGCTGGCCGCGGCCGACAACGAGCTGCAGGAGCTCAGCCGGCCGTTGGCGGAGCTTCCCGCGCTCAAGGTGCCCGCCGCCCGGGGGGGTAGGGGGACGCCCCCAGGGTCACCCGCCTTAGACTATGGATCTTAGAATTTACGGGGGGGGGGAGTTCTCGAGGCTCAGTGCAGCCCTTGTGCCAGTGTGTGGACATGAAATTGACGAGGACTAGGCTGTGGGGGGAGCCCAGCCCCCTCCCTTTTAAAGAGAAAGGTGTTACAGCTTGCAGGTCCCGCCCCCTTATTTATGACTCCCATCCTGCCTCCTGCAAGAAAGTATGTTCCTCCAGGCGACTGTGTCTTTGTAACTCTGGTCCCCAGTCTTGACTGATGAAACTGAGGCCACCATAGTCAGGAAACTTGTAAGTACGTGCCGAAGCTGAGGCTTGGGGTCAGGTTTAGATCTGGAAAGGCCTTCGAGGGGCTCTGTTTGCAGAGGTTCTCCAAGGGTGTGCTGTGTGCCTCCTAGGGGTCGCCCACCAAGGCTTTATTTGGCTTTTTCTGAAGAGGTACAAAATAGCATCAGATGCCAGGGAATGGGAAAAGGAGGAGATGAAGCATCCCAAGGCCTGGGACTGGAGTGGAGGCTCTACTGCCCAGGAATCCTTTGTTGTGGCTCATGGTACAGTAGAAAGCATCATTTCTGGAGTCAGGGACCCCGTTCATCTCCTGCCTCCAGTACATGACTTTGGGCAGGTCATTAACTCTTAGGCCCCCTTTCTTTTTCTGCATCATCAACAAGGGGGACTATATTCTTAACCATTTTTATGTCATGAATCTCAGGCAGGATCTGGTGAGGTCTACAGAGCCCTTATCAGACTAATGTTTTAAAATGTATAAGATAGCATGAGTAAGGTTACAAAGGAAATTGATTCTGTTAAAATACAATTTATCAAATTGTATGTGGGGGGGGGGGGGGAACTACAGATAAGTTTCCTGGACTAGATGACCTTTAATGTCCCTGCCATCTCTAAATCTGAAATCCTAGGATTCTTTTTACAGAGCATGCTGTGCTGTGAGGGGAAAAAAAATCAAGAATCATTTCTCTAAGTTAATCCCCTTCATGTAAGTGACTGTTTGGGGCTTTTTATCAAAACCCAGAGCAGTGCCTTCCACATTCAGCACATTAGTCTAACTTGGAGCCTTAGAGTGTTGGCTGAGGCAATGAAGTTCAAGGCTTGCCTGTGGTCCTTATGTGAGGCTGTATTAGATGCAGGTCTTGAGCCCAGTTCATCTTGAGTGGCTGGGTCCCTATTCACTCTGCTCCCTTCCCAGTCCCAACCCTCAACCAGCAAACCTTCTATATTTTTTTTGGGTGGGAGTGGGGCTGGGCAATGAGGGTTAAATGACTTGCCCAGAATCACACAGCTAGTAAGTGTCAAGTGTCTGAGGCTGGATTTGAACTCAGGTCCTCCTGAATCCAGGGCTGGTGCTTTATCCATGGTGTCACCTAGCTGCCCCTATACTTTCTTCTGTTCTCATATCCTTCCTAGGCAGCCTGTGCAGTGCCATCCCCATCCCTGAGTCACTCCCACCATGTATCTGCCTTCCCAGCTCCTACGGTGCTACTGAAAGACCTGGAAGGCCCCAGCCCTTCTGACTGGGTCCACTTTGTTTTTATTGTTTTGGTGAGGCAATTGGGGTTAAGTGACTTGCCAAGGGTCACACAGCTAGTTAGTGTCAAATGTCTGAGGCCGGATTTGAACTCCTGACTCCAGGGCCAGTGCTCTATCCACTGTGCCACCTAGCTGCCCCTGGGTCCACTTTGGATGTGTTTTCTCATTTCAGTTGGGCCTCTGCTATGTCCAGGCCATCTTGGGATTCTTTCCTAGTCTGTTCTAAACCTCTTTCCCCAGACTGCTGCGAACCTCAATACTGCTCAGACCCCTCATCCTTTCCTATCTTTTCTGGAGATCTCTTCTCATATTTTAACCAATAAAATGGAGGCCACTTTGCCATGAGCTTCCTCTTCTTTCCCCATGTTCTTATCTTGTAATCTTTTGACAGATGGTGGTATAGTGGATAGAGGGCTGGATCAGGAGTCAGGAAGACCCAAGTTCATATCTGCCCTCAGACACTTTACCAGCTGTGTGTCCCTGGGCAAACCACTTGACTTTACCCACAAACACACTCAAGTCTTGCCCATCGTAGCCACCTGCTATCTTCTGTCTCCTTCCTTTCTCGAGTCACCACCTCATTGCCTTGCCTTTTTTCACTCTTCTGTACTCTTGCAGTGTGGCCTCCAGTCATTCACCTGAACCACCCTCTGCAGAGTTATCAGTGACTGCTTAACTGCCCGATCAAATGAAGTGCCTTGTCCTAGTTCTCCCTTTTAGACTGCTGGTTTTTTTACTGCTGCCGGCCATCTGACAGACACACATTCTCTCTGGCCTTTTGTGGCAGTGCTTTTCTCCAGCTTCGCCTCCCTGGCTGGCCGGCCACTCCGGCTCAGTCCTCTTCATGGGGTCATTCTGTGTCATGCCCTGACTGTGGGTGTACCCTGAGAACTCCTTTATTTTTCTCCCACTTGGTATCCTCATCTCCTATGAGTCTAGTGATCTCTTTTTGAGACTTCCAGCCCCGTTTCCTTTCCTGAATTCATGCCTGTATCAGATGCTTCAAACATATGCTATAGGAATGTTAAACTCAGTTGTCCAAAACAGCTCATTATATCTTTTGACACTGGTATTATTGGGTGGAGGGGGGCAGGCAATGGGAGTTAAGTGACTTGCCTAGGGTCACACAACTAGTAAGTGTCAAGTGTCTGAGACCAGATTTGAACTCAGGTCTTCCTGAATCCTGGGCCAGTGCTTTATCCACTGCACCATCTAGCTGCCCCCAGCTCATTATCTTTTTTTTTTTTTTTTGCTGGGCAATGGGGGTTAAGTGACTTGCCCAGGGTCACACAGCTAGTGAGTCAAGTGTCTGAGGCCGGATCTGAACTCAGGTACTCCTGAATCCAGGGCCGGTGCTCTATCCACTGCGCCACCTAGCTGCCCCCCAGCTCATTATCTTTTGAAAGACCCACCTCTCCACTGAACTTGTGAGGAAAGTGTACTCCTGTCCTAACAGTCACCCATCTTCCCAGGCTGGCAGCATCCTTAGCTCACCTCTCCTGCAGCCCACATATCCAGGTAGTTGCCAGATCTGTGTCTCATCTCCCAGCTCCCAGGCCCTTATCACCTCTTCCAGTACTCTACTGACTGCTCTCCCTAGTTTGATCCCTCCTCCCCACAGACCTGCCAGAAGGCTTTTCCTAGAGCAGAGGCTTGACCATGCCTCCTTTCTACTCAGTAGGTTTCAGGAGCTCCCTAGTATTTGGAGGATCAAATAAATACTCCTATGTTTATCATTTAAAACTCTTCCCAGCCTGGCCCCTTCTTACCTGTCCTGCCTTATTATATAGTGCTCCCCTCCACACACTAATCTGTCATCTACCCAGGCTAGTCATCTTGCTTCTTATGTAGGAGGTCCCACCTTCTGTCTCCATGCCTTTGCATCATCTGACCCCCATACCAGGAATTCTCTCCCTCTTCATTTCAGCCTCTTGAAGGAATCTCTTACTTCCCTTCCCTAGCAACTGCTAGTGCCTCCCCACCCCCCCCCCCACCCCTGCCAAGATTACCCTCCATCTCCTTGGTATCTCCTCTGCTTAATAATTGCTAATTGATTACTCCATGATGCATCTCACCTTGTAGAGTGGACAGACTGAGGCCCATGGTGGGGAAAGGACCTGCTTATGATACAGACCTGATGAATGCATCTTCTGATTCTAAAGTCAGTGCTCTTTTCACAACACCCCAAATGATAACATTTCAGAGTTGGAAGGGATCACCCAAGTGCTTTGATCCTGCCCACATTGGCACAAGAATCCCCTCACTGTTATAGGCAAATATTCTTTTCCCTCTATTAAGGGAGAAACGAATTCCTTGGTGTCCGTGGCAGCTAGTTCGCTTGGTGACAACTCAGATTGTTCAGAGGTTTTCCCTGACTTGGAGTTTAAATCTGCATCTGCAAAGTCTCTCCCTTGTTTTGCCTCTTGGAGCAAGAAGGCCTAGAGTTCAACCTTTGGCACTTGGTAATTGTTTATACTGATGTATATAGTTGGGGCTATAGATAATCATGGTGTTCGGCCTGGCAGTCTTTTTTGCCTAAGTATAATGAACCCTGGACTGAAATTAGGTTCTGGATTCAAATGCCTTGTGCAAATGTGCGTGTCACTATTTCCTTGGTGTGTCATTTCCTCCTCCCCCCATGGTGGGAAATGGGGCATTGGGGTTGAACCTTTCAGAGTCTGCCCCATGGCAAATATGATTCAGAAGCAGCTCACGGCACAGTGAGACATCAGAGTAGGACTTTAATGATGACAATTCACACTGTAGAGAAATTCTATCAATGAAATGAAAGAGAAGCCAGAAAATTTTAGACTGTATTTCCTCTTTATTGTTTTTATTGAGAACTAGAGTCAGCCCTTGTAACAAAGAAATAGGAGGGAAAACCCAACCAGCACGTTGGCAGACAATTAGAGAATTGGTTGGTAAACATAGAAAAGTGAGTGATGATAACTTAGAACTAGCTTAGCTTCATAAGGAACAGGTCATGCTGAACCGCCTTCGTGTTGCCTTTAGACTGGTCCAACAAAGAATATAGATTCCGTTTACCTAGATTTTAGCAGTGTTTGTTTTTGCAAAAGGTGGAAAGAGATGGATTAGACATTGGATTTCATTAATGCATTTAAGTATGTGGAATGATGATAAATTTCAACCAAAGAGTAGTCGTTTGATAGTTTCCAAGTCAGCTTGGAAGGAGATGGTCCTCTACTGTTGACATAATTAAACATTTTCCCCAAATTCAGTGATCATGTAGAATACTTTTAAAAACCACTTTTCACTTGTTTTCTGCAAGTCTGCCAACAGTTTAAAAAAGCAACATTTGATTTTTACACAATCAAAAGAGGAGTAGTTTCAGTAGTTTCTTACTCGCTGTGACCCCATTGGGGTTTTTTCTTGCAAAGATACAGGAGTGCTTGCCATTTCCTTCTCCAACTCATTTTGCAGATGAGGAAACTGAGGCAAGGCAGGGTGAAGTGATTTGTCCTGAGTTACACTGCTAGGTAAGAATCTGAGGTTACCATTTGAACTCAGGTCCTTCTGACTGCAGGTCCTGGCACTCTTCCATTCGCTGTGACACCTACCTGCCCAAAGCGTCTAGAGACAAATATAAATAGCCACTATGGTGTGTTTTAATCTTAGCTCTGCATTTGTTGCTCATTGACTTGTTGATAGGTCATTTTCACCTCCCCATGCCTCAGTTTCTTAATCTGTGAAATGGGAGGAGAATCCATAAAAATCAATGTTGAATTGGCCTTTCTCTTCATAATCTATCTACTGAAGGATGGAGCCAGTTGGTAAAAAGAGGAGTTAAGATAACAGGCAACATAAATGGGCAATGGCTCTGAAAACAGTGAGCCCGAGTTCGAATCTTTGCCCCTGGAATTTGTTGTCCGTGTGACCTTTTCCCTCTTTTTATGTAGCCAGCCATTAACACAGTGCCTGACCCACAGTAGGTGCTTAATGTTTATTGACTGACCCTGTACTCCACTTTCTTCATCTGTAAAATGAGGGGGTTGGATTAGTCAGCATTTGTTAAGTATCTACTGTGTGTCAAGCTCCATCCTAAGAGCTAGAGACAGAAAAGCAAAACACGGCCCCTGCTCTCAAGGAGCTCCCACTCTATTGGGGGAGACAACATACAAGCAACTATGTACCAGCATGATGTAGACAGGATAAATTGAAGTAGCTGGTCAGCAGGGGTAAGGGGCCTGGGGAGGGAGAGCATTCCAGGCATGGGGGGAGGCTGGCATTTCTGGGTGGAAGAGAATGTGTCAGGGAGTACAGTACGAGAGGACTGGGAAGATCAAGTTGTGAAGGGCTCTGAATGCCAAACACTCCTGGAGGTGAGGGGAAGCCGGGGGAGCTGAGGAGAAGGCAACGTGATCAGACCTTTGCTTTTAGGAAAACCCCTTTGGTGGCTGATGGAAAGATGGACTGGAGTGGGGAGAGGCTCGAGACAGGCAGGACGGGGCGGAGGGCGGAGTCAGATGAGAAGTGGAGTGAGATGACCCCTGGGTTCCCTTCCAGCTCTAGATGGTGACCCCATAAGCTTAGGTCTTCCTCGATCTCCACTTAATCTCACTTGTTTTGCTTCCTCAGACTTTGGATCTCGCTAATAACCAGTTAAGTGAAATTCCGGGGGAACTTGCTGACTGTCCAAAGCTCAAGGAGATCAATTTCAAAGGGAACAAATTGAAAGATAAACGCCTGGAGAAGATGGTGAACGGCTGCCAGCCGAAATCCATTCTGGAGTATCTGCGAGTTGGGGGACGGGGCAAAGGGAGAGGCAAGACTGACGGCTCTGAAAAAGAAGAAAGCAGAAAGAAAAAGAGGGAGCGGAAGCAGAAAAAGGAGAGCGCCGAGGGCGAGGAGGAAGAAGTAGAGGAAGTGAGCAAGCTGCTCCTCAGGATTCTGCACGTCTCTGAAAATCCCACGTCGGTGACTGTCAAAGTGAACCCCGTGGTGAAGGATGTCCGTCCTTACATCGTGTGCGCTGTCGTCAAAGGAATGGACTTCAGGCCAGGAAACGCTCTGAAGCGATTCCTCTCGATGCAGGTTGTACCCTGGGAGTTTGGCCCCATTACTCCAGGCTGGGTTAGAGCAGGGAGCTTAGGAAAAGTGAGATGGTGGGAACCAGTGAATCTCAGATTCCCTCTGGGAAGTGTTAGAGTTCCCTCAAAGATTGGGAAGGCCCCTTTTGTTAGTCAATTTCCCCCACATAAAACCTGTTCCTTAAACTGTCAGGTGAATTTAATGGAGCGAAACTTCCCCTGAAGTTTGGAGCATTTTTGTGGATGATCTGACTTTCTGTTCTAGGCTTCAGTTTTAGCTGTAGAGCCTTAGGGTGAACGTTGTAAAATTGTCAGGACTTCAGCTGACCTGATTTCTCTTGTTCCTTTTGACCTCTCTTCTCCCAAAACTTAAAGTTACATCTTTAAGCATAAGAAATACGTGGCTTTTAAAGGAATCTGCCATTCTTTCAACCAAAATCTTAACATGTTTTTGCCCAATCTTTCCTCTAGGCGGCCAGAATGGTTTTACAAAATAGGGCATAAATCTATGTTTACCATGGTTGGATCAGCACTGATCATAAAACAGGCTGTCAGAAACTTTGCTTTTGAGAGCATAAATATTTAGGGAAAGAACTGCTTTCGAACTATTCATTGTTTTTAGGCCTGTTTGGTTTGGTTTGACCATAAATCAGAGTTCATGTTGGCCCTTTGAGAACTCAAGTACTGTTTTCTAGTTTAGATAATGGTGATGCGGGGGAATGTGAACAATGTGATCTTTTGCTGTTGATGTTAATTAACTAATTTTGATAATTGCATTCACTTTTTTTTTTTTCTGAGCAAGACAAGTCATTCATTGTTGTAGACAAGGGCCATCCTAATGCAGGGTGTTGGACACTGCGGTTACCAGTGTCCAATCACTGACTTGTTGATGCACACCCTTCAGACTTAAAGATTATTTTGCCCCTCATTTGACTTTTAGAGAAACCTTTCTGTCTTGACGATCCCCTTGAACTTGTGTTTCAGACCAAACTCCATGAAGACATCTGTGAAAAAAGAACGGCGGCCACAATAGCAACTCATGACCTTAAGCTGATCAAAGGCCCTCTGGTCTACGGAGCCCAGTCTCCTCAAGAACTAAAGGTGCCCAATTGCGTTGCTGCTTTTCCTGTTGGCATGTGATGTTTCCAGCAAAGGTTAGGGTGGGCTGTGTTTGTGTGACACTGTAAACCTGAGGGGAAAGAGCCTAGGGTTTTGTTGGCATGGAAATTCCCTCCTCCAGTGCAGATTGCAGCTCCTTTATCACTTCAAGTTTTAGAGTTGCCTGAGGCTCAGTTCCAGACAGTACTCTGTCCCCTCTGCATTTCCTGTTCTTCATGTATTCCTGGATAAACCTAAATATTTTCATCTGAATCCTCCTGGGAGGGGGAGAGTGTGTGTGTGTGTGTGTGTGTGTGTGTGTGTGTGTGTGTGTGTGTGTGTGTGTGTGTGTGTGTGTGAGAGTTGCTCTTTTCTCTCCTTTTCCACTGCCCCCAAATCCCACCAGGCTGTGTTTAGAAATGACTTTTAGATCAGTCACTTAAACTATCAGATTCCAGATCATAGTATGGTTTCCTTTTTTATGATCTTGCACATTTTTGTTCATTTTGAAACAAGGAAGGACTCAGAGGTGTTTGGTATTTATCTGAAGTTCACAGTCCTCTCATTGGTACACTCCATACCTCTGTTAACCTGCCTCTTGTTCTTCTAAATTCTTCCGTAACATAGAGTCAGGGTCACCTGAGGATACTGGGGCTCTGGCAGGGAAATTGTTTCTCCTGGGCATACTTCACCTAACTTGACCGGCTCAGTCTATGCTGTGCCTTCTTTCCTTTGGTCCTACTTCCTCAGATCTGATAACCTTCGAGAATTCATTAACATGCTCACCTCCAGGTTAAGGTTAGTTTGAAAGGTATCCATCTCCAACTCACCTCTTTCTTGTACATTAGTCACAGTGTTTGGAAATTGAGAGTCTCCAGAAAGGAAGCCTGGAAAATTAGAGGCCCCGTGTGCCTGCCAAGCATTTCAAAGACAGCCCCGTGGGCAGGTTGTCTCCGAGGTCTGGTCGCAGGCTTCTGGCATTTTCTTTCCATTAGATTACTGTACCTAGTTTATGATTTTCTAGCAGATAGAGCTTAGGGTTTTTCCCTAAGGCACTCATGGGTTTCCCTATGATTCTTACTTGGCAAGTTGAATGCTCTGTTTTATCTTAACATTTAGAATGTTTTGAAAATAATGGCTTTTGTACTAGTTGATTTTCTTTGGAAACTAGTTCTAAGAATGAATAAGATTTTTCGAGCTATTAGTTAACAGAAAATTATCTGGTATTAGAGAGTTCCATGTATCCTAGAGTGTTGGGCGAAATAACAGGAGTAAAGCCTTACATATAGGAATATCTTTGTAACATGGGACATATTAAAGAATTGAACATTGTGGATTGTGGTATTATAGATTAGAACCTGAAGGGGACCTTAGGCCAGAGACTCTACCCCTCTGGTTTTATATACAAAGAAACTGAGGCACAGAGGTTGAATGGCTTGCTCTGGGTTGCACACAGTTGATGAGTTGGAATCTGAACTCCGGTCCACCTGACTCCATTTCCAGTGCCCTCTCCATTTCACTGCACTGCCTTCTAAGGAAAGGGAAGCCTGAGGCTTTTAGTGATTGTCAGCTCAGAGGGATGCCTCCCATCACCTTAAAAAACCGAGTAAGGTTTAGAGAGACTGAAAGACGAGAGGGGATCCAGCATCTGTTTTTGTAGCGTCATCAGCTGACTTCCCAAAGTGGCAGTATCAACTCTTGGTCATTTTGTTTCTTTCCCATTCGGTAGATTGTCCCCTTAGGACGGAAGGAGATCAAAGCAAAAGACCTTGTCCGACAATTACAACAGGAAGCTGAGGAGCAGAGGAAGCAAAAGAAAAGGCAAAATGTCTCAGGTTTGCACAGGTTGGTCCTTGCTTCCTCCCCCACACTCACTGAATGCTTGGGTGGGGGCAGGGGGGGAGGGGTAGGGAAGGAGTAGGGAGGGAGAGAGAAGAGAAAGAGAAAGAAGAGAGTAAGAGACAACCTAGGAGAAGCTGGGCCTCAGAGAGTGTTCTTAGTATAGACATTGCACATACTCTAAGAATGATGGTCCAGTCCTGGCTTTTATTTATTTTTTAAGTTGTTTTATTTTCTTATGGTAAAAATCCTTCCTTCTCACCTTCTCCTTCCCCAGTCAAGAGCAAAAGAAAACAAAACCCCCATTACAACACACGTACGGTCACGCAGAACAAATGCTCGCATTGACCGCTATCCAAACGGGAGATACAAAAATATGTGTGTCTGTGTATGTCTGCTTTGGCCCTACTGACTCCTTTGCACCTTTACCTCTCTCAGGAGGTTAGCAGTGTTTCATATTATGTATGTTTTATGTGGCAATTATTTATTGGTTGGTTGGTTGAAGCATTCTTTTTAACATTTTTGAATTCAAAATTGTCTCTCCTCCTGCACCCACTGAGAAGGCAAGCAGTATGATAGCAGTTATACATGTGAAATCATGTGAAACATATCCATATTAGCCATATTAAAAGAAAATCAAGTTAGAGGCAGCCCAGAACTCAAACCTTCCTGGCTTCCAGAACAAACTATCTTCCATAACAGGCTTCCTCTCTTTTACTTTCTGAACTGAAACCAACTGGCTTGTAAGTTAGAAGGTAAATATCTGAAGGTACTATGATAGTAGATGTTGGTTCTCGTACACCCATTTAAAAACTATCTCTCATTAGACCCTGAAGCCTGGATAATTTGGAATTTGCAGGCAATATTAAATGGCCTATTCCTATGAGGGGCTGTTGTCATACTCTCCTCCCAACATTAGAAACTTCGTGGAAACTAAAGGAGGTGTTTTCTCCTGACTACCAGGGAAATGGGCAAGAGATGCGTTCTGGGGGTAGGGGTGTGGTAATGAATAATAATCATCTTGGAGTATTAAATACTAAGAGAAGATGTTTTCTTTCAGCGGACACCCATCCAAATGATTAGGAAATGTCTTTGACAAGAATCAGAAAAATTCTAAAATTGTGTGGATGGAAAAAACCTAAAACTAAACCATAAACTGGTGATCTTGTACAGGCCTAGCAGGTACCACAATGCTGGGCAGCGTTGGTCCTTTTTCCACAGACCCCTTGTTTTGGTCAGGATGTCTAAGCCAAGTCAGTCTCCTTGCACCTGCTTAAAGAATAAGATGTGTTAATTATAATTAGCATCTGATTTATATGTAAATAGGATAGGGATTGGACCTTGTAGTTTCATTGGTATGGAGAGCTCCCAGGTGAGGACATTCCCTCCACGAGCAGAGGTTGGCAACTTCTCTGTAGCTTGGAATATTAGAGAGTTGCCTGCCCAGAATGCAGAAGCCATTATGTGTCAGAGGCCAGACTTGAACCCACCTACATCTCCCTGACTTTGAGGCCCACTCCTTATCCACTAGACCACACTGTCTCTCTTGCATCCATATACACGTGTCTCAGCTATTCTCTGTGTTGTATCAGAAGCTCCCTCCTTGTCTTCCTTCATGCTCTTAATTTGTTCAGTGGTTCTTTTCTCAGTTAGGTGATAGCAAAGCTTCTTAAACTGGGTCACGACCCCAAATGGGATCCAGTGACTGTGGGGGTTGAGAAAAATTTGGCAGTAAATGTTTGATTTGTATACTTATTTTCCATACTTATACAGCCAGGGTCCCAAGTGGGAAAAGTGTAAGAAGCCCTGGATTATCAGATCGTGGAGTTAGAATTGGGTCTCATCAATCTCAGCTCAGGCCTTTTACTACAACATGTCAGTGATTGAGGTCCGTGTGATTAAATGATTACGTGTGCTTTCCAGTCATGTCCCTATTTTTTTCCTTCTTTGGCAGATACCTTCACTTATTGGATGGAAAAGAAAACTACCCTTGTCTAGTGGATGCAGATAATGTGGTTATTTCTTTCCCACCAATAACAAACAGTGAGAAGACAAAGGTATGTGTGACATCATAAACATGTATTGTAAATGTCTTGTGTTCTTATGTCTTGGACAGGTGAACGCATCTACTTAATTATTAATACTTCATGATTAAAATATTCTTTAAAAAAAATCTTAAAAGTCCACAACTGTATTTAGTAGTAAACTGAGGCACAAAAGCTTTGTCCTGTGTTAAGAAGCTGTCGGTGATGAGTAACAAAAAAATGTGCAATTCCACATGAGTATATATTCCTTTAGGAGAGCACCTTTGGGTGCTTCTAGAATTACATTCTGTATATTCTTTCAGATTAAAAATTATAGATGTTAACACCCATTTTTGACAATTGTTATTTTTCTGAAATCTTTTGCAACTTCTTTAGATTAAAACAACAACCTCTGATTTATTTCTGGAAGTGACAAGTGCTACCAGTCTGCAAATCTGTAAAGATATCATGGACACCCTCATTTTGGTAAGCAGCCTAGTACTAAAATCCAAGTACATTAACTGTCTGAAAATTGGGAATAGATTTAGATGTGATGGGAATTTTGTCCTCTGGCTTTCTTAGTCTTTACATTTGGCATGTTTGCCACCTACGTTGGTTTATAGAGAAATGTTAACTGCCTCAAGCCCTTGGGATCATAGAGCCAGAAGGGACTTAAGAGGTCACTCCATTTTTTTCAGTTAAAATAATACTTCTTTTGCAGAAAATGGCGGAGCTCAACAAATTCACTTTAGAAAATAAAGAGGAACAGTCGCTCGATACAGAAGCCGATGGTGTTTCTGGCCCATTCAATTTCAAATCTAATCAGAATGCTGAAAAAGATGGCAGCTCTCCATTAATTGTGGAGCAAGTTCGGGTTGTGGACATGGAAGGGAACTTAAAGGTTTTGTATCCTTCTAAAACAGATCTGGACATAACTGCTTCTCATATAACGATCATCCGTTGATGGAAATGACCACAGCTTTCAGCAAGCTGTTTGTAAAATATTTTGTTGTCATTTTGGCATATTTTACAGGAGTTTGTATATGGTATAATTAAATTATTCACTACATTTTCCACCCCAGAATTTTTTAAAAGAAGATAGGTAATATTAGTTCAGTTTCCAAAGCTATGTGTTCAGTTCCTCCTGTGACAGTGAAGCTGTCTCTTCTTGATGCCAAAAGTGAAAAATCACAGAATCTCAGAGGCTGTCGTCTAGTCTAATTCTAGATATGTAAAATTCAGTGTTAATGGTTGTTTTGGTTTTACATCACCAAAGAGCTGGTTTCATTCATCCTTTTCATGAAATTTAAATGGATTATGGAATTAACTGAGCAAAATCTGTGTCTGGTATCATGACTTCACAACCCAAGAGTCACTTTAAAAAGGGGGGAGGCAGTGTTTTGGGAGGGGGGGACTTGAGTTGGACTGGAACATTAGGTTTAAAATCGGGAAGTTTTTGAGAAATATAAAATTATTCTTTTGTTAGAGATCATCTTTGTTTAAAAGTCTGACTGACATAACTGTAGTAGAACTTAAAAATATTGAGTTAAACTTTAATTTCCTACTATGACAATGCCTTTGAGTAAGTCATAATTTTTGTAAGGAAGGAATAAGGAAAGCTGAGTTACATTTTACCTAATTACTCTAACTAATATTTCTGTTAAAAATGTCAAATTTTTCCCTGTTAAATTATGAAAACTGTAGCCAAACAGTATAGTTAGCCTCAAAACACTGACATATGAAGGTGCTCTTTCTGTGACTACAGAAATACGCAACCTGAGACCTGTGGGCTGGGAATTATCAGAACCCTGGGTCAGTCACCAAATGATGTGGGTGGGTGTGGTCCTAATTTATTCAGGCAGGTGCCCACTTGTGTTTGACCCAGGCTGATGTCTCCATATTTAAAAGGGGCGTGTGCACGTTGTCTGGTTAGAGGTTTTGTGAGCAGTTCGTGGTTATGGATAGTGGCATGCCCCAAGGAGCCCTGTGGGGCCCATTGAAAGGAAAGAACCGGAGGAAGATTTTAATGTTGAAAAGTGATCAGAACTGACTCCCCTTAGACTCTGGCACCCTCCTACATCCCTTTGTCTCTTCACACACTTAGTGGTGCTGCGTTCTCCTTTTCTTTAAAGCCAGAAGTTAGGCAGTTATTTCCCTTAGGTAGTGATAGAGAAAACGTTGTCTAAAAAGTATCACAAAGCCGGGAACCATCAATGAAGCCTGCATGCCAAAAGCTGAACAGCTCTTACATTTTAGCAGTTCTCCACTTTAGTCATAGGTATGTGTAGGTACTTCATCCAAAAGAGCCGCGATTCATTGGTGTGGGTATGCCCTCCTACCCCCACAACTGATGCTGGTTGCTTCTCCCAGACATAATCCTTGTAAGTTACTGTGGCCAAAAAAGAAAATGGACTCTCTTAGTGGCCAGCAATTGTGATGATGAGCCTGCTTCTCATATAACAGACACACAGTCTGTCATTGGCCCAGCATTTGAAGCTTCTCTAGCTTGGGATCAGGCCTCCCTGCTGAGGCTTGTGCTCAGCTGACACAGGTTTTAGGCCCAGGGTCACATGCCACCTTCAGAGAGGGAGCTTGGCAGAGCATATTTGTCTGTGCATGCCCCAAAATCTGTGAGTTTTAGAATAATTGGAGATTTGATTTACTCCAGAACAGGATATGTGAAAGGAAGTCAAGCTTGCTGCCTTAAAATTAGTGTTGATTAGCAAACTGGGTGCCTTCAATAAAAAAAAGAAATAAGGCATCAATGAGGATCCTTTGTGTTATTCTCCATTGAAATTGGGGGAAGTTAGGATTATTTGTGCCATAGACCATTAATGAACCCAGTGTCCAAAATCCTGGGGTTTGTTGACAAGCCTAGTGACCAGCAGTACAAATAACCATTTTCTAACAAGGGACCCATGTTGCCTGCCCTTGGTATAATATTAACTTAACTATTGATGTCATCTGCAAGTCTCCTGCTCTTGAGCCTCCCTGGTCATAGATTAGCTATTCATACTGTAAATAGAAGTGGTTCATGATCGCATTCTGACTCCTGGTCCCAGACTTGGGCTCTAGGTAGAAGGCTGAGAAAATAAGATTCATAATTGCTGAATTGTTCCATGCTAATCCGGATTACAGTTTCTCCCTCTGTATCCTGTTTTTGCTTCAAGCTCTGCTGATGTAAATGATGGTTTACCCCCTGATATCACTGTTCAGCTTTCTGTGGGAGACAAAGGCTGCTAATGAGTACTGTTGACTCTTTAGAAAGTATTTTTAGATGCAAGACCCACCAAAAGGATGGGAGGGAAAAAACCACTTAGGAGCCACCAGATGCCTTTCTCAGCATTCTGAGTGTGGGAATCAACAGCCTATCAGCTGCTATGTCAAAGTGATTGGCCAACATTGGCCCTGTTTTGAGAGCCTGGACGGGTGGTCTGAGGGAGGGGAAAGGACCCTACTTGGCTTCTCTGTATCAAAAGGATTCAATAAAAATCCTTAACAAACTGGATCTTTTCTTTATTGGCATGTTCCTTTGGTTCTGGGACAGAAACCCAAGACCCACTCTGTGCGGGGTCAGCTTGTTGCCCAGGGTGGGTAAGGAGATGAATCAGGCGTTTGCGATTCTGCCCAGGCGTTAGAATACGGAATGCAGTAATCGTGAATAATAAGGGAAAAATGGGCACTGTGGAAGGCCCTGACAACTAGGGAGCTTCCGTGATATGAACATCAGAAAAAGGGGAAGGACTGGAGGCCAGGATGGAAGTGGTGGTTTGGCCTAGGAGAAGGCCAGGGTTGGGGTGGAATGTCAAGTGTGAGGAACAATAGCTTTAGTTTGGCTAGAACACAAAGTTTGTGAAGGAGAGCTGACCCAGGCTGAGAAAGGCCTGACACCTGCTTGAGGAGTTTGTTTTCTCCTTAGAAGCAAGAGGGACCAGCTTGAGTTGGCAGCAGCCTCGGGACGTTGGGCATTGCCAAGGATCTGGTGTCCTTCCTGGTAGTGCCCCTGGAAGAGCCAGAATGTCTCCTAGATGAGCTTAGGCCACAGGATCAGAGATCAAGAGATGAAAGGAGACCATTTATATCAACCCTCTCATTTGGCAAAGAGGAAGCGAACAGGAAGGGTCAAAACGACTCTCAGTCACACAGCCAAGTGTCAGAGGCTGATTTGAACCCAGCTCTTCCTGGCTCCAGATCCAGTGCTGACATTGTGCCAACTCTGCCTCCTGGGTATGGCCTGTTTTGAATACAGAATTTTCCCCCAAGTAATGGGGAGCTAAGGAGAGAAGGCAGGGGACCTGGGTTCAAGTCAGAACTCAACTATTGTGACCTCAGGCAAGTGACAAACAGCCTAATGATGATGCTGGCCAACCACTTCTACCTGACGGGATGGGTGGGGTCTGAAGATGCGGAACAATGCATACATTTTTTGACACAGCCTTGTGGGAATTTGTTTTTCTTGAAGAAGCATAAGTTACAAGGGTTTGTTTTTTCAATAGGGGAGAGGATAATAAATACCTTCCCCCCCCAAAAAAAAAAAAATCCCCCTCACAACACAAACCTGGCCTCAGTCTATGAAGGAAGCTTGGGCTAGATGACCGCCAAGGCCCCTTCCAGCTCTTACTGAGATGAAGCGAGTTTCTCTGGAGCCTCCTTGGCCACTTTCCCAAACTTCCGGGCCCTAGCCACCTCCGCAGCTATTTCAATACCTGATGGGAGGGAACCCTTTCCCCCCAACTTCATCCCAGGCTGCTTGCACCCTGAGGCAGGTCTAGTTCTGCCCCAGGGCACAGATGCAGCCAGTTTGCGGAGGGAGCTTCCCTGGGGCTAACTGGGCCCCGAAGCATCCAGAGGAGAGCGCACACCTCCCGGCTACTACCACCAGCCCGCACCATTCCAACTTCTAGGAAGGACAGAAAGTAGTCCGGGCGCAGGGGACGCGTTTAAGTGGCGGGAGGGGAGGCCGGGCAGGCAAAGGAAGGCCCTTCCAACGTGTCCACCACCCGCTCCTCCCTCCCTCCACTCCCATTCCCATCCTCCTCCCCCTCCCTGGCTCCCGGCTTTGAAACCTTCGGCTCTGCTTCCTGTTACCCGAGCCTTTCCAGGCAGGTGGGGCCAGGCGCACCCACCCTCTCCATGGAGCGGGGCAGCCTAGGGTACAGCGGACGGGAGTTTCGTTGCACTAGCTCTCATCGCAGAGTCGGCCGGCCCTGGAGGCGGCCAGAGCTGGGGGCTGGGGGCCAGGACCATGGCCCTGGGGGGCGGCCTGCAGTCCCGACGGCGCGCCGGGGACGATAGGCGGCGGCCCGCCTACCCCGCGGCAGAGGTGTCCAACCCGGGCGCCCGAGCTCCCGAGCGCAGCCCCCTGCCCGGTCCGCGCTCTCTGGCCGCCCCGATGGCGCCCCTGACTCGTGTCTGCCTGCCACCGCCGGGCCAGGGCCCCTTCCTGCCTCCCCTGGCCAGCTCCCCGGCGGCGGCGTCTGCCTCGACGGCGGCGCGCGTCTGGGAGCTGGGCGCTGCCCGGCTGCTGCAGCGCTCGGACCCCCGAGCGTCTCCCCGCCGCGCGACGCCGCCCCGTAGCCCTCAGCCCCGACAGCCTAGACGGGTCCCAGCCCAGCGAGCCAAGCTGTCACTGCTGCTGCTGCGGCCGCCCCCCGCGACTCAGCCTGGGTGGGCTGGGCCCTTGGGAAACAACAATCTTCGAGGGGGGTCTCCAGGGTCCGGCTGTTACAGCGAGAAGCGCATCCGAGAGTGGATCAGCCAGGTGAACCACAGCCTCTTCGCCCCCTCGGGGGTCCCAGGTCCTCTGGAACAGGACAAGTCCATCCGAATGGTGCACCAGGACACCGGGAGCCTCCCACTCCCCAATGCTGAAATCCGAGCAGGTCAGAGCCGGAAGGGGAGAAGTGCAACGCCCTCATTTGACCGAAGGGAAACTGAGGCCCAGAGAGGGTCCCACAGCCCTTGGTGGCAGTCAGAACACAAGCCATCGATCCTTCTATTGACATCTAACCGGGCCCCGCCTTCAACCCGGGGTATGGAGCACTTGTTGACCTTTTTCTATTGCAAAGCAGGCTAACAGTGTCAGGAAGCAAGGTGGGGGGACTCTTGCACAGACACCCCTTTCCCTTTACTGCTAGGAAGGAGCAGGGCTTTCGGGGAGACATTGGGATTAGGGGTAGGAATGGCCTGAAGATGCAGGGAAATTCAGGGCCTGCCTTAGTGCCCGGTTTGGGGATTGCTTAGGTGGGAATTTTCTGTAGCACGCCAAGCAGCTTTCACATGATCCCACAGCCTGGATGGAGGTAGTGGCACTGGCAGAGCCAAGCCCTTCCTTCTAAGACTGGCTTCTTATAGCCTAGTCCAGTTTTGTATCCCATCTTTTATTTCCATGCTAAGGAAATCTCCATTAGCAAACTATTTTTTGACCTTCTGCGATGCTTGAAGTCCTTCTAGATGTGCGCTGAATCTGTGGTCTCCTCCTTCTCCCCGTGGCTGGAAAGAACTGGGACCTACCTAGCCTTAACCATTGTGTAATCAGAAAGCCTTTCCTCAATTCTAGTCTGTGCCTGTACCTTGGAGTTCACAATGGTCCTGAACCTGAGTTCTTGTAACCTGAGGTTTACAATCAACAGTTCTGAACAAAGTCCTCCAGTCAATGGGATGGCGCTCTGCCTAGGTGGTGGAGACAATTAGATCCCACCTAGCTCTTTACCTTCCCCCCCAGTCCTAATCAACAGGAGTTATTGACATTTAAAACTTGGGATGAAATTGATCCCCACCCTCATGCAGGTCCATCTCCTCTCCAGACCCCCAAGCTTGGGCAGTGGACTCAGCTATTAGCCACCAAATGAGACCTCTCAGCTCCTCCATGCTGATGTGGCTATTTTTGAACTGGCTACCTCCTAGGGCCACCAGGGTTATTGACCACAGCCATTGCTGGGTGACCATCCATCCCCACCAAGGGAAGGTACCAGGGTCTCCTAGCTCTGGAAGTCTGCATCTGTAACACCTATGACACAGGGTCATATGAGACAGGCTCCAGAGGCTTAGAGCAGAGAGAATTCTATCCACTGGGGAACTGGGTTTGAGAAGCCCCTCAGCTGCCAAGACCTCAAACCTCTGCTCAGCAAAATGAAGAGAGAAGAGAGGAAGAGAGAAGTTTTTGGACTACTCTTGGGATACCAGGAGTGAGTAGGAAACCTGCTTTGTTTTGCACTGAGGGGTTGGGGGAGAGGGGGAGGAGAGGCGGTGTACTGGAGAATTTCTCAACCCAGAAATATCCTAAGATTCACCTAGGGAGTAATTCCTCCTGCCATCATCCATTTGATCAGTAAGCGAAGGGGCAGCTAGATGGCGCAGTAGATAGAGCACCAGCCCTGGAGTCAGGAGTACCTGAGTTCAAATCCAGCCTCAGACACTTAACACTTACTAGCTGTGTGACCCTGGACAAGTCACTTAACCCCAAATTGGTCATAAAAAAAAAAATGATCGGGGCAGCTAGGTGGTGCAGTGGATAGAGCACTGGCCCTGTAGTCAGGAGGACCTGAGTTCAAATCCAGTCTCAGACACTTGACTAGCTGTGTGACCTTGGGCAAGTCACTTAACCCCAATTGCCTCACCAAAAAAAAAAAAAAAAAGATCAGTAAGCCAAGAGGCAAAGCTAGAAACTTAAAAAGGTATTATCGGGGGCAGCTAGGTGGCGCAGTGGATAGAGCACCGGCCCCGGAGTCAGGAGTACCTGAGTTCAAATCCGGCCTCGGACACTTAACACTTACTAGCTGTGTGACCCTGGGCAAGTCACTTAACCCCAATTGCCTCATTAAAAAAAAAAAAGGGTATTATCAACTAATGGGCAGCTGCCAGTCAAATGAGCCAGCAACTCCATGGAAAAGAGGAAAAGAGGAAGATACACATATATGCAAACTTTTACATGGCCTTGGGGCAGATGGCAAAAGGTGCCTATCATGTGAGGCTTTGCCCCTTTCCTTATTGGTGTGGTTGAGTAATAGGGAAGGCCTGTCAGGTGCTTAGGCCGGGGAGAATGTTTTAACTTTGAATTAATCTGCTTTCCTGGTGGTGTAGGAGTTCTCTATAATCTCATCAGATGTTAACATCAGGGTGGGTATTATCTCATTTGATCTCATAACAATGGGACATAGGCACTATTTATTATCACAAGGTTAAGTGACTTGCCCAAGGTCACACAGCTAGTAAGCTATCTGAAACAGGATTTGAACTCAGGTCTTCTTGACTCCAAATCATAGTGTACTATGCACTGTACCATGTAGCTCTCTAATCCTGGCTACTGGATTGGGGGAAACAGAAGTTTCCCTGTATGCACTTTGAAAGAAGGAAAGGAAGAAAAGTTACAGAGGGGGAGAAGGATGGCAAGTCCCAATACATGCAATTGGACTCGTGCCTCTTGCATCTTGAGTATGATTGGCCAACTGGGAAAGGATGTTCCTCCTTCCTTCAGAGCAAGCTTTGCTGACCTTCAGGTGAATTCAGACCATGCCCCAACTCCTGTTCCACTGCACTCAAAGGGACCACAATCCCATGGGGAGAAACTCTAGCCAAGAAAACCCTATGAGTAAGACCTTACACCTTAAAGTCATTTCCCATTGGCTCATTTTTTCACTGGCTTGGTCATTCATGCTGCCTTTCTTGTCTGGAGCCCATAGCTCGAAGAGCCAGAAGAGGCTGTAGAAGCCATCTTGTTTACAGTTGAGGAAACTGAGTCCCAGACAGATAAAGGTAATTCCCCAAAGTCGCAGAGTCAGGATTTGAACCAAGACCTTCACCTCTAGAGCCTGCTGGACAATGCTGCTTCTCCAGATGACATCAAAGTAAAATAAAAATTCTCTCTCTTGGATTTGTTCGTTACTGTCCCTTTGGATGCTGTGAAACCTGATCGTATCAGCTGTTGCATGTGGCTTTGAGGCTGACCTTTCTTTGAAGAAGTGGGAGAGTTTGGGTTTCTTCTCCCTCCCCTTTCTGTTACAAGACTGCTTGGGTTCCCTCTGGGTAAGGGAGAGAGGAATGTTACTGGGAATTATGATGATGTAAAATACCAAGGTGTCTATTTTTTTTAGAAATCCATAAAAAATTAAAAACAAGGGAAACATTGTATTTAAAGGACATAGAACTCCAGACATCCAGTCTAAACATCCTTTTTTTACACCTGAAGAAAGTCACGTCTCTGACTGGGACAGCTACTTGACCAAGTAAATTGCAAATTCCCTCAGATTTCTGACTCTAAATCCAGGCCTCTCTCCATTATTCTTCACTGCTCAGATTTTATCACACACCCTCAGCTTTAGCAGGCACAAATTCAATCAGATCAAAGAAAGAATGGGGTGGGGCACTGCTTGGCATTGATTTCATCACAACGGGTGATTGGGGGCTGGTGGCTTCTCTCTTTGGGGCTATGGGGACTAAACCAGTGAGTGATTTCTCTCACTGAACAAGGTACTGAAACTTTTGGCTCTCCTGTTCTTTGGCCAGAAAGCTTTTTGGGTCAGTACAATCCACTGGTCTTGGAATCAGGAAATCATGAATTCAGATCCAGGTTCAGACAACTTACTATCTCTATAAGTCACTGAACTTGTTTGCCTCAGTTTCCTCATCGTAAAATGGACATAACACCGACCTCAGAGGATTGCTGGGGGGCGGAAGGAGATAAGGTATGGAAGGTGCTTTTCAAACCTTAAAGGGCTAGGCAAATGAGAGCCATTATTATATCATGGGTTGACCTGAACCTCACATTTTAAGACAGACCTTGTCATGCCCGGGCCCATTCAGAGCTACACAATCAGGATGACAAAAGGCAAGACTGGAGGACATGTCATGTGAAGACCAGTTGAAACTGGGGCTATTTGACCTGAGGAAGGGAATTTGAGGTGTGGGGGAGTATTATACTCCAAAGTCTTGAAGGGCTGTCATGTATGCGGACAGAGGGATTAGCCTGGGTCTGCTTAGCCCAGAAGAGCAAAACTGGGATCAGTGGGTGGAAGATGTAGAATGGTAGGAAAAGCATCCTAACAATTGTTCAGTAATTTCAGTCGTGTCTGACTCTGTGACTCCATTTGGGATTTGGGCAGAAATGCTGGAGTGGTCTGCCATTTCCTTCTCCAGCTCATTTTATAGCTGCAAACAGGGTGAAGTGACTTGCCCAGGGTCACACAGCTAGGAAGTATCCGAGGCTGAATTTAAACTCAGGAAGCTGAGTCTTCTGACTCCAGGCTGGGAGGTGCTTTATTCACTGCCCTGCCTAGCTGCCCTTCCTAAATATCAGAGGTGTCGTGAATTGGAATAGGCTGTGTCAGGAGATGCTCCCCATCTCTGAAGGTCTCCAAGAGGCTGGAGGACTTGTTGAAATTCTTGGTCAGTTCCAAGTTGGCCTGAATGTCCCTTCCTGCTATGAGATGGTAGGTTGATACCTCCAGGTTGGCATGGCTGGGGCTTCCCTTTCTCCTCCCTTAGTCTGTCCCTCTCTTCTTCCCCTGAGACTCTGGGTTTCGTTTGGAGTGAACAGCTGGCCTCCTGCTGAAATTAAGTGACTCCAGTTATGGTTTGGGGCAGATCCTGCGTCATGGAACAGACTCCCTCCGAGTCCCAGCTGGGATCTCTCCCCACCCGCCCAGCCAGGCTGCTCTGTCTCCTCCAACTCTCCACAGATGTCTGTGGGGGGAGGGAGAGCTCTGGAGGCAGGGCAGTTTGAAGTGTGGGGATGAGAAACAAGAAGAGTCTGGGTGTTGGGGGCCAGCAGCCAGCATCCTCGTCAAGGGGGAGGCTAAGGAGAGAGGCTGTGGAGGCCAGACCCAGGGCCAGTTGGTCTGACCACAAAGGCCTCTGTGTACTGGGCACAGGGCCCAGACACGCCCTCTCCTCTGGCCGCTGGAAGTCACTTGTTTTGCTTCCTAGCCCAGTTGGGGATGGGGGGGGGGGGGTGGACAGGAGGCACATTCCTAGGGAACTGAGCCAAAGGGGAGGAGTTCATAGGTTTCCAAGCTACAAAAGCTGTCAGAGATCACCCAAAAATTCCAACCCAAGTCTATCATCCTCTACCTCCTCCCCCCCAAATAGAAGGTAAGTTTCTTGAAGGCAGCTACTGTCTTTGTATGGTGGCAGGAGCAGCGTCTGTGGATGATAAACCTTGCCCCTTCCTTCCCAGCTGTCACCAAAACTTTCCCTAGGACCTGGAGTCAAACTGGTTGCTCATTTTGGGGGGCGTTAGTTCCGCAAGGGCCCAGGGAGACCCCTCAGCCAGACTGGAATCTGCCACACCTCTAAGATGCCACCACCCCATCTCTTGGTGCCTGACTCTACCCTCTGGGCCTAAGCAAAGACCAGTTTGATTTAGCCCCAAAGGGGTCCCTGTGCGACCAATTCCTTTCTCACCACAGGGAAGCAGGTACACCTTAGGCACATCTCTCCTTCTGTCCCCTTCCAAATCCTGGAGCTTCCAACAGTCCAACACTCAACCCCTGAGGGAGAGAGTGGAGGAAGGGAAGTAGGGGAAGAATTGGCCAGAACATGGGAACAGTTTGTCAAAAATTAACTCCCACTTCGAAGTGCTTGAGCTAAGGGGCCTGTAGCAGCCCTCAGAATCACGGAAAGGCCTCTACAATTATCCCACAAATGGCTCACTGTCTAAGGGAGAAAACTTGGAACTCAAAGAAAATTTTAAAAGAATGTTAATGATTGCACATGTATAGCCTATATCGATTGCTTACTGCCTCAGAGAGGAGGAAGGGGAAGGAGGGAGGAATAGAATTTGAAACTCAAAACTTAAAAGAAAAAAATGTTTTTAAACATTTTTATTTAATTTTTTGGTGAGGCAATTGGGGTTAAGTGACTTACCCAGGATCACACAGCTAATGGGTGTCAAAGTGTCTGAGGCTGGATTTGAACTCAGGTCCTCCTGAATCCAGGGCCGGTGCTCTATCTACTGTACCACCTAGCTGCCCCATAAAAAAAATTATTTTTAAGTTAAAAATAATTGGCTTGACATGTAACTGGCACATGTAAAGTATCTTTAAAAATCATCCCAATAGAGGTGGCCAACCTGTCCTCCCTATGACATCCCCAGGAAGTGATCATCCAGCCTCGGCTTGAAGGTCTCTAAGGAGGTAGTAAACCGTTCCTCTTTGGAGACCTCCAGCTTAAACCGGCTTCTTTGAAGTCTCTGCTCATCACCCCTGGGGCCATGCAGAAAGTCTGATCACTTCCACTGGATCAGTCCCCTTTGTCTTCTCTTCAGGTTACATGGTGATACAACCCATGTCTATGGGACACTTCCCCTCATGGGTGAAGCAGGGGACAAGTGAGCAGGTGGGCCAACCACATGGAGAGTAACGAGACTGAGTTAGGGGATGTCTGCCCCAGGCATGTGAAGACTTTCCCGCAGAATGAGCAGATGAGAACAATTTGTTCCAATGGCCATGAAGGCTGCTGAAACAGGCCCCATAGAACAGTCAGAGCTTGGTCAGACGTCAAAGATGCCACATCATCGGCTGTATTCTGGGGCCATCGCGAGTCAGCTAGACTTTGGTCTTGCCCCTGGACTCTTGGGAGAGAGGCTAATGATTTTGTGCAACTGTTTCACTTCCATCCAATTCACTCCTGACATCAACAGTCTTCTTCAAAAAATGAAGTATCAGGGTCAGCTAGGTGGTTCAGTGGATAAAGCACTGGCCCTGGATTCAGAAGGACCTGAGTTCAAATCTAGCCTCAGACACTTGGCACTAGTTGGGCAAGTCACTTAATCCTCATTGCCCAAGGATGAATAACACCAGCACCCCCACTTAGACATCCAGCTTTGTCCTTTCCAAGGCTTGATCCCCACAACAGCCCTGTGAGGTAAGGACCCCCCCCCCCATATTGTCAGATTCCCAGTTTTGTGCATTAAAACTACTTCTGGTAACCTCAGGCTAACAAGGCACCATTAGGGATGAAAGGGAACAAAGCTGTCTCTATAATAATAAACTTGTGGAACCTCCAGACTAATAAGGACCTCAGCACAATGACACAGCCAGGGCGGGTGACTGGAACCCTGCTCTGAAGTGGGAAATGAAGGGGGTGGCCAACTGTGCCATCCCTGGGCATACTTCCTCCCCTTCCTGAGCCCAGCCCAGTGACAGCAGCAGCAATCCCAAGGCCACATCATCCTCCCCACCTCAGTAAGCTAAGAGACTCTGTGGCATCCCACCAGCAGCCGTATCCCAGGCGAGCCAACTCAGCCCCCACACTAACCCCATCATAGCCACTTGTGCCAAGATCCATGGGATTCCACCCTCGGAACCACCCTGTCCTTTAAAGACTGAGAGAACCATGCCAAGGTCACACAAGTGGCTGTTTATTTGAATCCTTCCAGTCTAAGACTTTTTTTCCTTCATATTATTCTGCCTCTCTGGAAAGGCACGAGAAGGGGGGTGGGGCATAGAGGCTGGGGCTCAACCCCCAGAACACCCCAGTCCTTCATGGCTCAGCCTCTGCCCCTTTGGCGAGGTCACGGATCAGGAGGGAAGGCTGCTTTCTCCTGACTCTAAGAGTCTTTGTGGCACCTGTGTCCAGGAGTCATTGGAAAATATCAGGGCCCCAATGCAGATTCACTGGGGCTTTCTTCCTTCAGGGTAGGCCAGGGGATATAATTCCCTAGGACTTATTGCAGCAATTGAGGGCAAACCCAGGGGAGGGGGCAAAGGACTAACTTTAAAGGGGATACCTCTGAGAGTAGCTCCAGAGCTGAAGGTCTGAGACCCCCCCTCACACACATAAAGGGGACACAGCTGTGGGCCTGTGAGTCTGGGGAAGACCCTGGGCCCTGGGGGTTAAGGCTATGAATTTCCCTGCTGACCCACAGGGACCATGGGAAATTTTGGGCTTTGCTAGGATTCCATGTTGAACCATTGTCATAGAAGCACGGATTTAGAGACCTTTCAAAATCTGGTCTCATTTTAGAGTTGAGGGAACTGAGCCCAGAGATGGTGACTTTCCCAACTTTCCCATGCTTACACAACATAAATGTCAGGATTTTAGTCAAGTACCTCTTTCCCATACATGATGCTTCTTTTAAAAAAATTTTGCTGGAAATAAGTGGGCCACTGCCTTTCTCTCCCTCAACAAACTTCTGTTGAAATCAGAGTTCATGGCCAGGGGCAGGGCAGGGCAGGGAGTGGGGAGGAGAGGCCACAGCCTACGGGAGGTAGATTTTACCCCCACCACCTGTGACTGGAGCAGGGATGGGTGGAAATGGAACCCTAGAAGCTGCAGTGATGAGTGAACTGGGCCCTGGCCTCTCCCACCTTTCTCGGACCTTTGGCTGTCAAGCCACAGATCCAGGAGAGGTCATCTGATCAGGGCAACCAAGGAGGGGCTGGGTGGGAGAGAGATGCAGTCCTGGGCTTCAGTAACTCTCCCTGTGGGTGGAATGTGGCAGGGGAAGGCTGGGATGTGGACAGCTTCATCTGGAATTCTATCCTGGGGCAGGGGAGAAGTATGTGCATTAGTGTATGTCTTTTTCTGTGTCTATGTCTCTTCTGTACAGTGCCCGAGTGTCTGTCAGTCCAGGTATGTGGCTCTCTCCCTGAAAAAAGAAAAAGACTGTCCCTGCCTCTGTGTGTGTGTGTGTGTGTGTGTGTGTGTGTATGTGTGCGTGTGTATCTATATCTATAGGTGTGTGTGCCCCAGGGCCCTGGCCCGGTGGTCTGAGCAGGAAAGTAAGAGGTCTCTGGGTAGGTGGAGGGCTCCTGGAAAGGTGTCCAGCAGATTCAGACAAGCGCTACTTGCACTTGTGGACATAGTAGCCGGTGATGTAGCCGATGATGAAGATGATCCAGAATACAATGATCCCGCCTGCCACCTTCATGGCGATGCCCAGCTTCCCGGTGCATAGTTTGGTGTAGATCCTGGTATGAAGAGATAAACCCCCACCCCCCCACCCCCAAAGAGAGCAACTGAATCAGAGAGACGCAGATAGAAATTCATCCCCTCGGTGACTCATAGCAGCTACTTGGATTGGACCTGACTAGAGTGGAAGAAGGATCTTCCCTGCAGATTCGGGGATAAGGCACTGGGGGCAGGAGCCATGCCTGAAGACAATAAGAGCCTGGTGAATGGGCTAATCGAGTGACAGCCCCTCTCTCTGAGCCTCAGTTTCCCTATCTGTCAAATGAATGACCGCTAAGATTTCTCCCAACTCTCTGGCATCTCTGATCCCCATTCACATCTCTTATGATCTTTTATGCTTAGCAAAGTGATTTCCTAAGTGCAATCCTATGAGGTAGGTAGAAAAAGAACATGGGATCCTAGATCCAGAGATGGATCATGGGCATGTTGGAACACGCCCAATGGTCACAAAGGTAGCAGAGCTAGGATGCAAATTCAGCCTTCCAAATTATTCCCATTTTACAGATGAAGAAACTGAGGCTCAGAAAGGGGAAGCCACTTCTCTAGTGTTGTGCAGCTCATAAGTGGCAGAGTCAGGGGCCCAGGAGCCACAAATACTGACACTTCTAACATGGATTTAATTCAGGAGAATGTAAACTTCTAGTCCATTTTACAGTGACTTGCTTTTAAATACTTGCTAAAGGTATTCAGCACCAGAACTGAGATTAGACTCAGGTCCTACTGTCTCCAAGTTTCCCACAGCAGGGTAGGGGTGTTTCATTTTTGCCTTTGCATCTCTAGCTCTGAGCACACAGTAAGGTCTGTAATAAATGCTCATGAGGGTTTCTAATGAACTCATTCTCTGCTAGGCATTGGAGAAATGAAGACGATGGACAAGACATGGCCCTCTGACCTTCATGAGCTTGCTCGCTTCCTGCCTAGGATGGGAGGGTCGGCCTGGACACTCATTCACAACAACATTCAAATGAGAAGGACAACATATAAATAACTATCAGAGACGACTAGCAGCTGGGATACCAAGAAAGGCTTCCTGAAAAAGTTGGGACTTGAGCTGAGTCTTGAGAATAAGCTAGTGGGACAGCTAGGTGGCACAGTGGATAGAGCACCAGCCATGGAGTCGGGAGGGCCTGAGTTCAAATCTAGCCTCAGCACACTCGACACTAGCTATGTGACCCTGGGCAAGTCACCTAAGCCTGACTGCCTCATCAAAAAAGAGCTAGTGACACTTGATACTTTTTAGCTGTGTGATCCTAGGCAAGTCACTTAACCCCCACTGCCCCACAAAAAAAAAAAAAAGAGCTAGTGACGATTCTTGGCACACTGAGGTGCCAATATGGAGTTATGGATACAGTCTGGCCCCAGGTTGGGAACTGGAGAACTTGGCCGAGGCTTCCCCACCCCTCCCCTACCCCCGCCCCCACCCCTCGGAGTCCTGGGGCTGCTTACCGCTCACAGCCGGAGCTCTCAGAGGCCTGCATGTTCATGCTGACCTCATCCTGGCTGTTGCTCCACCTGCTGTACTGGACACCGCTCTCCTGGGGTTCCATCATTTTGAGGTGACCTTGAAGAGGGAGCGGTCAGTGGATTATAACCTTCTGGGCACGGGGGACTCCATTTCACAGATGGAAAAACCAAGCTTGTAGAGGGGGATTCACTGGCCCGGCCTGAGAGGAACTGGTCGTCGTTAGCTATCCAGTCCTGCACTTCTCACTAGGCCACACTGTCTCTCATTGTCCAAGCAGCCAGCACCTAGCTAGATGAAAGAATGTGGGAGTAGGGGCAGCTAGGTGGCTCAGTGACTAGAGCACTGGCCCTGGAATCAGGAGGACCTGAGTTCAAATTCGGCCTCAGACACTTAACACTTATTGGCTGTGTGACCCTGGGCAAGTCACTTAATCCGAATTGCCCAGCAAAAAATAAAGAATGTGGAGTAGAAGTCAAGATATCTGCATTCTTTCTCCACCTTAACCTCATACCTTCATTATCCCCCCAGGGTTCTGGCTTCTTCCCTAGGATTTAGAGTATGTTCAGATACTAGCCATAATGGCAGTAACAGCTAACATTTTTACATAGCACCTACTATGTGTCACACACACTTTATAACACTTTACAATGGTTATTTGATAATAAAATTATCATCTCAATTAATAATAGCAAACCTTTATATGGCTTCTACTGTGTGCTGAGCACTTTTACAATTATCTCATTTGATCCTCATATCATACCTGGCAGGTAGGTGCTATTTTGACAGTTGAGGAAACCGAAGCAGACAGAAGTTAAATGACTTGCCTAGGGTCATAAACTAAGGTCTAAGGCCAGATTCAAACTCGGATCTTCCTGACTCCAAGCCCGGTGTTCCATCCACGGCATCACCTAGCTGCCCCTCAAGCATTTAGTTTTGTTCCTTCCTTCCTTCCCCTCCCCTCTTTATTTCTTCCTCTTTTCCTTTCTCTTCTTCCACAAAGTGAGGATGGACTTCATCCACCCAGCCATCCCACCCTCACTTTACATTAAAAACAAGGAAGCAGGGGCAGCTAGGTGGCACAGTGGATAGAGCACTGGCCCTGGAGTCAGGAGTACCTGAGTTCAAATCCAGCCTCAGACACTTAACACTCACTAGCTGTGTGACCCTGGGCAAGTCACTTAACCCCAATTGCCTCACCAAAACCAAAACCAAAACAACAACAACAACAACAAAAAAACAAACAAACAAGGAAGCACTGGTTTAAAGACATCAGCAAAGAAATGTCTGAGAGATGAGTGAGGGCATACATGTTGGATGTGCTCCAGGGAGAAATCAAAGGTCCCCAGCACATATGGACCCCTTGTACTCAACTCCTGAGAAGCCAGGGCCGAGAGTGATATGTGATAAGCAAGCGAATGGGTGGTGATCTTCCCAGATAGAAGGAATGCCCTCTTGGATGAAACTGAGGAATCAGTAGAATATTGAGTAGGGGCAGCTAGGTGGCTCAGTGGATAGAGTACTGGCCCTGGAGTCAGGAGGACCTGAGTTCAAATCCGGCCTCAGACACTTAACACTTACTAGCTGTGTGACCCTGGGCAAGTCACTTAACCCCAATTGCCTCACTAAAAAAAAAAAAGAATGTTTTGAGTAAAGCAAAGTTGGCTGGAACTTTAGAGAGCACAATGACTCTAGGGAAGTCTAAGCCTCAAAGCTCTTTGAAATGGACTTTTCCCTCTCTCCTCCCCACACCCTGCCCCCCTTTGAGCACTCCCTTGTCCACCACTGGCTTATCGGGCCAGAGAGAAGCTGGTGCTAATCTTTGACAAGTGGAATATTGTCAGCCTGCACAGGGGAAGCCCTGGAGGGGGCAAGGCTGCTGCCAACCCCTGATAAGTACATTCCTGCTTGATAAGTCTGCTGCGCCTGCCTCTCCCGGGAGATGGGAAAGTCAGGGCCCAGTACCATCAGAATTATAACTAAAGGTACAAGATGCCAGGTGGAGACCGGTACAGGCCAATCCCACTGGCCTAGGGCCCTGGGAAGAAGTCAGTCGCAATACTCTTCTTCCCTCCCACCCATTTAAAGGCAAAGTCCCTTCTTTCATTCACCTTGATGTCCCAGAAGGCAGCAAAGAAAATACAGGAGGAAAAAAAACACCTATCAGCCAATCAACAAACACTTAATGGCTCACTTTTCTTAGTGGGTGCTCAACTGATTTTTGCTGAACTGAATTAAGTTATGAAACACCCTCTGTGAAGGCACTGGGGATACTAAGATAGTCCCTGCCGGCTTAGCAGTCCCTGGCACATAGGTGTTTAATGAATACTCGCTGATTGACAGACCTAAGTCATTAACAATAGAAGGTAGTCTAAGGTCCTACAGGAGGAACTCAGGAGTCTCCAGGGCACCAGGAGTTGGGAGAGGCTCCCTGCAAGATATGGAAAGTTTTGAAGCACAGAGGGGACTTAGCAGAGCGTGAGAGGACACCCCAAAAGACAAAAGGGCAGGATAAAGATGATAGTTCTACAGGAGGGCTGGGAGGGACTTCATCTTACAGATGAGGAAACTGAGGCACTGGGGGGGGGGATAGCTTGCCGAAGGTCACACAGGTCCTAAGTGGTAGAGTTGAGATTGGAATCCAGGGCCAGTGAAATGAGTGAGAAACTAGAATAAGGGGTCAACCAGTTTTGTTGCAGGAAGAGTCCCTGTGGGAGAAAAAAGTAAGAAAGGCCATGGGGTATAGCGGCCAGAGTAGTGGATCTGGGATCCAGAGAGGTTCTAATCTTCTCTCTGATGTTACTATCACAGCAGCTAACATCCTGGCCCTAGAATGGCTAGGTGGCAAAGTGGATAGAACAGTGTCCCTGAAGTAGGGAGGACCCGAATTCAAATCTCACCTCAGACACTAACTGTGTGACCCTGGGCAAGTCACTTAACCCCAATCTCCTTAAACATCTGGGGCCATCTCCAGTCGTCCTGATGTATATCTTACCACTGGACCCAGATGGCTCTGGAGGAGAGAGTGAGGTTGGTGACCTTGCACAGCCCCGCCTCACTTAAATCCAATTCACTGCAACTCATGACATCACCTCCCCATGTCATGGTCCTTTTCCAGAACTGACAACAACAATCATCCTGGGCAAGTTCCTTCACCTCAAGTTTCCCATATGCAAAATGGGATGCTAAATCTCTAGAGCTGGAAGAAACCTGAAAGGTCTAACCTGTACCCCCAATAACCTACCCAACAAATGATTATCCAACCTTTGTTTGAAGACTTCTAACCAGAGGACGTGAGATAGGGATAGAAAGTCAGACTGGCACTCAGGAAGATGAATTCCAATCTGACCTCAGAATTTTACTGTGTGTGACCCTGGGCAAGTCACTTCATCCGGTTTGCCTCAGTTTCCTTAACTGTAAACTGAGCTGGAGAAGGAAATGGCAAACCACTCCTGGCTCCTTACCAAGAAAACCCTAAATGGGGTCACAAAGGCTTGGACATGACTAAAACCACTGAATAAAAATAACAAAATGATAATAACTTCAGAGTCTATGGGATCACACAATATATCAATGTCTAACAAGTAATGTGTGTGTGTACATTGTATATTTAAAGTATGTATTTAGTTATATACTTAATACCTACCTTACAGTGCCATTTAAATGCCAGCTATTATTATTCTTATGGTCAAGGTGTCCCAGACACAGAATGGTTCTTCCTTCCACCAAAACTGATCCTGCCCCTCTGTAGGTTCATCACATATAGTATTTGTCCCACCCACCCCTTAGGAATGTGCCACCCATCCATCCAAACATCTCCCTCTCTATCCTTGTATCCATCTATATCTCTCTGTATGTCATCTATCTATGTATTGATGTATCTATATCTGTCATCTATATATGTATGTAGAGAGGTATCTACATCTATCATCCGTCCTATCCACTCCCTGCAATGGAAATTTTGCTGGTTCTAGAGGCCACTAGGTGTCGCAGTGGGTAAAGTACTGGGCCTAAAGTCAGGAAGACCTGAGTTCAAATCCAGTCTCAAACTTACTAGCATTGTACCCCTGGGCAAGTCACTTAACCTCAGCCTGCCTCAGTGTCCTTAACTCTAAAATGGCAAAAGTAACAGCGTCTATCTCACAGGGTTGTTCTAAGGATCAAATGAGTGAACATTTTATCAAGCTCCTACACAGTGCCTGGCATATAATAGGTGCTATATAAATGTTTATTCCTGTCCTTTCCGTCTAAGACCATTGGTCTGTTCAGAACACCATGTTGCCTCTTCAAGATAACCTTCTATAGAGCATTTTCTAAGGTTGGCAAAACCAATGGTATTACTTTTTGAGCCTCCAAGTAATCCTAAGAGATGGGTACAGGCATCATCATGTTTGTTTCACAGATGAGAAAACTGAGGCTTAAAGAGTGATATGAGATCAAATTTGAACCCTGGTCACTACCGAATCCAAGTCTAGTGCTTTATCCACAATACCATGATTCCTTAGCAGTGTGACAGTAGGCACATTGTCATACTAAGTACACCTGATGGCTCTTACTAGTGCCTAATATAGTAATCTCCTTCCCAAACACCTGACAGGCCTTTATCTCTCCCTCCAGCCTTGGTTTCAGGGAGTGCCTTAGGCAGATTTCTTCCTGGGGTCAGTGAGCAAACCCAGGAGGGGCCACACTTAAGTAATCCCTACTTTATCATTACCAGTGGGCCCCTCCATCATAGCAAGGGCCGGTATCCAAACCAGGATTCCAGGGAAATAATGAATTTGACAAGAAAATATCCATCTTTGAACAAGTGTTAGTAATGAGAGGGGCCTTTGGGGGCAGAAGTACATAGATACAACTTACTGTACTGTACAGAGAGAAGCCAACAGGGAAAGCCCTACCCAGTCAGGTTCAAGGGGGTATTATGTATTTGGGCTTGGGGTTTGTTTCTCCCAGACAAACTGGAGACAGGAGAAAGGTATTTTTTTTTTAATTTTTTGCAGGGCAATGGGGGTTAAGTGACTTGCCCAGGGTCACACAGTTAGTAAATGTTAAGTATCAGAGGCCAGATTTGATTTATAATAAAGAGAAGTAACATGGTATGGGTGAGGTACAAGACTTGGAGTCAAGACAGTCCTGAGTTCAAATAATGCCTCAAACATTTACTAGTTACATAAATTTCAGCAGGTTACTAACACTCTCTGGGCTTGGTTTTCTCACCTGTAAAATGAAGCTAATAATAGTCCCTGCCTCCCGGGGTTGTTGTGAGGATCACATAAATTAACATAAAGGTTTTGAAAACCTTAAATGCTGCTCTACAAATGCCAGTTATTAGTAATAGAAAGAGCACTGGACTGAGTCAGAAAGACCTGGGCTCAAATCCTGGACCAAATAAGGATCAAAGGAAGATGCTGCCCCTGATTGCTTGGTAATACTTAGAATAGAAACTTTTTTAATGAGAGGAATCTTGACATCAAAGACAGCTAGTGAGTGTCTAAGGTAAAATTTGAACTCAGGTCCTCTTGACTCCAGAGCCAGTGCTCTACCCACTGCTCTACCTAGGCAAGTTAAAGAGATGTTGTCTACCCCAAGTGATAGAGAGGTGTGTCCTCACCAGGCAGATCCCTATAATTAAGGAGATCAAAGGTCACTTCCCTATCTCTGCAATTACTAAAGAGGCTTTGGAGATAAGAGTGATGAGATAATGCTTTACAACAACCACAACCTCACCCTGACCCTCACCTAGTACTCAATTGCATATTTTTTGGCAGGGGGGGTGGTATTTGCTTCAGAGATAGGACTTTCTCCCCCCCTTTGGCTTCTTTCCTTCCACAAATCATAAAGATATTATCTATATCCAGAGAAAGAACTGATAAAGAGAAGTATGTATAGAATAATTTTACATTTATATACCTCTTTGTGTCTAATGGTAGTCATCTCTAGGGGAAGAGGGAAGAAAAAAGAAATATACATAGCAGTTATATATTTTAAAATAGCAAGGGGCAACTAGATGGCGCAGTGGATAGAGCACTGGCCCTGGAGTCAGGAGGACCTGAGTTCAAATCCGACCTCAGACACTGAACACTTACTAGCTGTGTGACCCTGGGCAAGTCACTTAACCCCAATTGCCTCACTAAAAAAAAAAATTTAAAGAAAATAAAAGAATAGCAAGTTGTACATAAGTTTCATGTTCAATCATTTTTATTATACTAAGTCATGGATATGCATGGTGGCAGAGGGATGAAGGAAATAAAGAGGAGAGAAATAGATTGAATGAAAGTTAAGGGCCTTTAAAATATCCTAAATAAACACTTGACTAATGTTGGACAGCTAAGGTTGTGCCACAGTGCATAGAATTCTGGGGCTGGAATCAGAAAGACCTGAGTTCAAATCGAGCCTCACTTCCTAGTTGAGTGATCCTGGGCAAGTCACTTAACCCTGTTTGCCTCAGTTTCCTCATCTGTAAAATGAACAGAGAAGGAAATGGCAAACTACTCCAGGATCTCTGCCAAGAAAACCCCACATGGGGTCAATGAAGAGTTGGGCATGACTAAAATGTCTTAACAAGAAGGGCTGCAGTGGATAAAGCACTGGATTCAGGAGGACCCGAGTTCGAATACAGCCTCAGACACTTGATACTAGCTGTGTGACCCTGGGCAAGTCACTGCACCCCCCCCCCAAAAAAAAAGAATTTAGGATTTGACACAAGGTCCTCTCACTCGAGATTCAATGCCCTTTCCACTGTACCATGCTACCGCCTCCCATCTTACCTTCTAATAGGTGAGATCATCTATGCACTAATAAATATGTGAAGTAAACACAGCCTGGAGCCCAGATGACTTTAGTCATTGCTCTGTCTCCAGCCTAACCAGGAGCCTAACCTGGGAGGCTAAGGAATAGCAGATGGTGGAGTCAGGGAGAACCAGGGTTCAGTCCTGGGCTCTGCTGCTAAGTAACTATCCTCTCTGGGCCTGAGTTTCCTTAGATGCAAAATGGGGAGATTGCACCAGGCTCCCTTAAGGTCCCTTGCAGTCCTGACTTTACGTAGTACAGTGAGAATCCTCTACTCAAAAGTTATAAAAACTTCTCCGCTCTGGGGCCTAGGCCAGTGGTCTCCCTAACTGGGAGGGCCAACTTAGCATACAAGTGGCACCTGGAGCACCCAAGGAGCTTTCAAGGAGAAGAGAGAAGGGGCGGGGAAACCATTTGTTTTTAGTAACAGTCAGTGACTTTGAGGGGCAGCTAGGTGGCACAGTAGATAGAGCACCGGCCTTGGAGTCAGGAAGACCTGAGTTCAAATTTGGCCTCAGACACTTGACATTAGCTGTGTGACCAAAAAAACCAGTTGGTGACTTCACAGAAACAAGGGCATGATGTCACTGACAAGTGGGATTCCGGATCTTCTTGGAATCCGTGGCACTCTTGAAAACTAGGCCCGCCCCCCCACCTTCTTCATTAGGCCCTTCCAGTGCGTGCTCTCTCTGCCACTTCTGTCATCCTTCTAAATGACTTTTTATTTTCTTGGTATTTTCTTTGTGTTTAGAGGGAGAAGAATTGGGTGGTAAAGGAAAGGTCAAATCAAGTCAACAAAGCAAGGATCTTAAATCATTAATTGATTCATCCTTAATCAAAAGGACTTAAGAACAGGGACTACAAAGACAAAAACAAAAAACACCAAGCCCTCAAAGGATCTTAAAATACAAAGACAAAGACAAAAGAAGAAAAATAGTCCCAGCCCTCAGAGAACTTGGGGTGGGGGTGGGGGTGGGGGTGGGAAGCAAGGTGGAGTGTAAAGTCTATCCCTTCTCCTTAGTCTGGAATTTAGTTTCAAATAAACAAGGATTAAGTCAGGCTACAAAGACAAAAAAAAAAAAAGAAATGAGCCAATCCAGACCCTTAGATCTTACCTTCAACTGGAAGACAAAATATAAATCAATACAAAACTCACAAAAAAGATAATGCAGGGAGGGGCACTAGCAGCTAGGGTGGGGGAATAATAATTGCATTAACATAGCAAGGTTTGCTAAGCACTAAATAAATATTAGTAGGACAAGCCTGGGAGGTGGGTTTTATTGTTATCCCCATTTGACAGATGAGGAAACTGAGGCAGAAAGTGGAGAAGACTGGTCCAGAGACACATGAGCTAGGATGTAAACTCAGATCTTCCTGACTCCAGACCCAAGCTTCATTGAGCCACCTAGCTGCCGGGGAAATCAAGAAAGCTCTCATGTACAGCTATGTGGCACAGTGGATAGAGTCAGGAGTTCAAATCTGGCCTCAGACACTTACTAGCTGTGTGACCCTGAGCAAGTCACTTAACCCAGATTGCCTCCAATAAAGAAAGGAGATAAGCTACACACTATCCCCCCTCCACTGAATACCATACAAAATGCCCCCCAATAGGGCATTTTATTTTTGTGAAACGTAAAAGTGAGGAAGGTGCCTCTGACAACCATTGGCAGGATCAGTTCAATTAACTATTTGCCCCGCAGAGAGATGCTTTGTAACATTCATACACCCTCGAGAGGTCTCCCTTGTACCAAGTACCATAGAGAGCCAGCTGGCTGAGACCGGAGCCAAGGAGACGCTCTCTGGGTCAAACTCCAGAGACTGGATCCAAGCCCCAGCCTTCATCAGTAACATAACCAATAACCAAAGGCACAGACCCAGGAGAACTTGGGAAAATCTCCCAAGTGGGATGGATAACTCAGAAGGCAGATTCACTGAGCATTATTCAAAGCCCCACCTTGATCACATGCAGGTTCTAGTTCTTCCTAGAGGAATATTCTTTTATTTGCCTGCTATAGCAGTCCAGATAGTGAGGAGAGGAATTGTGGCTGCTTTTTGAAATCCCATTTGCTCTATTCCATTACATTCACAGAATCTCAAAGCTAAGAGTGACCCCATGTCCATTTTGCCTATCCTGCACCCGAATGAAGGTCAAGATTTTGTGTTGTTGTTCAGTCATTTTTCAGTTGTGTCCTGACTTCCTGACCCCATTTGGAGGTTTCTTGTCAAAGATACAGGAGTGGTTTGCCATTTCTTTCTCCAGGTCATTTTACAGACAAGGAAACTGAGGCAAACAGGGTTAAGGGACTTGCCCAGGGCCACACAGCGCGTAAGAAATCAGATTTGAACTCAGAGAGATGAGTCTTCCTGACCCCAGGCCTAGCCCTGTGCACTATGGAGACATTGGCTGTCCCAAGATTTTAATTGGTTACTATGTGGCAGGCACTATGTTAAGCCCTGGCAATGCAAAGAAAGATGAAAAATGTTCCTGCTCTCAGGGATCTTATAGTCTTAATGAGGAACACACTGTGCAAACATCTATGCAAAGGGGATCCTGGACCCTAAAAAGTGGTCGTCCATCCTGGATTTAAAGATCTCTAGGGATGGAGAACCTACCAATTCCATAATCCCATCGTGCCCTGAAATATTTTACATTTTCAAGAGAAACAGTGATACTCAACATCTGTTGGGCACCAGTCCTGGAGTCAGGAGTTCAAATCTGGCCTCAGACACTTATGCTAGAGTAAGTCCTCAAATGTCTTCAATATATTTTCATTTTCTTATACTTTTGTCCACACAAGTAAATTCCTAGACTTTCTTGTTTCTTATGTCCTATCTTTGCAAAGCTAGGTTTTAGCAGCTGCAGTGTAAAGAGGCAAGTGCCCTGAGAAAAATCAGTGAGTATGGCGATGTCTCCTCTGATTCCAAGGGTTGAGAAGCTGTGTAGTGCCCACACCCCTTTAGTAATTGTGTTATGGAATAAAATTGTTTTCTTTCAACTAACGAGTTCTATTTTTCAAGTAGTTAGGACATTTAGTTGTTCGGACCCTACTATGTAGAAAACAGAATCGGTGGGTATTTCTTTTGGCTGAGGGGAGCCGAAAAAAATGACTAAAACACTACAGGCACTGTTGTGAACCAAGAAAGTTTGGGAACCTCTGCCTCAGTTTATTCTGACAACTCTCATTGTTAGCCAAGTTTTTCTTTGCTTAGGAGAAATCTAGGGTTTTTACGCCATCTTTCTGCTAAAACTGCTTTCTCAAGTTACCAGTAATCTTTCTCTTTTCTTCTGTGTAATTTTTTTTATACCCAGCCTGTGACTTCATTGATATAGGAATGCCTGATATCCTACCTTGAAAGAGGCAGGTGGTTTAGTGAATAGAGCCCTGTACTTGGAATCATGACAACCGCCTTCAAATCCAGCCTCAGACACTTAAGTTGTGTGACCCTGGGCAAATCATTTACCCTCTCTGCCTGTTTCCTCATCTGCAAAATGAGAACCATGGGGGTAGCTAGGTGGTGCAGTGGATAGAGTACAGGTCCTGGATTCAGGAAGACCTGAGTTCAAATCCAACCCCAGACACTTGGCGATTACTACCTGCATGACCCTGGGCAAGTCACTTAACCCTCATTGCCCCGCCAAAACAAAACAAAACAAAAAATGAGAATCATAACAGCATCTTCTTCCCAGGGTTAAGATAAAGTTTTTAGCAAAGTGTCAGGTACATAGTAAGCCCTTAATCAATGTTTGGTTTAATTGACCATAAAAACTCCTTCTACCATATGGGCACAACAATCAGAGTATTATAGAGTTGCCTGGGCATTAAGTTTAGGTCACTTAGCCAGTACTTGTCAGAAGCAGGATTTGAACCCATAACTCTGAGGCCAGCTTTTTATCTATGCCACCCTCCTTTCTCACCCAATAATTGCTTAACTGCTAATACAATGTCATTTTCTCCCAATTTGGCCTCTCGGTATCTGAGGAGAGGAAGCATGTCAGAATGGAAACAGTACTGCCTTCAAAGTCCAAGGACCTGAGTTTGAAAACTGCCTCTACCCGTGTTACCCTGGACAAGTAATTTTATTTTTTACCTCTCTTGGCTCCCTACTGTGCCATCTATAAAATCTGAGGGTTGAACCAAATGACCTGACATCCTTTCCAGCTTTCAATCTATGACCCTGTGTCATTGTTGACCATCCCATCTTCCTGACCACTTTGTCCCTCTTTGGCTTTTAAATATTTTCTCTCCTGGTTCTCCTACTTCTCTAGCCGTGGCTCAGTCTCCTTGGCTGATCTGTCATCCACCTTTTGCCTCCTCCTACGAGCTAAAATACCCCATAGTCTCTAGCCTGGCTCTTGTTTTCTTGTATAGTCAGTCTCTCTTGTGGTGATCTCATCAGCTCCCATCATACTTAATAATCATCTCTACATTCCCCAAATCTAAAGATCCAGCCCTAACCTCTCTCCCAAACTCCAGTCCTGGATCAATAATTGCCTGCTAGACATTTCTGCTTGTATAATCAAGCCATTGTTATCGCAAATTTAACATGTTCAAAATAAAACTAAATGATCTCTCCCCTGCAAACTTTTCTGTTTACTGGGGGAATGACCATCCTTCCAAACACTTTAGGATTCATGACCTCCAGTCTCCCCTTTCCCTCACCCCTCCACATACAAATTAATCAGTTACACAATCAGCCTCACACACTTGACACTTACTAGCTGTGTGACCCTGGGCAAGTCATTTAACCCCCATTGCCCAGCAAAAAAAAAAAAAAATGCTAGGGCCTAGACCAAGCTCAAGTCCCTAGGGTAAAATACAAACTCTCTGGCTCCAGATTATTTAAATCAATCTTATCTTTCCTCTCCTCCCTTCCCTTCCCTTCCCCCTTCCTCCTCACCCTTCTTCCCTTCTCTTCTCCTTTCTTCCCATTCCTCCCTTCTCTTTCCTTCCCCTCCCCCCCTAGGGGTTCAGCCTTTAATCCTTGGTCATGCTCAGGACTTCCCTCCAACCCAAACTGCCCAAATGCACTATTTCCCTCCTTAGGTATGTGTATGGTTGGTTGAAAACACAATCTGTGCCAATCAGGCAGGCTCGCCTCCTTTACCTGGCCCAAGAAAGAACACGTGGCAGCCTAGGGATGGGTAGACATTCCTTAGACCAGATCAGCAGGAGGACCCATAAGCCTGGACTAATGGGGAAGTGGCTTTGGGCCACATTACTGGGATAGGGCTTTGGTAGCAAGTTTTCCCGGTAGATAACACCATTCCTTATACACACAGGGCCAATGGGAGAGTGCTGACAGGGGTGTGTGTTCAGCCTTGGTCCCAGAAAGATGAGGCTCCCTGTGGTCCAATATTTTTCTTTTACAGAGGGGGGCTCATCTGCTTGTGCCAAGGAAAGAGGGCTTCATAATCTGTACTAATGGGAGGGGTTTTGCAGAGCTTACTGAGTTCCTTCCCTGCTTGCCATCCCCCCAACCCCCACTAGCTATTATTGTTATCACTAATGCAAAGAGGCCCCAGAAATTACAAGACTTGCCCAAGGTCACACCGGTAATAAGTGGTGGAGCTCCTTGTTCCAAACCACAAATCCAGGATGCATTTGCTGCCTTCCTTTTATATAAGACTGACAAAACACTTTTCCCACCACAACCCAGTGAAGCAGGCTGTCCAAAGTATTTTATACCCACTTTATAGATGAAGAAACGGAGGCCTAGAAATGAGGTGCCTCTGGCCAAGGTGATATCGCCTCAGAAATTTTCAGAAAGATCGGACAGATCTTCAGAGAATTCAAAAATTTTGTGCTACAATCTATGTCTTGGGAGGGGAGAGACTAGGAAGCTGGTCTGGGAGGACTTTATGCACATCTTTCTGTTTTAGTTACTTTGGAACTGGGAAGATGGATTTAGCTCCAAGGGTAAAAGCAAAAATAAAGCCCAACAATCCATGGCCACCCTAAAGGCAGCCCAGAGGAAGGAGCAGAACTGGGCAGAGGCCATATACTCAGGACAGCTAAATGGTCCAGTGCACAGAACTCCAGGTCTGGACTCAGGAAGACCAGGAGTTCAAATCTGGCCTCAGACACTTACCAGCTGTATGAGTCTGGGCAAGTCCTCAGTTTCCTCATCTATAAAATAAGCTGGAGAAAGAAATGACAAACCACTCCAGAATCTAAGAAAACCCCCTTAAAAGGGCTCAAAGAGGGGTAGCTAGATGGCGCAGTGGAGAGAGCACCAGCCCTGGAGTCAGGAGTACCTGAGTTCAAATCAGGCCTTGGACACTTGACACTTTCTAGCTGTGTGACCCTGGGCAAGTCACTTAACCCTCACTGCCTTGCAAAAAACAACCCCAAAAAAGAGAATCTTAAAAAAAAAAAAGAGTCGGTAGCTGGTGTATTTCTACCAGAGATGTCTAGTTCTGGTACTGGTTGGACTAAATGACCTCTGGGGTCTGTTCGAGCTCTGAAGAACTGGTAGTTGGTGGGGAGCTGGGTGATACGTTGGGTAGAATGTTGGACATGAAGTCAGGAGTTTGAATCCTGCCTCAGATGCTTAGTAGTTGTATGAACCCCGCCCCCCACCCCAGCTGTTTGCCTCAATTCTCTCATCGATAAAACGGAGATAATCTCACAGGATTGTGAAGGGGATCACATGAGATAACACAGATAAAGAAATTCCCAAACCTTAAAGTGCTCTGTAAATACTAGCGATTGTTTTTATTGTTGTAATTACGGCCAAAGGGCCAGCTGGGTACTTATTTCTAGAGTCTGAATCCCTCTGGGTACCTTAAGCATTCACCACTTAAGCTAGACCGAGAGGTGGATAAGAATACCGAGCCAGGAGTCAGGAAATCTACTCAGATATTTCCTAACTGTGTGACCCTGGGGCAAGTCACTTAAACCTCCCGCAGTCTCAATTTACTCAGTTGTAAAGTGGAGATAATAGTACTTCCCTTCCAGGGTTATTGTGAGGATCAAAAGGGCTAATATTGATGTGCTTAATAAATGAATGCCCCCCCCCAAAAAAAAAGATTTCTCCCTTACTTCATCCCCCGCTAAAAGAAGCCAGACCACAGTTCAGAAGGATAGCGCGGAGGCTGACCCAGGTCTCAGAAGAGGTTTTTATGGTGTCCTCCGGGGCTGCTCATAATTGGGGCCCGGGAGATAACAGAGAAACTGGGCCCATGGCCAAGGTAAGCTCCTCCCGGCGGGAGGGCTGACTCTACCCAGGAAAGTCTTCCCCACTCTCAGGGCCACGGCTCCCTCCTCCAGCTCAGGCAAAGTCCCTTACCTTAAGTTCCAAGTGCAGGGCAAGGAGCTGCTCTGGTAGATGAAGTCCCCCAATGGAAGCTTGTTCTTCTCAGTCTTGGGAGAAGGTGTTGGGTGAAGAGGTGCTGCCCTCCCTCTCTCTCACCTGCAGCTCCCTACCTGTCCCCCAGCTCTGGGCGAAGATGTGTCTTGGATGAAAGACTTCTGTTTCTCTCTGGCCTTTGGCAGGAGTTGCCGGGGGGCAAGGCCACTAATGCAGCTCGCTGGACTGTTCTGCGTGGGGTGGAAGCCTAGGAGGCTGAGGAGGAGAGGGAGGAGTGCGAGGAGGGAGGGGGGAGGAGATGGGGGCTGTCCCTCTGACTCCTTGCAGCAGAAGTGGGAACAGCAGTGGCCAGCGCTGACTCGGCATTTCTCAGCTAACGAGGAAGCCGCTCCGGGCAAAACTTGGCCGCCTTCTTCGACTCCTCCCAGCTCTGCCTGGAGCCAAACTCTTCTGTGCGTGGAAGAAGAAAAGGAACACAGCTGCATGGCCTGGGGTGCTTAGCTAAGAGGGGGAGGGCTGTCTCCCAGGGAAGCTCCTGGGAAGCAAAGCCTCAGCTTCCAGGATTACTGGAGCGCTCAAAAGGGGCTGGAGATGGGGCTCTGGGAACTGACCAAGCTGGGGTGCTGGCCAGCTGCACTGAGTCGCCTCCAGGGGCTCTTGGGAGAATCAATCCATCAGGAAAGAGGCTGGGAGAAAGACTTAGTTAGGGGGCAAATGGATAGGTTTCTGTCTCAGGCCAGCTCTAGAAAGCTTGATTTGGGATTTGCCAAAGATCTCTTGGAGATCACGCATGCCCGTGTTTCGGAGAATGAAATTGATGGTTGTACCCATCTTAAATTATTGATGATTCAATAAAGTCATTGCTTATTCAGGAAAAAAAATACTTCCAAGTCCTTCTTGCTTGGATTCAATCAGTATTGTCAACTTCTCCGGAGCCTAAAGTGGGAAAGGAGACGTGAAGATATTCGTGTGTGTGTGTGTGTTCGCGCGTGTGCATGTCTATGTTTGAGTTTTATTCAGGTGGATCAGCCAATCAATCCACAGCCAATTATTAACCACCTTTAGGCTCCAGGGTTACAAAGGAAAAAAATGAAAAAAATCCTAGCCCTTTAATATCCTATAACTTATCGGTGTGTTTGTATCTGTGTGTGTTGGGTCTGTGTGTATTATATATATATATATATATATATATATATATATATATATATATATATATATATATATATATATATATATATGTGCATGCCTATCAGTGTTTGTCTAGGGATGTCCGGCTTGTGTGTCTTTCCTCTATATATCTGTAGTTGTGTGCATCTGTGTGTGTATGTGTCTGTGTCTTTGTGTCTATGCCTCATGTCTCTTCCAGCCCTAGTTCTATGATCTTATGACTTGTGGAAGAACTCATTAATGGAAAAAGGGGGACTGCAGAGATGGAGAAAGAGCATGCTTCCCTGGATACCACAGGGTTTCCAGAGTCTGCTCCTCCCTCCAGCTCAAGTCATGGCTGCTAATTACTAGTGATCCTTTGAATAGATAGTTGTCACTTCTGTGCTGCTAGAGGGTCAAGCTTCCTTAAAAACAAACAAACAAAAAAACCTGCTTCCTGCCTGAGCATCTGCCTCTATGTCCATAAACCACTGGAGAACGTGTCTCTTCTTCCTGCTGGATGGTGTCTCTTGCTCTTTGAGTAGCATTTCAAAGTGGGAACTTCACTGAAGACCTTCTTCAAAGATCCTTGGGGGGGGGGGGGGCGGCGCAGCTAGATGGCGCAGTGGTTAAAGCACCGGCCCTGAATTCAGGAGTACCTGAATTCAAATCCGGCCTCAGACACTTGACACTTACTAGCTGTGTGACCCTGGGTAAGTCACTTAACCCCCATTGTCTGTAAAAACAAACAAACAAAAAAAGATCCTTGGGGACCTCCACTTTAGACCTCTTTCAAAGTTGACATTGAACCATTAATTGATAGTCTTTGAGTCTAGACAGTCAACCAATTAGGAATCTATCTAGCATCTACCAACACAACCTATTAGGAAGGTGGAGAAAGCAAAGCTTTCCCTATGTCACTCACCTACAACATCACCCTCTGGTATGAGGGTAGGGGTCACTCACCACAAAGCTATTCTAAGTTTAGATTCTCTGGAACTCTCGAACTGCATCAGTTGCCTTCAGGACTGACCAATTTTCAGGCTTCCAATCTCAAACTTCCCTTCAAATTTAATTAGATTTTTTTTTTCAAGTGGACACAGGCAAAACTGAATACTTCATTGGCTCTTATCTTTGTTTTCTGTGACAGCATTTGTTGGTAGGAGACCAATTACCCTCCCACATACGTGTCTTCTGTGTGTATCTATGTCTCTATGCATGCATACAGGGCAGCTGGGTGGCACAGTGGATAAAGCACTGGCCCTGGATTCAGAAGGACCTGAGTTCAAATCTGGCCTCAGACACTTGACACTTACTAGCTGTGTGACCTTGGGCAAGTCACTTAACTCTCATTGCCCTGCAAAAAAAAAAAAACCTAAAGCAAAAAAAATAATAATAACAGATAGTTTATGCATGCATACATTGTGTGTACCTGTGTGTGTGTGTGTGTGTGTATATAGAGAGAGAAACCTCTGTGTGTGTGTGTGTGTGTGTGTGTGTGTGTGTGTGTGTGTGTGTGTGTGTGTGTGTGCTGCCTATGCTGAGAATGCAGCAGTCCCAATGCAGGAAAGACTGATGTGAGAGGGAAAACCAGGGAGAAATTGTGGTAGGGAGAGTGGATAATTTCCTGGGAGCACTGAGCTGAAGCAGGAGGAAACGCTCTGTCCTTTTATTCCTGTTCCTCAGAATCACAAAATCTCAAAGGTGGAAGGGTTCTCCATGTCCTTGAGCAGCATTCCGTGAGCTTAACATAGTAACATTTAACTAAGCAGAAGCATGGGCTCTTTTATTCATTATTATTTTTTTAAGATCAATAGTGACACAACAGAGAGGAAGAGAATGGGTGATGGAATCTTGGAGTCAGAAGGGATCTCAGTAGCTACTAAAGTCAAATGCATCTGGGACAGAGAATCTCAGCCACAAGATACTCAACAAGTGGTCATTCAGTTCCCAACAAGGCATGCTCCCCACTCCTCCCTTCCCAGCTCCCCTTTGTATGGTGTCTTCATTAGCATTTAAAATCCTTGGAGGGACTGGGATAGTTTTGTTTGCATGTATATATAGGTTACCCTAGTACTTAGCACAGTGACCAAAAATATAATAAATCCACAACAAATAATGTTCTTTCCCTCTCTCTCTTCTCTCATTTTTTCTCTCCATCTCATTTTCTCTCCATGTTTCTATCTCTCTGTCTATCTGTTTTTCCCTCTCTCTGTCTCTGTCTCTGTCTGTTTTTCCTCTCTCTGTCTCTGTCTGTCTCTCTGTCTCTGTCTCTGTTTTTCCCTCTCTGTCTCTGTCTCTCCTTCCCTCCCCCAATCCCAATCCACTTTTGGACAATTCTAATTATTAGGATGCTTTTCCTTATACCAAGCCTACATTGGTATTATTGTTGTTGTTGTTGTTCGTTATTCAGTATGCCAGCTTGAGCTTTGTGTATTTTGCAAACCTGATAAACCTGACCATATATGGTTTTATCCAAGTCATTGATTAAAAGGTAAAACAAACAATAAACCTCCAAAAGCAGGTCCCTAGGGAACTTTCACTGGAGACTTCAAAGATCCCAGGAGAATTCCACTTTAGATCTCTTTCAAAGTTGACATTAAACCATTAGTTGATACTCTTTAGGTATGGACAGTCAACCAATTATGAATCTACCTAATATCTACCCAATGTGTCTCCATTATGAGAGAAATGATTATTAAATAACTGATTGTTAATACTACAAAGATACAGGGTTTTCTCCCTTACTCATTTGGTGATTAGATCAAAACTTAATTCTCTGAAGGGAAGGGTGGATGATGAGATGAGATCTTGGAATTGTTATCCCATCCAACTGTTGTTTGTTGTTTGTCCTTCATTCTTGAAGAGGACAATGACATTGAGGCAATTGTCATGATTCAAAATGAATTGGATTTAGGGGAGGGAGGGCTGTGCAAGGTTACCAACCTTATTCTCTCCTCCAGAACCATCTGGGTCCAGTGGCAAGATATATATCAGGAACACTGGCGATGATCCCAAATGTTTAAGGCAATTGGGGGTTAAGTGACTTGCTAGGTCATACAGCTAGTAAGTGTCTGAGCTGAGATTTGAACTCAGATCTTCCCAACTTGAGGGCCCGTGCTCTATCCACTGCACCACCTAGCTGCCTCTCTGGCTTGAGATAGTCTCTTTGTTAATGAGTGACATAATCAGTGATGTTCCCCAACCCCTCATTAGAATAGATCCACCTCTCATTCTCTTATTACTTGTTAATCAATCAGAGTCCATTGCAACCCTCAGGAACACCCACTCTTCCAAGGACATATGTGTGGAGTGGGTCCCTTGAAGGGTCTTTGGCATTTGAGATTGCCACTGATCCCTTTTTATTATATTCTAGCAGGATTAATAAAATGATTAATTGCCCAGAAATGACATCTCTTGAACCTTTTATACATGGAAATCTTTTCCACAATACCACCAAAGATACTTTACCATATACTTGCCTAAAATTTACATAACTATAGCTACAGTATTCTCATGATCCTATCAAAAAGTAGTCTAGGGGCAGCTAGGTGGTGCAGTGGATAGAGCACTGGCCCTGGAGTCAGGAGGACCTGATTTCAAATCCGACCTCAGACACTTAACACTTACTAGCTGTGTGACCCTAGGCAAGTCACTTAACCCCAATTGCCTCACCAAAAAAAAAGTAGTCTAGTTCAAGACTTTCTTTGATACTCCCACTACCACCCAAAAGAGCTAAAAACAAAACAAATCCCTCTTTTTCCTTGTTATCTTTTGCTCTTCCCATCAGATTTCTTTAATCCTGAGCTTTAGCATTCTTGATACTATTGTTACAGGACTACACCAACCCATCCTCCATTGTCTGCTCTTGCTTCCATCTTCCACACAAAATTTCCAATTTATCCTACATCTAGCTTGTTTGGACATAGTTACTTGTATGTTGTCTCCCCAATTAGACTGTGAGCTCCTTGAGAGCAGGGACTATGCTTTACCTTTATTTTTTTTTTTTAATATACCCAGTGCCTGGCAGATAGAAGGTGCTTAATAAATGTTTATTGACTGACCCACTGACTGATCATACATGTCTTCTATAAATCTATATTGAAGAGTTCCCTATGCTTCCACATTGGCCTGTTTGGACAGCTCCCCTTTCCTCCTCAAAAGAATTTTACCCCTTAACGTCTTTAGGACTTCATTTTTGAGAAATTCCTATCTCTCCTGGACTGACTTCCCTCATAGAAGTTTAGGGCATAAGATCCTACTTCTCCTTTCTCTGAATCCTCTGAAACTTGCTTTCACCCAATTTAGACTGTACATCAAGCTATTTCTAGTTTACCTCTGCTTTCTTATCACAGAAGCTAAGATGTAAAAGTAAAAGATCCCATCCATTCCAGCAAACACATTTTTTCTTGCTGGTAAAAATCAGATCCAGAAGAGTGGTGACATTTCTGTTGGAGATAAAGGGACTCCTCCCTGGGAATAACAAAGCTGTTTCCATAGAGTCTGAGTTATGGATAAAATGGTTAGGTGTCAAATGTAGATAGGGCAGGTAGAGTGCCTTGTGACCTTGGGCAAGGTATCTAACCTCTCTGAGCTTGTTTCTTCAAAAATAGAGATGATGAGGGGCAGCTAGGTGGAGCAGTGGATAAAGCACCGGCCCTGGATTCAGGAGTACCTGAGTTCAGACCCGGCCTCAGACACTTGACACTTACTGGCTGTATGATCCTGGGCAAGTCACTTAACCCCAATTGCCCCCCCCCAATAGAGATGATGAGATTTTCTCAGTTCTCAACAAGCATTTATTAATCACTTACTATGTGCCAGCCACTGTGTGGTGTTGGGAATAGAAGGTAAAAATAGTCCCTGCCCTCAAGAAGCTTACAATCTAATGGGCAAAGACAAGTAAGTAACTAGGCACATACAAGAGGAATGACACTAGCAGAGGAAGGACCTAGAAAGGCTTCCTGCAGAAGAATTGGAGCCATCTTGAAGGAAGCCAAAGAAACTAAAGGGTGGATATATTAGAAGTAAACTTCAGAGTACCTACTAAAGAAATGTGTTACTCTTATAATAGGTATTTGAGAAGTTTATCAATGAGTGAGTGATTGAATGAATGACTGAACAAATGTCATTTCAATCCTTTCCCCCTTACTGGGAATGTGCTCTATTGAACCATGGACATTCTCTTTTCTGATCTTTCTCATGACCTGAAGGACACATCTGGGAGACAGCTGGCTGGATCTGGAGGAACAGTCCATAGCCATGGTACAAAGCAGAGAGGTAATTAGAAGGGGGAATCAGTGAAGGTGTGAGTCCCTAGCTAAGCTGCTCAGATAAGTGGAAAATGAAATGTGAATGATCCCTAAAAGCCCACCTGCCCTCAGATACAAAAAGCACATTGGGGTCTTAATAATATAAATGTAATGGGGGCAGCTAGGTGGTGCAGTGGATAGAGCACTGGCCCTGGATTCTGGAGAACCTGAGTTCAAATCTGGCCTCAGACATTTGACACTTCCTAGCTGTGTGATCCTGGGCAAGTCATTGAACCCTCATTGCCCTACAAAAACAAACAACCCCCTCCCCAAAATAATCTTTAAAATAATAATATAAATGTAATTAATTTCAATGAATGCTTATTAAGCACTTACTATGTGCTAGGCACTAGGGATATGAAGAAAAAAATGAACCAGTTCTTGCCCCCAGGGAACTTATATTTAAGGAGTGGGGGGAGATAAGAGAGGGATGGGAGGACACACACATCTGCATATAGATAAGTAAATTAAATATATAGAAATTAAATAAAAAATTATTTTGCAGATAACATGGGGAGCATTAAAAAAAAAAGGAGGAATCAGAAAAGGGCTCTCATAAGAGGTCGTACTTGAAGTGAGCCTTGAGAGGAAGTTAAGGATGAGGAGCAGAAGCAAGAAGAGTGAATTCCAAAGGCATGAAGACAGGAGATAGAATGATACACATGGAAAATGTGAACTAGGCTAGTTTATTTAAATAAAGATGACATGTGCCTCTCATCCCTTCTTTGTATCTTCAAAGTGATGGAGTTGAATCAGAGAATTTTCAACATGGTCTCCAGCTCTAAAATTCCAAGATTCAACTACTCTTTCCAATGTCTTTTCCTATAGAATAACTCAAGAACCTTTATATTAATGAGAAAAAGGATCAAAGGAGATTGTTAATCATGTCCCTGCCCTTAAGAAACTTACATGGTGGGTGGGGTGGGGAGAGACAACATGTACATAAATAGGCACACACAAAATATGCAATAAAGACAAGATAATTTTGGTGACTGGGGTGAGGAGGGGGTGGAGGACATTAGTAGCTGGGAGAAATCAGGGAAATTTCCACAGTGGTGTTTAGATAAAATTTTGAAGGAAACAATGGATTATGTATAAATAGTTCTCCCACACACACACACACACAACCAAGAATTACAAACTATTAGTAGCTGTATCTTAGATTTCTCCAAGGCACTAATAATAAGAGAAATATAAATCAACTTTGAGGTTTCACCTCTCCATCCTCTTCACCCTTCAGCATATTGGCAAAAATGGCAAAAGCTGGAAATAGTCGATATTGGAAGGAATGTGGAAGGGCAGGAACACTAATAGACAGTAGAGATGTGAATTTGTTCAACCCTTCTGGAAAGGAATTTGGAACTCTGCTAAGAAAGTGATTTAAATGACCATCCCCTTTGACCATGAGATCCCACTGTTAGGCATATATCCCAAGGAGGTCAAAAAGAGTAACAGTTCTCAAATACACTAAAAGATTTATTGCAGCATTTTTTGTAGTAACAAAGAAACAAAATAGATGCCCTATAAGTGGTTTATAGTTAAACAAACTGTGGTACCTGAACATAATGAAATATTACTGTGCTGTAATAAACTACAGATATAAAGAATTCAGAGAACCCTAGGAAGATATAGGGACTGAAACTGAAGGGATTACAGAACTAGAAAAAACAATTGAGACAATGACTGAAACAGTGTATATGGAAACATCAAAAAATCCAAGAACCAACATTGTATATTTAGAGGAACCAAGAAGAAGAGAGGAAAAAAACCTCACCTCTACCTTCTCTGCAGAGTTTGGGTACTATTGGAGCGTTGCAGTCGCTGTCAATCTTGGTTCATCTGTCAGTTTTGCTGAACTGCCTTTTTTTTTTTTTTTTTTTTTAGTGAAGCAATTGGGGTTAAGTGACTTGCCCAGGGTCACTTAGCTAGTACGTGTTAAGTGTCTGAGGCCGGATTTGAACTCAGGTACTCCTGACTCCAGGGCCAGTGCTCTATCCACTGCACCACCTAGCTGCCCCTGATCTGCTTTTTAAAATTCCTAGTGTAATGGGGTGAATCATACACATCTCTATCTTGGTAGATGTTGTCCTTAGTTCTCAAGAGGACTGAGATGACATCATTATGTTGGGGTCAAGATATAGTGTATCTGACTGGGACTGCTCAGGGCAGTACAATCTCAGAAGGCTCTGCCATAGGTCAGGCACAAATAGTACATATGAACATTTGGAGTGGAAATGTCTCTAAATTTCTTCATGTCACATTTCCTTTGAGCTGCTGCTCATAGTACACAGTACCTTTTTTGATGTAGGCAGGCCATGCTGGCAGTCCTGTGCCATTGACTGCCATGTCTCACAATTGAAACACCCTTATCTTGTAATTATTTTCTCACAATCTACTCTGGTGAGAACACACTTCCTTGAAGCATAAGCAGAGCTGAGATGGGTTCCCCCAGCCACTTCTGGTTATGCAGGAAGGAGGCAAGGAATGTCTCTGTCAGAGAATTAACCATCGAGGAAGGGAGAACCAGAGACTTTTTTTTTAATAAACATTTTTATTTCAAGTTTTGAGTTCCAAATTCTTTCTTTCCTTCCTTCTCTTCCTTCCCCCCTCCCTAAGGTGATAAGCAATCAGATATGGATTATACATGTGCAATCATATAAAACATTTCCATATTAGTAATTTTGTATAAGGAAACTTTTATAAAAGAAACAATGAGTGAAAATAACATCCTTCAGTCTGCATTCAATCAATATTAGTTCTTTCTTTGGAAGTGGATAGTATGCTTCATCATTAGTCCTTTGGGATTGTCTTGGATCTTTATATTGCTGAGAATAATGTCATTCATAGTTCTTCATCAAACAACATTGCTGTTTCTGTGCACAACATTCTTTTGGTTCTGTTCACTTCACTATACATCAGTTCATACAAGTCTTTCCAGGTTTTTCTGAAATCATCCTGCTTGTCATTTCTTATAGCACAATAATATTCCATTACAATCATATACCACAGTTTGTTTAGCCATTCCCCAATTGATGGGCATTCCTTTTTTTTTTTTTCAATTCTTAGCCACCAAGAAAAGAGCTGCTATAAATATTTTTGTGCAAATAGGTCTTTTTCTCTTTTGGGGATATCTTTGGGATAAAAACCTAGCAGTGGTATTGCTGGATAAAAATATTGATAGCTCTTTGGGCATAGTTCCAAATTGTTCTCTAGAATGGTTGGATAAGTTCGCAACTCCACCAACAGTGGATTAGCATCCCAATTCCTCCATATCCCCTCCAACATCCAACATTTTCCTTTTTTTGTTATATAGCCACTCTGATAGGTGTGAGGTGGTATCTCAGAGTTGTTTTAATTTGCATTTCTCTGATCAATAGTGACAGAGAATTTTTTTTTCATATGACTATAGATGGCATTGATTTCTTTGTCTGAAAACTGCCTGTTCATATCCTTTGATCATTTATCAATTGGGGAATGACTTGTATTTTTAGAAATTTGACTCAGTTCTCTATATATTTGAGAAATGAGGCTTTTATAAGAGATACTTGTTGCAAAAATTATTTCCCACTTTTCTGCTTCCCTTATAATTTTGGTCGCATTGGTTTTGTCTTTGCAAAAGCTTTTTAATTGTAAATAATCAAAATAAGGGGGCAGCTAGGTGGTACAGTGGATAAAGCACTGGCCCTAGATTCAGGAGGACCTGAGCAATGGGGGTTAAGTGACTTGCCCAGGGTCACACAGTTAGTAAGTGTCAAGTGTCTGAGGCCAGATTTGAACACTGGCCACCTAGCTGCCTCCAGGCAACCAAATTTTAATGACATTTTAGACATGGAAAAGACCTCAGGGTGGTCATGCACTTCCATAGCCCCTCATTTTATAGAAGTGGAAGCTGAGTCCCAAAGAGAAAGAGGGGCTCCCTCAAAGCCAAACATTTGGTAATAGAGCTAAGTCTTTCAGCCGTGCGATGCTAGTGAATGGGGCAGCTAGGTGGCACAGTGGTTAGAGCACTAGAACTGGAGTCAGGAAGACTCAACTTCCTGGGTTCAAATCCAGTTTCAGTCACTTACTAGCTCTGTGACCCTGGGCAAGTCACTTAATCCTGTCTCCATTTCTTCATCTGTAAAATGAGTGGCAAACCACTCCAGTATCAAGTGGGGTCATTGAAGAGTCCTATAGGACTGAACAACAACAATATGTTAGTAAATATTTAACAACAAGGTGGTGGGGAGAAGCAGGGTGGTATATAATGTCCTTATAACAAACTTTTAAGTAGGCATTAATAATTTGCATTATTAACATTTTCTTAAGTCAAACTTAAGTAATTGTAGAAATCAAAAGAACAATAAATTCAGCCCTGATTTGTAGCATTTGCTGATTTCCCATGGTATAAATCCTTACACTGAGAATTTAACAATGGGCTCTCTTTAATAGGTGGGACCTGGATGCAACCCATTCTGGACTATAATAAGAAGTCAAGCTTCCTGACTCCCAAGTGGGTGTTATTTTCATTAAACCAGGGGCTCTTAACCTGGGGTCTGTGAACTTGTTTTGTTTAATATTTTTGTAACTATTTCAATATTTTTAGTTTCTTTTGAAATGCCAAGTTGTTTTTTTTTTAATTTTCTGCATTAAAAACAGGATTCTATGAAAAGGTCCAATGGCTTCACCAGAATTCCAAAGGAATCCATGACACCAACAAAGTTAAAAATTTCTTCCTGACACTATTTTTGTTTGTTGTTGTTCAACCATTTGTCACGTCCAACCCTTTGTGACCCCATTTGTGGATTTCTTGGTAAATATACCAGAGTGGTTTGCCATTTTCTTCTCCAGCTCATTTTATAGATGAGGAAACCAAGGCAAAGAGGTTAAAGTGACTTGTCCAAGGTCATACAGTTAGGATGTGTCTGAGGCTAGATTTGAACTCAGGGCTTCCTGATTCCAGACCAGGTGCTTTATCCACTGTGATATCTAGAGAGGATGGGGTTCAGGTGAGAAGTGAGGAAGAAGGTCTCAGAGTGTTTGGTCTTTACTGCCTGATCTTTGTGGCTTTAGGGTCAGAGACAGAAGAGAAATAGAAGGAGGGGAAGGGGGGGGGTGGCTCAAACTGAATTGGGTAATCATTAATGTGAAAAGAGAAAGGAAAAGAGCAGAGGGACAGAGAAGAATGGGAATGGAAAGACTAGCATGGGGGAATGGTAGGAAGAGAGAAGCAAGGGATGCGGTGGGAGAGAGGGAAACATGACCAATTATCCACCAAGAAGATCCCTGGAAGAAGTTGAGGGAGGGGAGGCGGGGTGGCTAATGAAGCTGCTGGAATGAGGAGAAGTCTTTGAACATCCCAGGCATACTTCTGGGTCCATGCCAGCCAAGGTCTCTGAAATCTAAGTTAGAAAACAAAGACACCAGGAAAGGATAGACCTCCTAGAAAATAGCTTTTGTCTTAGCTTGGCTGAACAAATCCTAAGAGATTTTTCCAGAATGGATGTTACTTTCCACCCTTCTTGGACTTGGGGGCAATGGTGGACACCAACTCCGTCTGGTGGAGAGGGGGGACTTTCACCCCTTTCTGTTTCAGCTGCTGATAAAAGTCCAGTCGTTCATTAATGATTCTCTATAAATGAAACACATCCAAAGAGGAAAATGACTTTTCCAGGCTTCTCAATCAATAATCAATCAATTGAGAAACACTGATTAAGATCCATGTCAGGCATGGTGTTAAGTGCTAGGGATACAAAAAAAGGCAAAAAAAAAAAAAAAGGCAAAATAAACCCTCAAGGAGCTCACAGTCTCTGTCTTTTCCCTTCCCCTTTTGTATGGGGCTCCCCTAAATGATACCAGATGGAACCCAGTTCCTTGTCCTCTGCAATGTCTAGAGAAGGAATGTGGTCACCTCCCTTGGTGATCCAGAGTTGGAAGAGATATCTGAGAACATCTACATAGCCTGGACCAAACTCTGCCTGAACAGAGATCCTCTCTATGATGTCTCTGAGAAGAGGTCAGCCAATTTCTTCCTAAAGAGGAAGAGCACACTATTTTCCGAGGCAGCCTCTTCCATCCTGGGATAACTCAGTCTTTTTTTCTTTCTTTCTTTTTTTCTGATATTGATCTGAGAGCTATCTTCCTGTAAGTCCCTCACATTCTTCCTAGTTCTATCCTCTGGGGCCAAGCAGATCAAGTCTGAATCCCTTCAAATCCTTTGGGAAGTTTTCCCACCAGGAGTTCCTTAAAACTGATGAATTATTAGGTACTATATTCCTCCCAAGTTTCCTCTTTTCCAGTCAAAGTTATAACTAGTAATCGGGGCAAGCATCATCTAATGATTTTTTTAAAGACAAATTCATTTTCAGGAAGGATGGGTAGAGTCCCTCGTTACAGGGAGACAGAAGATACCACATGGCTATTGCTGGGGAAGTTTCCTTTGGGCTTTGGGGGAGCAGGGCAGGACCCAGAAGGGAAAGGCCCCAACTGGGGTACAATCATAATGGGAGAGGGTCAGAGGAAGGGAGAAAGTCTTCCATTTGGTAGTTTCCCATTTTAACTCTATTCTTGCTAACTAGTTGGCAACTATGTTGCTGAAGGACTATAAGCACTCTTGGTACCCTCTAAAATTTGGTGCCCTGGTACAAAGTCATGATCACTCCACCCTAGTTACAGCTGTTTCCAGGTCCTTTCCCTGATCCTTCAACTTTGAGAAGTCCTAAAGTCAAAACTAAATCAATTCCATCACATTGCAAGTCTGTTTTCCCTTGTTCACTCTCTGAAAATTGCAAACAAGGGGTTTCATCCCCAGTCAGGAAAGTCATTTATCTTCCCCCATCTAGTCATCACCACATACAGTTCCTTCCCTACAGGTTACAATAGTTTTTATATAGGGATGATGACAAAGAAAGAACTTGATGAACAGGATTTCTCATTTTTATTTGATGCCCCAGAGGTATTTACCATCTAGTGCAGCCTGCTCAGCTAAATTTGGCACCTCTCTAGAACAGGCAATGTCCCTCAAGGAGGTGGCTCTGGAGCCAATAATGCCCTTAGGAGCATCTGTCTTCAAATTAGTCTGGCCTGTTTTTTGTGAGAGGAAACCTGAGTTGTAACTAAGGTAAGGTAGACAGAGCTTTCCCTTAGGGCACTGAATTTAAGCTATACTGACAGCAGCTTAGTTAACAAGAATAGTTAAAATAGGAAGCCACCACTGATGAGCTTCTCCCCTATTTCCTCCCTCCCTTCCCTACTACAAGTCAATAGTGAGTCAGGGTCTCTGTTCCCCATCCATCCCACCTCACTCCCTCAGCTGAAGCTGAGTATGGGGAGAAGTTATGCCTATAAGCAAGGAAGCAAGGTGAGAAGTCAGGAACATACCTGTAAAGCGTCTAGGATGTCAGCATCTGCAATTTCTGTAGATGGAGACTTGATTCCAGCTGTGCTAAATGCAGCCTGCATGATTTTACTTCTTAACCTTTCAAGCTGTGGACAAAAAGGGAACCAGAACCAGATGCTTAAAGGGCAGCAGACAGTGTTTGTGGGGGCAGGTAGATGATGCAGTGGATAAGGCACCAGCCCTGGATTCAGGAGGACCTGAGTTCAAATCCGGCCCCAGACACTTGACACTTACTAGCTGTGTGACCCTGGGCAAGTCACTTAACTCTCATTGCCCCACAAAAAAACAAAACAAAAGAAAAAGAAAGAAGGAAAGAAAGAAAGTGTGAATGGAGGAGTATACACTGCCTGTTACCCCACATAGCAATACTACACCTAAAAAAGCCTTTCCAGAAAATGGTTAACCATACGAGGAGCTTTGGTTTGGCTCAGAACAGAAGCCTCAGGAAGGGATCCCCTTGAATTAAAATCCCAAGTTCAAGGAACCCTTTGTCCTCCCTAAGAAGCAAGGCTGGCTTTCAGTTTCAACTCATGATCACATTCTAAAATCAGTCAATTTGAAAAGAATTAACTTTTGGCTAAACTATTGTTGAAAACAAGCCAACCAAAGACTATGAGGATGGGACAAATGGGAGATAAGGGCTAGCCTTGGAATTAGGAAGATCCATGTTCACATCTTGCTTTTGACACAGACTGGCTGTGTGACCCTGGCCGAGTTACTTAACCTCTGTTTCCCAAACAATACTCAAAGGCTTCAAATCACACTAGATTCCTGACCTGTGTTGGTGAGGGATCTTTCTCCACCGGGAATTTCCTACACTATTGCTTGCTTGCTTCAGGAGGGGGAGGAGAAGCAGGGAAGGAGAAAAATTTGGAACTCAACATCTTACAAAAATGAGTGTTGAGAACTATTTTTATGTGTAATTGGGGAAAAAATAAACTGAAATACTATTTTTTAAAAAATGGAATTCCCGGGGCCACTAGGTGGCACAGTAGATGGGGACACTGACCCTGGATTCAGGAGGACCTGGGTTCAGACCTGGCCTCAGACACTTGACACTTACTGGCTGTATGATCCTGGGCAAGTCAGTTAACCCTCATTGCCCCAAAAAGAAAAAAACAAAACAAAACAAAAAAATGGAATTCCCTAAACTGACAAAATCATAGATTTGGACCAAAATGGATTTTTAAAAAATGCCTTTTTAATTTTAAAGAATGTGAATAAATAGGGAAAGATACAAAGGAAAAGGGGCCAAATTGGAGGGATCGCCTGTACCTACTATTTTGTAAAAAAAAAAAAAAAGATGAAAAACATCAATTGAACTTGATAAATAACATGGGGAAATAGGCGGTGACACAAAAATGATTATTGCTGTTATGTTGCTGAAGTTGATTTATCCTATTTTCTTTTCCTTCTTTTTAAAAATCTAAAGGCAGATGCCTCTAATTTCACAGTTTGTTTCCCTGTGCTGTTGATTTGTTTTCTTATATTTGTGGAAGGTGCCCAGCATCTTGGGTGGACACCTTCTGCAAACTTATGGGGAGTCAAGGATGAGTGTGGAAAGATAAAGGGACAAGTGTGGATGAGCTGCAATCTGCTTTGCTGGAGAGCAGCTCCACATGGATGAGATCACAGGGCCACCAGAGCGTTGTTTGAGCTATTACATTTATAATAAAATAGATTATTTTATTTTATGTGTATCCATACCTACAGAGCACAGAATCTCAGGGCTGGAAGGGACCTTAGAGGGTCGTCTAGCCTAGAAGTAGCTAGGTGGCACAATGGAATTCAAATGTGAACTCAGAGACTTAACTAGCTGTTTGACCACAAACAAGTCACTTAATCCCTGTCTGCCTCAGTATCCCCAACTGTAAAATGGAGACACCTACTTCCCCGGAGTTGTTGTGAGGCTCAAATGAGATAATATTTGTAAAGAGCTTAGCAGAGAGCCTGACACATAATAGGTATTTAAAAATGCTTGTTTCCTTCCTTTGTTCAAAAACCTTGAGGGATGGTGAGCCCACTACCTCCCAAGGTAGTCCCTTCTACTTTAAGATGGCTCTAATGATTGGAAAGATTTTCCTGATATCAAGCCTCAATTTGTCCTACTGGGACTTGGGACCCATTCATTGCTCCTTGTTCTGCCCTGCAGGGTCCCATAGAGCAAATCTAATCCTTCTTCCACATGACAATCCTGTAAATATTTGAAGACAGTTATCACATCTCCCCAAGGTTTTTTCTTTCTTTCTTTCTTTCTTTCTTTCTTTCTTTCTTTCTTTCTTTCTTTCTTTCTTTCTTTCTTTCTTTCTTTCTTTCTTTCTTTCTTTCTTTCTTTCTTTCTTTCTTTTTTGTGAGACAATTGGGGTTAAGTGACTTGCCTAGGGTCACACAGCTAGTAATTAAGTGTCTGAGGCTAAATTTGAATTCAGGTCCTCCTGAATCCAGGGCTGGTGCTTTATCCACTGTGCCACCTAGCTGCACCCCCTCCCCCCTCCCCCCCGCCAAGGTTTTTTTTAAGGCTGAAGAAGACTTCCGCATGTTTGTAGGAAATTGTTGTTGCTGTTTGTCCTTTGTTCTCGAAAAGGACCATGACATAGGGGTGATGTCATGACTTGTAGTAAATTGGATTGAAGTGAGGGAGGGCTGTGCAAAGTCAGCAGCCTCACTCTCTCCTCCAGAGCCATCTGGGTCCAGTGGCAAGATATAGATCAGGATGATTGAAGATGGCCCTGGATGCGTTTTAAGGCAATTGAGGTTACATAGAAAGTAAGTGCCTGAAGTAGATTTAAACTCAGGTCCTCCTGACTCCAGGGGCAGTGCTCTATCCACTGTACCACTTAGCTGCCCCTTGTAGGAAATAGGGAAGGAACTCGTAGGGAAAGATTGAACATTAGAGAAGTTGGAGAGTAATTAGTGATCAGTGGGACTGATCTTCTGGAGACGGTAGGAGAGTGTGGGATGAAGGGTACATGGTACAAGGGTTTGGTCTTAGAGAGGAAAAGGATCATTAAAGTCAAGGATAGAGGAAGCAATAAGAAGGGGATGGTGTCCAAGATTTTTGAGATATAAAGAAGGTGAGAAGGAGGAACATATGAAATGGTTTCTATTTTCTCAAGAAAATATGAGGTAGGGGGCAGCTAGATGGCACAGTGGATAGAGCACTGGCACTGAATTCAGGAGTACCCGAGTTTAAATCCAACTTCAGTCACTTAACACTTACTAGCTGTGTGACCCTGGGCAAGTCACTTAACCCCAACTGCCTCACCAAAAAAAAAAAAAAAAGGAAATATGAGGTAAAGTCTTCAGCAGTTCAGGGAAAAGGGAGAAGGGACTGTATGGGAGGTTTGAATAGAGAAATGGAACATCTACTGTGGGAAGGACATAAAGAACCAATTGGGGTTGGGGGGCAGCTAGGTGGCACAGTGGATAGAGCACCGGCCCTGGATTCAGGAGGACCCGAGTTCAAATCCGGCCTCAGACACTTGACACTTACCAGCTGTGTGACCCTGGGCAAGTCACTTAACCCGAATTGCCTCACCAAAAAAAGAATCAATCAGGGAAGTGTAAGAGCATTGCTTTGCTGTAATGAGGACACAGTTGAAATGAAATGACATGAATTTGTAATGGAACTGGGCAACCCCATTACATGACTTCCCCCAGCTTTGTTCAGAAGCTTGTGAAGGGGAAGAGAGGAAGCGGACTATGAGAGTAACCCATGTCTGGGTTACACTAGGCATAAGCAGCAATATCAGAAGTGGTCAAAAGGCTCTAGTGTAGAGAACTGTGCAATATTGAACTGGTTAAGATTAGGCAGAGAATGGGGCAGCCAGGTGGTGTAGTGGTTAAAGCACTGGCCTGGATTCAGGAGGACCTGAGTTCAAATCTGGCCTCAGACACTTGACACTTACTAGCTGTGTGACCCTGGGTAAGTCACTTAACCCCCATTACCCCACCAAAAAAAGAAAGAAAGAAAAGAAAAAAAGATTAGGCAGAGAAGAAAGCAAGGCCAGAGCAGGGAGTACATAACCTGGGAAAGCACTGAGGATTAGAGGAGACTGGAAGATCTAGGGAATATGAAGAATAGATTTAGGGACAGTGAGGCACAGAAAGGGATGAAGTGATAGATTATAATCACCCAAAGGATTTCAGAGTGCTTAATCATGGAAGTCAAACTCTTGTGGGTGATGCTAAGAGCAGGGGTCTGACCAGCCCTCTGTTTGGCTAAAGGAGAGTGGAACAGTAAGCCATTCATGGGAGATTGGGGAACTGGGAGGCCAAGGTATTTGAGGAAAAATTAATACATATGTTGAAATTCCATAGCATAAGCATGGGGAGGAAGATTGCTAATTGGGTGGCAAACCACTTCCTGAGAAAGAAGGGAGAATGACCTGGAGGATGGAAGGGAAAGGGATCAGCAGATAATCACCACCTGAACCTGAATTTGGATAGAATGAATGCCAAAAGAAGAAAGAGATGATAGTGGCAAGGGAAGAGTTATAAAGTGACATTGGGTAGCAAATGGGATTCTGACTCTCCCTTGTATGTCTGGTCTCCATGAGTGTCAGAAATTAGATGGAACGTGAAAAAAAAGAAGTCCAAAATGAAGAGAAGTGTGTTAATTATGGAACAGGCATTCCAGAGAGCACCAAGGAAGAGTTGGGGGAGGCTGGGAGGAGAGAGCGAGAGCGAGAGCGAGAATGGTAAATGGAGGTTGGGGAGGACACCTTGTTTACTTCATGCACATTGAGGTTCAGTATCACAGAATCTGAGAGTGGAAGAGGTGTGTGTGTGTGTGTGTAGCAGGTGTTTGACCTGTAGTTGGAAATTTTCAATGTAAAATGAAGTTGGACCAACTAGACCCCAGCATTCCCTCAAGCTCTAAACCCTACAATTCTGTTACTGATCTTTATTTGCACAATCTCAGTGTGCTTCCTCTCCTCCTCTGACACAACCAGATCCATAATCCATTTCCTTTTCACCTCATGCCTAGCATATTTCCCTCTCCTAATATTTAGTCTCCTTGCCCCAAGCCTCTCCCTACTGCTGTCTTACCTCTACTCAGCTGCCAAAATTGATCTTCCTAAAGCACAAACCAGACCAAGTCACTCCCAGTGGCTCCCTATTATCTCCAAGACCAAATATAAAATCCTTACCCCCCCTCCCAGGTTTTTAAAGATTTTCTATCCTAACACCTTACTCCCTCCAGTGATACTGAACCTTCTCACAAGACTCAGCATTTTCACTGGTTGTCCCATGCCTGGAATTCTCTCCTATCTCATCTCCATCCCAGGCTTCCTCAAGACCCAGCTAAAAGCCCACCTTCTCCAAGAAGCCTCTTCCAACCCCCCTTCCTGTTCACGTTGATTAGCTCCAATTTCTCCTGTGTATATTTTGTCTGTGTATAGCAACTGTTAGCCCCTTGACAGCTGGGAGACTATCTTTTGCCTTTCTCTGTATCTCTTGGCACTTAGCTCGGTGCCCGGCACATAGTAAATGTTTAATAAATTATTCTTGATTGACTGGCTCACTAATTCTAATAGTCATCCGCCTTTACTTGTAATCTAGTGCACTCTAGGGAACCTGAAGCCCCATCTCCCCATGTGTAAGTGAGGTCCTGGGGAGGAGGAAAGAGCTTTTACCCTGGCTTGGCAACTCTCCAGAAGCACACGGTACTGCTGTTCGGATTGCTGCATTTCCTCATAGCGGTTCAGGAGGTTCTCCTGGTTCAGCTCCTGCTGCCGCATGTGGTTCTGATCTACGTTCACCTGGGCCTCCAGCTGATTGATCTTGTTATCATATTCTATGATGACCTCTTCCTTCTTCCTTAGTTCAAACTCAAGCTCGGATACATGCTAAGGGGAAGAACTAAGAAATTAGTGGAGGACAGACAAGCCATCCCCCCCCCCCAAGCTTAAGACAGGCTGGGAGAGTCAAGTCAAGTATAAATAGCTCAAAAACTGATCAAATTCAATGCCCCCCCCCCCAACAGTGCTGGCCAGTCCCCACTAGCATTCATTTGCTTTGGCTATTAGAATAAACTCCAAGAGACTGTCCATATTCTTCTTCTTTAAAAAATTGTGCTATGGTTGTGATAATGAATCACCAATAGATAAGAGTCCTGGATTTGGAATCTGAAAAGTGTGGGTTCAAATTTCACCTCTAATACTTATAAACTGTACCATCCTGGACAAATCATTTAATCTCCCTGTGCCTTGGTTTTCTCATCTCTAAAGTGGGGGTAATGAAACCTGCAGTAGCTAATTCCCAAGACTTTTGTGAGGGCCAAATGAGGGAATATATATAAAGTATCTTGCAAAATATAAAGCACCATAGAAATGGCATCTGTAATTACTTAAAATAAGTGCACCAGTGATTGGTGCTTCGGAATTTTTTTTTTGGTCAGAGAGATTTTCATCCTTCAGTGCTGTTGGTTGTAAGAGCATTGGCCTGTGGTAAGAATGACAATGGTTATTTTTAATCTAACAATACTCGGACCTGTCTGAGGTTAAGATTGTCTTTCTCAATGATGCCCATCATTTCTTCATGTTTTCGTTCTTCTCGGAAGGCTGGCGAACTAAAAGACAAAGGAGGGAGGATGCTCAGTGTGGCAGCTGCTTCCTGGGGTCCTAAGACTCAAGAGCAGGCCTGGTCCAGGGCTGAACCCAATGGGAACCAAGTAGACATGTGCTCATTGGGTAACAGAATGAGTAGGAAGCAGCTTCCTGGGCCCGAAGACCGAGGGGACTAGAACCTTGTCTGACATGGCTTGAAGCTGAGCTTTCCTTTCTCGAAGTTCCTTCTGCAGGGTTTCCTTTTCCAGTGTGGTTTTTTGCAGTTGGGATTCCTGGAAATCCACTTGTCTTTGTAAAGACAGAATAGTTCCTGAAAGAATAAAGGTAAAAGAGAAGGAGAAGAAAGAATATCCAGAAGGAAAAAATAAAGAGGAGCAAGAAGAGAACAAGGAGAAGAAAGTAAAGAGGAGGGTGAGGATAAGAAGGGAAAAGGGACAAAAGAGGAAGGAAAGATGGAAAACAGGAAGAGGGTGAGGAGGAAGAACGAGAGTGGGAGAGGGGAGAAATGAATAGAGACAGAAAGACAAAGAAGAAGAGGATAAGAAGGAAAGCAAAGGAGAAAAAGAGGAAGAAGAGAGGAGGGAAAAGAGAGAGAGAAAAACTCATTAACACAAGGAAGAGAATAAAAAAGGAAAGAGAGGGAGAAAAGGAGAAAGAGAAAACAAGGAAAGAAAGAATGAAAAGATGAAGAAGAGGAGAAATGGAGAAAGAGAAGAAGAGGAGAAATGGAGAAAGAAGAGAGGGAGAAAAAGAAAATGGATAAGAAAAGAAAAACATGGAAAAGGAAAAGGAGAACATGAACAAAGAAATGGAGAAGAGGGAAAGGAAGAAAAGGAAAAAAGAAAACAAAAGAGCAAGAGGGAGACAATGGAGAGGAGAAGAGGGATATGGTGAAGGAGGAAAGGGAGAAAAAAGGAGGGGAAGAAGAAAGAAGAAGAGGGAAAGGCCAAAAAAGGAAAAAAGAGAAAAGAGGAGAAAAAAGCATTAGGAAGAATGGAAAGAGAGAAGGAAAAAGAACAGGAAGGAAAAAAATAGAGAAGAGAAGAGGTACCAAAGGAAAAAGCAAAGTAAGAGAAAGAATAGGAAGAAGGAGAAAAAAAGACAGGGAAGAGGAAGAAGAAAAAGAGTAAAGTAGCAAGAGCAAAAGAATGAAGGGATGGAAAAAGAGGAAGAGGGTAGAGGAAACAGAAAAGGGAAGGGAGAAAAAAGAGAAGGGATAGGGAAAGAAGAACAGGAAGAAGAAAAGTGAGAAAGATAAAAGGAAATGAGGGAACAAGAGAAAATGAGGGTTAGAAGGGAGAGGAGGGAGAGAAATAAGAGTAGCAAGAGTGAGAGAATGAAGAGAAGGAAGGGGGCAAGGAGAAGAAAGAGAAAAGAGTAGTGAGAAAGAGAATGAAGAGGAGAAGCAGAAGAGAATGGAATAAAGAAGGAGAGGGAGAAAAAGAGAAGAGAAATCAAGAGAAAGAAGGAGAGAAGACAGTGAAGGAAAAACATAAGACACACACAGAGAAGATGAAGAAGAGAAGGAGGAAGAGGAAAGGCAAGGAGTAGAAAGGCCCATCATGTGCTCTCTTAGATACCATGCCAACTGTCCCCCCTTGCCCAACAAGATCCCATTGACTTCCATCCCGGGACATCATTTTCATTGTCTCCCCATACTATCTCTCCATTGCTGCCTTCCTTTGGGTCAAGAGTCTGCAAAGTCCTAATCCAATTCTAAAACCCAATCATACATGCCCACCAATCATGCATGCCCGGGGCAAGCTAGGTGGCGCAGTGGATAAAGCACCGGCCCTTGGATTCAGGAGTTCCCGAGTTCAAATCCGGGCCTCAGACACTTGACACTTGCTAGCTGTGTGACTCTGGGCAAGTCACTTAACCCCCATTGCCCCGCAAAAAAAAGAAAAAAAAATCATGCATGCCCTTCCTCCCCTCTCTCTGAACAACACTTCCAGCCATTTCTATTCTCCTGGTCCATTTGAGCAAAAAGATTTAGAGGACGATGTCCAGAAAGTGACAGGAAAAGGGGATCACCCAGACCATTCCCTGTATCCCACCTCCCAGAGCACTCAAAGTGAGTCTTCTACCCATTTGGGCTCTGCAACCCAACATGGCATCATACCTGAGATGATTGAATACTCATTTCTCGTGATTTCCAGCTCAGCTTGGAGCTCTTCATTCACCTGCTCATACTCATTGATCCTGGCCATAAGCTCTTCCTCAATTTCCCTGTCTAAATACTCGACTACTTCAACATCCTCTTCTGACACTTTCTCATCTTCCTCAATGATTTTGGTTTCCATTTCACTGTGACACTCATCAGGGAGGTGGGGTGGCTTTCGGATTTTCCCAAAAAAATGAGAAGTCTGAGAAGAGAAGGGGTGGGGGTAAGGAAAGGGAACAATTTTGTCAAAGTTCTTCAGTAGCTGTTATTATTTTTAATTGTTTTTCATCCTCTTGGAGGCCAAAGAGCATCAGGGGGTGTGATTTTGCTATAGAGAATCACAGAGAATTTCAGAAGTCAGAATGGGCTTCAGAATCAATTGCACGTACAAGAATTCCCTTCTGATGGCATCTCTGACAAGCAGTCATCCTTTCTTTATTTCAAGACCTCAAGTGAAAGGGAGATCCTGTTACCTTCCAAATCAGCCCACTCCTATTTGAGAGTCTTCCATTGTTAGGAAGGATATAAAATAAATCCACATAAATCATAAGCATTTCTATACATAACCAACAAAGTCCAGCAGCAAGAGATAGAGAAATTCCGTTTAAAGTAACGATAAACAACATAAAATACTTGGGAGTCTACTTGCCAAGACAAACCCAGGAACTCTATGGAACACAATTACAAAACACTTTTCACACAAATCAAATCAGATCTAAATAAATGGAAAGATATCAATTGCTCATGGATAGGCTGAGCTAATATAATAAAAATGACAATTCTACTTGAATTAATTTACTTATTCAGTGCCATAGCAATCAGACTACCTAAAAATTATTTTATAGAGCTAGAAAAAATAGTAACAAAATTCATCCAGAAAAATGAAAGGTCAAGAAAATCAAGGGAACTAATGAAAAAAAAAATGCACAGGAAGGTGGGCTAGTTATACCAAATCTGAAACTATACTATAAAGCAGCAATAATCAAAACTATTTAATACTGGCTAAGAAATAGAGTGTAGATCAATGGAATAGGTTAGGCACCAGGAGACATAGTTGTAAATGACTTTAGTGATGTACTGTTGGATAAACCCAAAGACTCCAGCTTCTACGATAGGAATCAGTATTTGACAAAAACTGCTGGAAAAAACTGGAAGATAGTATGGCAAGAACTATGGCAGATAGTATGGCATAGACCAACATCTTACACCTTATACTAAAATAAGGTCAAAATGGGTACATGACTTAGACATAAAAGGTGATACCATAGGTAAATTAGGAGAGAAAGGAATAGTCTACCTCTCAGATTTATGGAAAGTAGAACAGTTATGACCAATACAAGAGATAGAGAATATTAATGAAATGCAAAATGGATGATTTTGATTACATTAATTTAAAAGGTTTTGTATAAACAAAAGCAATACATCCAAAATTAGAAAGAGGCAGGAAAGAAAGCTGGGAAACAATTTTTATGGCCAGTATTCTGATAAAGCCTCATTTCTAAAATATATAGGGAACTTAATCAAATTTATAAGAATCCAAGTCATTCACCAATTGAAAAATGGTCAAAGGATATGAACAGGTAATTTTCTGATGAGGAAATCAAAGCTATCTATTGCCATATGAAAAAAATGCTCTAAATTACTAATTGATTAGAGAAATGGCAAATTAAACCAACTCTGAGATACCACCTGACACTTATCAGATTGGCTAATGTGACAAAAAAGGAAAATATAACTGTTAGAGAAGCTGTGGAAAAATTGGAACACTAATGCATTATTCCATGGAATTGTGAACTGATCCAACCATTCTGGAGAGCAATTTGGAATTATGCCCCAAGAGCTATAAAGCTGTGCATACCCTTTGACCCAGCAATACCACTATTAGGTCTTTTCCCCAAAGAGATCATAAAAAAGGGAAAAGGACTCACATGTACAAAAATATTTATAACAGCTCTTTTTGTGGTGGCAAGGAATTAGAAACTGAGGAATGCCCATCAATTGGGGAATGGCTGAACAAGTTGTGGTATATGAATGTAATGGAATACTATTATGCTGCAAGAAACGGATGTGCAGGTGGACTTCAGAGAAAACCTGGAAGGACTTACATGAACTCATGCTGAATGAGAGGAGCAGAACCAGGAGAACATTGTACACAGTATCAACAACATTGGGTGTTGATCAACTGTGATAGACTTGACTCTTCTCAGCAATACAATGGTCCAAGATAGTTCCAAAGGACTCATGATGGAAAATGCTCTCCAAATCCAGAAAAAAAGAACTATGGAATCTAAATGCAGATTGAACAATACTATTTCTTTTTTTTTGTTGTTTTTCTTTTTTGAGGTTTTTCCTTTTTGCTCTGATTCTTCTTTCACAGCATGACTAATGCAGAAATATATTTAATGTGATTGTACATATATAACCTACATCATATTTCTTGCTGTCTTGGGGAGGGGGGAGAGAGGGAAGGGAGGGAGAAAAATTTGAAAGTAGAAATCTTATAAAAACAAATGTTGAAAACTATCTCTACATGTAACTGGAAAATAATAAAATACTTTTATAAAAAAAAGAATGAAGGACAAACTACAACAATAATTTAGCACCTACTACGTGTGATGTGCCTCTATAAGGGGCATCATTTATCAGGTAGATAAAATGTCTATGTGATATTTTATCTCATATCTTTTTTGGTGTTCATGAGATTCACGAGGGGGCAGAGAACATGTTTTATATAAAAGCTGTATCTCAAATAGTACCAAGTGCAGTGCTAGGCATGAAAGAAATGCTGGATAAATATTTTTGGGAGGATGGATGAATGGATGGTCGGATGGATGAACTGAATGAGGAGTCTGTTCAGTGAGGTGGAAATCTCCTGTGTCCCTATTCTGAGGCCTTAGAAGAAGGAAGCTGGTTTTAATCTGGCCTTAACCTCAGAATCACTCCATATACTCAGAATGGATTGGCTTTTAATAAGATCTCTTGTGGATTTATCCAACCCAAGAAGGTAATGCTTTAGAGAGCTCCTTATGAGGCTTAATTATTTTTATTGCTGCAGGAATCAAAATGTTACAAATAAAATCAAGGAAAGCCCCACCCCAATAAAAAGAATCTTACTTTATAACAACAATAACTGACATTTATATGGCATTGCAAAGTATTTTTAAGGCATTATCTTACATCTTGAACATCTTGACAATATTTGGCAGTAGGTTAAAAAAAAAAAAGTAACTTTCTAACAATCAGAGCTACCCAAAAGTGGAGTGGGCAGTAACTTCAAGCAAATGCTAGCTGATCATTGGTTAAGGATGTTTTAGTGGTAGGATAGGGGTTGGATTACTTGACTGCTGAAGTTTGCTTCAACTCTGAAATTCTGTGCTTATTCCCATTTTACAGAAGAAACCCTCTTAGAGAGGTCAAGTGCATTGGTCACATAGCTAGTAATCATCAGAGGCAAGATTTTAATCCAGGTCCTCTTGACTCTATACAATTCATCATTAAGCTTTGTCCAACATAGGACAACTCAGCAAAGTATTGGATCAGCACCCAATGGGCATGGTAACACACACATTCTTTTTGGAAGAGGGTGCTACAGACCTACCCCAAGAAGGGCATGCCTTGCTAGTTGATGTTTTTCTTTGGCAGGGTGGATTTACACTGAACCCATCCACACTTCCAATACCACAGATCTGTATGACCACTGGCTAGGGTTAAGGAAGCAGTCTCTGGCAATGAAAAATCAAAGAGATGATATAGAAGAAGCATTGTTCAGTGGATAGAGCACAGGGTCTGGAGTCAGAAAGACCTGAGTTCAAGTCCAGCCTTAAACACTTACTAGCTGGGTAAGTCACTGAGTCTCTTTTTGCTATGATAAAATAGCAACTGTCTCAGAGTTTGGCATCCCACCAAAAAACTCCATTTACCCAGTCCTTGGCCTTGCTTTGGCAATAACAGGATGACACTTTGGAGAGGGGCATTGCTGAGTGAGAAGGGGCTGAGAAATGCCCCATTGGCTAGGCTCATGAGGTATAGGAGGGGACAAATGTCTCTCCCCATCAGAAGCCCATCTCCACCCTCTTGCCCCATCCTACCTCTTTTAAAGATTTTCGTAGCTCTTCTTCATCTTTTGTAATACTCGCAGAGACACTGATTTCTCTTGACTCATATGGTGGGAGGGGCTCATAAATGTCTATGCATATTTTGGAACCTTCATCCTTCGCCTCAGCCATGGCACTTTCTTCTTGAATTCCGGGCTCCTCATAAGTTGAGGTGGAAAGAACGCTCGTTTCCTTACTTGGCTTAGTCTCTGTTGAGATCTGGGTATCTTCTGGCTATGGGATTCAGTTGAACCCAAAGTGAAAAGTGGGTAAGGATTTGGAGATTTTTCTCTAGGGCAAGAGTTCTTAACCTTTTTCTGTGTCCCGGACCCCCTTGACAATCTACCTTCTCAGGAAATGTTTTTTAATGCATAAAATAAAATACATAGGATTACAATTGTATTGAAATCCAATTATCTATCAATTATCTATCTATCTAATCTATCTATACACATATACATATGTATTTTAAATTTGTGGACCCCTGGTTAATAATCTTTGGAGTAGGGGGACGCACACAGAGGTCAGCCTTCATCCACACCTCAAACTTTTCATCTCTTAGTCCCAGCTCACAGCCCAGGATGACTGACTTCCAAATAAGTGTCAAGGAGTCCATATTGGAGTAATGGCATACAAATGAGGCAGGCACAGCATGGGGGTTGGCCCCTGGTGTCCTCTCCTCCGCTCCTTCACAGCAAGCTGCCCTGTGGTAATGAGCACACTCATTTGGAGAAGTAAGAGGGACCCACACTGGACTTGCTTATTTTTGCATGTTATTACCCAGAATGCCTTGACATTTCACACCTATCTAAGTGTCCCAATGGTGGGCAAGGAAATTAAACACGGTTCGGGTGTTGCTTCCTGACTGCCCCATAGATTGGTGGAAAACATGGTTCTGAGCTATTCCCTATTTGCCTGGGGTCTGCCCTGAGTGTAAGGCTAAACTCATGGACTCAGAGCAGAAATATGCTCAGGTTGAAGAAATAGCAGGTTGTAAGAAAAAATTTATCTGACAAGTCATTTGCCTCGGAGGCATTAGGGTAAAAAGGGCTGGACTTGGAGGCCCTGGGCAAGGCTAGCCTTGTCTGGCCTCAGTGTCCCCCATTCTAACATGAAGTGATTGGATTAAATCATCAGATAACAGCTAAAAAGTACCTCAGGGGTCTTTGGATCAATGCCCTCCTTTGGTCTCTAAGGTCTCCTCTGTCTTTGACCTTCTGTGATTCTGATTCTATTTCTGAAAGGAGATGGATGAAGGTACTGCCAGCCAGTACACTGGGGAGTGAGAGCTGACTTAAAGGATAATAGCATTAAACAGCGAAAGGGACTTCAGAGCCCACTGAATTCAATCCCCTTGTTTTAAGAAGGCAGAATCTTATCATCCAGCACTACATTCTACCTATCCTGAGTCTGGCCTTCGACTCCCATATTGCCTCCTACCTCTTCTGATTTCACCCTTGTCTGTTCATATGCCCATTGCTTGGTGTGATTGTTTTTTATTTTTATTTATTTTTTTTTGCAGGGGGTGATCTTTAAAAAGAGTGAAGAAAACCAAATCACTAAACATGAAAAGGGTGAACATAGCACTAACAAAGATGAAATCAAAGCAATTATAAGTTCTTTTGCCCACTTATATGCCATAGTTTTAAACAATTTAAGCTGAAATGAGAAGACTATTTAAATTAGTGGAAGTGGAAAGAGTGGAAGAGGAAAGAGAGTATTTAAATAGACCCATTTTAGAAAAAAGAAATTGAACAGGCCATAAATGAGTTTCCTAAGAAAAAAGCACCAGGACCAGATAAATTTACAAGTGAATTCTATTAAACATTTAAAGACCAACTAATTTCAATATTAAATAAATTATTTGGAATAATAGGCAAAGAGAGGGTCCTACCAAACTTCTTTTATGAAATGAATATGATACTGACACCTAAACCAGGAAGAATAAAAACAGAGAAAGAGAATTATAGACCAATTTAATTTATGAATATGGATACAAAAATCCTAAAGAAAATCTGAAATTACAATATATTACACAGATTATAAATTATGACTGTTAATATTCATATTAATACCCATATAATAACATGCACCATTAGAAGGATTTGTGAGTTCTCCAATTGGACAATTGTGGGAAATCACACAAGGCAGATTACCACCCATTTAGAATTTAAAAGATAAATGTCAAGATAATTGCTTGAAGTTCAGAGAGGTTAGAGGACTTTCCACATAGTCATAGAGAATAGTGCATAGTGCATGGGAAGGCCAGGATTTGAACCCTGAACATTCTGACTTTCAGTACTACATTTCGCCCACACCATGCCATGCTATCCCTGATTAGTCCTCATAACAGGTCATAAAGGGCTTTCCCCACAGCAGCCCCAGGTATTGGGGTAGGATTACTCTGTGAGGACAAGGACTGTCTTCTGCCTCTTTTTGCATCCCCAGCACATAGTAGGTGCTTAATAAATTGATTGATCAGAGGTGGGGGAGAGCCAGGAGCTGTTTTGGAGGGCTTAGCAAGAAAGCCCTCTCAATCAAGGTTGATCAGCAACTCAGAGTTGCCTGGGGATCCTTGGAGGGTTAGTGACTTGCTCAAGAGTCCTAGATGAGTAAGATAAGTCCCAAGATTGCACAAACAGGATCAAAGGAAAGATGTACCTGCTGCTCTTCACCTAGCTCCTGTATCTGCTTCCTGTCCAGGATATCACTGCTGCCTCTGCTCATGTCTGAGAACTAATCAAATAAAGATGGGAGAAGGTCAGCTTCCAGAAACCCAAGAGGGACCTGCTAGCTGGCCCATGAAGTTGCCAAACAGTGAAGAGCCCATTTACAAAGAGTCTCAGCCTGACCATGCAGCCCACTCCCAGCATGGGCCGTCCCCTCCTGGAGCTTGCTCACCTCTCTCTTGGGGCTCATTTCTATTCCTCGGACTTCACTTAGGAATTGCAGTTGTTTGCGCAATTCTTTCACCTCCTCTTTGAGTTGGGCAAGCTCATTATCTTTCTTCAGGCAATCCTCCTCTAAGGCTGTAAGCCGTCTGATCTCATCTCTCATCATGAGCAACTGCCGATCCTGGGGAGAGAACAAGACCATCCTCAGTAAATGGGTACTTTTCACAGAATCTCCAAAAGGGACCTCGGTGGCCATTGAGCACCTCCCCCACCAATACTAGGGCAGGCACCATCTCTACAACAAACCTGACCCCATAGGGTCATCTAGCCTCTGCTTTAAGAACTTCAAGGAGAGGACATCTACCATCTCTCTAGTAGCCCCTTCCTCTTGGGAAAAGCTCTCACTGTTTGGAATTTACTCCTGATACCATTATACCTTCCACTTGCCTGTCTTCATATCTCTCTCTAAAGCTAAGCAGAACAGGGGCAGCTAGGTGGTGCAGTGGATAAAGTTAAGCAGAACAAATCCAAGTCTCTTCTGAGTGCAAGTTCTACTTTGCCAACTGCCACTATGGTATCTAGAATCAGATGCCCTGTAGGCATTTCAAACCCAACAAGTCCAAATCAAAACTCATGATCTTCCCCTTGTGAGAAAATAATGGGACTTGGCGGATACTCAAAGGCTCACCTGGAGATTAATCTAAACTGATTGAATTAAGTAAGAGGGATTGACTTTGTTGATTAGCCTACTTCAAGTTAATTAGATTGTAACCACACCTGGCAGGCCCTTAAGAAGGTATTGTTCTCTATCGAAGGCTAAGGACTTTTGACTCACTACTTGGAGACCACCCTCAGGTCCAGTGAACCAATGGATTTGGACGATGGCTACCAATCAGCTTGAAGCAGTGTGTAAGGGCCGCCTCTCCTCCAGACCTATAAAAGGCTTCCACACTCAGTTTGAGAGGAGTTCCTGGTTGAAGCAGGCTCATGGAGGAGGACTTGAGGAAGAACCAGACCAGGCTAGAACTCTAGGATAGATAGGTCTTTTCTTAACTCTGCATGTTCTTTTTTTTTCTAATACCTAGTGAGATTTAATAAATGCTTAATGCCCAAAGACTGGTGCTAAAGCTTCTAATTTAAGGCAACCACACATTTAGATTTTAAACATCACACCCTGAAACCCACCGTTCCTCTTAAAACTTCCTGAATTCTGTCAAGAGCATAGCTCTCCTTCCAGTCACCCCAGATGTCCAAACTCAGAATACCCCTTGATCCCCTGCTTTTCCTCTTACCCCACATAGCCGATCATTTCTCAAGTCTGACCTTTGCCTTTCAAAACCATCCTTCCCCCCAACCCCCCACCCCGTTTCTGCCCAGAGTTTCTGGGACTTAATCTCCATAAAGGAAAAGGAAAAAAAGCAAAAAGCGTTGAGTCCCTACTGTGTGTCAGCCTCTGTGCTAGATAAAAACTTTATCACCATTTTATAGATGAAGAAACCAAGGCTCAGAGAAATGAAGTTGGGGATGGGGGGCGGTAATTGGTAATAAAACTGGAAAGATCAGAAGGAGCCAGTTTGTGAAGAGGTTTAAATACCCACGTTTATATTGGATTTTAAAGGTGACTTGAAACCACTGGAGTTTATTGGGGAATGGGGAAGGGCTTGCCTGTGCTTTGGGAAAATCATTTTGGCAATTCTATGGAGGGTGGGTTAGAAGAAGAGGAGGCTCGAGGCTGGGTGACCCATTGGAAGGTGATTGCAATAGTCCAGGTAAAAGGTAATGAGGACCTGGACTGGAGCATTTGCTGTGTGGTTAGAGAGAAAGGGATGTGTCCAAGCAATATTGTTGACCAAAAAATGATAAGATCTGGAAGCTGATTAGATATGTGGGGTGAGGGGAGTCTACAGGGTTTAGGGTGACATCGAGGTTGCAGACCCAGTTGACCATGGTATCCCCAATAGAGAAGTTCAAAAGATGGATGGGTTTAGGGGGAGAGATAATGAGTACATATATGTCTTCGATATTGTCTCTTCTGATGGAATGGAAACTCCTTGAGGGCAGGAATAGTTTCATATTTGACTTTGTCTCCCCAGATCCTAGCACAGTGCTTGACCCATTGCAGCAGCCCAATAAATGCTTTTTGCTTAACACTGAAAATGGCCTCTAAATCTACAGCACTATACAGTTTGTAGTTATAATGGCTCCTATACGTAAAGCTCTTTACAGTTTACACAGGCCTTTCCTCCAAGGGCCCTGGGGTGTATAGGCAGAATGCTCCATGGAAATCAGAGCCCTGGACTGGCTCACCTTCTCCTGAATCACAGTAGCATACCAAGGAATCTTCTGGCTTGGGGCCCTCTTGACTATGGTCTCGGAACTGGGACCCTCTTGGCTTAAGTATTGGAATTCACAGGCACTCTTGCTATATGTGAGTTTCTTCCCTAAAAAGAAAAGGAGAGTCAGTGCTCCATTTCTTCTAGCACCTTAATGTGTTCTAAGATACCTTATCATGTAAAGTACTGCCCCTTTTTGCATGGGAATATGCAAATCAAGACCTCACCCTCCTGATGTCATTGGTCCTTTTTAAGAACAAAAGATAGGGGCAGCTAGGTGGCGCAGTGGATAGAGCACCGGCCCTGGAGTCAGGAGTACCTGAGTTCAAATCTGGCCTCAGATACTTAACATTTACTAGCTGTGTGACCCTGGGCAAGTCACTTAACCCCAATTGCCTCATCAAAAAAAAAAAAAGATATATAACAATGACAAAAAGCGGGGGGAGGGGGGGAGGGGGATATCCACATCTGTATAAGAAAAATTGATTTAAAAAAACACAGCTAGAAAAGAAACATCCTCTAAGATAAGAGAAACTGCCCCACAGGTGAATGTTATGAGAGGACGTGTTCTGTATGGGGAAAGGCCCTATCATTGATGATGAGGATAACAACCCGCATTTACATAGGAGTTACTATGTGCCAGACACTAGGCAAAGTACTTTACAATGATTATCTCATTTGATCCTCGACAACCCTGGGAGGTAGGTGCTATTATTATCCCCAATTTACAACTGATGAAACTGAGTCAAACCAAAGTTATGTGACTTGCTTGGGGTCACACAGCTAGTACGTGTCTGAGGATAAATTTGAACTTAGGTCTTCCTGACTCCTGGCCCAGCACTCTATCCACTGAGCCACTACCTACAGATTAAAAGAGAGAAAGGCCTGAAACCCCAGAACAAATCTGAGGAAACTGGCATTTCTCTTGCTCAAGAAATCTACTTGTTATTTAAAGAGTGTAACACTTTTTTTCAGCACCCTATCAGGGTGCCTGTGTAGTAGATGAGTTTCTGACTGTTTCAGTGGTCCAAGAGTAGCAAAGAAATGGTTTTGCCCAGTAGGAGAGCTGGAAGGGCTAGCCAGCAGAGAAGTGGTTTGGCCCAGCCAGTAACATATGTTGCAGATTATTCTCTAAAGAGACCCAATAGTAATAATAATAGTTAGCATTTATGTAATGCTTACCACGTGCAGGTAGTGAGCTAAATGGTTTACAATTATGCTATCATTTCATTCTCACAGCAACCCTGGGAGGTAGGTGCTATTATTATCCCCATTAGCTGAGGAAACTGAGGAAGATTGAGGTGTGGTAAAAATTAGAGAATTTGGCCCTCAAAGAGGTTAAGTGACTTGCTCAGGGTCACACAGATCATAAGTGTCTAAAGACATTTATAAAATCATGCATATGCTGATACATCAATAGTACAGGTTACATATATATTTGTATATATATATATATAATCAGTGTAATCATATGGATATGTAATCATTATGTGAAGAACTTACATAAAAGCATACATGTCAACATTTTATGAACAATTTTTAAAAACCACACATTTCAAAAATAACAGTGAATGGCATTAAAAAGAAAAATGGGGACAGCTAGATGGTGCAGTGGATAGAGCACCGGCCCTGGAATCAGGAGTACCTGAGTTCAAATCCGGCCTCAGACCCTTGACACTTACTAGCTGTGTGACCCTGGGCAAGTCACTTAACCCCAATTGCCTCACCAAAAAAAAAAAAAGAAAAAGAAAAAGAAAAATGTTTCATAAATCACATATGAGTGAGTATATACAATGTCTTATATGTGTGTATGTGATATTGCAGAATTGTATTTGTGTTTCTTTGTCATTGTAATTTATTTATATTTGGAATTGTATTTATACTGTTATACTGTTATAACTAGCATGTCATACAGATCTAATCCTAGGCTCAATAGTTCTAATACCCTTATCTTATCGAGAATCTCCAAATTTCTATGATGAGTATCAATGTCGTATAAAGGTAACTCTGAACTGGTAAATAGCTAGAGACCCCAGTGAATGCACTCTGTTCCAATAGATTCCATCTAATGGAAGCAGAAGTAGTAGATGTCATCAGGCATCTGAGAGGGTCTGATCTGCACAGTTGGCAACTGAGTTTGGCTTAGAAGCCAGAGAAAAATGGAAAGATATTGGGATTATGTTGTCTTTGTTTTCCAGAAAAAAAAAAAGTTCCTATGACTCCATCTGCAAAGGTGAAGTCTTCATCAAATGGGAATTTTTCCATGAGACTTAGGGACATTGGCAACAGAGGGTTCTGTGTCCTCCCAAGCAAAGAAAAGAGGGAGGCACATTTATATGTATGTGTGTGCATATATATACCAACATAAATTTACTCTACTTATCAGTGATCCAGTGGACAGGGGGCAAAAGGAGAAACACAGCTATGGTGCTCAGAGACCTGCCGGCTGAAATAATAAGCTTCTTTAGGTAAAGTCATTCTTTTTGTGTTGTGGATACAGCAGAGGCTACCGGTAGGTCCAGAGACCTGTGCTTCTAAGTGATTCACCCAGTTAGCCTGTTTTCCATATTTTAGACCCTGGAACAAGTGCTCTCCATATTAAGAGACACATAAAACAGGGATCTACATAAACCAAATCCTCTGCAAATCTTTTCTCTATGGTGTCATACTAGAACATTCCGAAAAGAGTAGCTAGATATAACATGCCTCACATTCACAGATCATTCTTGGACAAGCAAAGCTGTACAATTCCCAAGATGCAAAGATAACCCTAATTAGCTTCCACCAGCAAACTATATCTTCAACTACAGTTTTATCAATGACGCAAACAGGTCAAAACCGTAAATCAATGAAGGCATATCTGTGAGAGAGGAGAAGAACAATGGTGACAGAAAAAAAATCCAGTTAAAATTCCCCTTTGCAGGCAGGGAAACTTAAGCATAATCAGCTAACAACTTGGCCAAGCTCATTGAATTGGGAAAGGGACCTCAGGATGCATACTTGTAGGAAGGGAGGGCTCTGGAATACAGAGAGGGAGGAAAATACCAGGGACAAACCCTGTCTTTATGCCTGGACCTTATTCAGCCTCTTACCTGCTTGAGTTGCCTTTAAAATGTCAGAGAATGATGCCTCATCCGTCATTTTCCAGTTCTCATAGTTGATGTTTTTGAAGTATGTGCCACTGGGCAGGTCAGACACAGTAACCAACCCTGGTGCTGGGAAGTTATAGAAATTTTCTAATTAATTTCAATTCAATGTACTTTGATTAATTACCTACTGTATATGACTTTTTTGGGGGAGGGGGGGCAGGGCAATGAGGGTTAAGTGACTCGCCCAGGGTCACACAGCTAGTGTCAAGTGTCTGAGGTCAGATTTGAACTCAGGTCCTCCTGCATCCAGGGCCAGTGCTTTATCCACTGCACCACCTAGCTGTCCCCCATATACAGCTTTTTACTGGACACTGCAGCAGATTCAGATATGATCATAATTTCTGGTCAATCAAATAGTCAATCAAGCATTTATTAAGCACCTATATGTGCCAGTCACTGCGTTAAGTGCTGGAGATACAAAGACCAAAATGGGATGGTTCTTGCCCTTGGGAACTTATTTTTGATAAGGGGCCAACACATACACATAAAAGTATTTACAGAATAAATGCAAAATCAGGACAAGGTGTTTGGAGGAACAGGCAGCTAGGAAGATCAGGAAAGGCTAAGTGCTGAAGGTAGGGGTTGAGCTAAGCCTTGAAGGAAGTAAAGGATTTTATAAAGCAAATGGGAGAAAAGAGAGCATTTCAGACATTGAGGTTAACCAATGCCAAGGCATGGAGTCATAAATAATATAATGAAAGTCTCATAAATGGAAAGGAACTCAGAACTCATCCGATTCTATCAGCACCTGAATATCAGTCCCGATATGTAGCTCACTTGCTTCAGTGGAAAGAGGGCTGGATTTAGAATCAGGGATGTAGGTCTAAGAACTGGCTTTTCCCCTCGTTTCCTACATGACTTTGGTCAACTGACTTGACCTCTGTGGGTCTCAGAAAGGATTAGACTAGAGGCTCTCTGGGGTGCTCTCAAGATCTAAATCTATGATCCTAAGATTGAATGAGATCCCATTGAAAACAAATCTTGGGGCATGGCTAGGTGGCTCAGTGAATAGAGTACCAGCCCTGGATTCAGGAAGACCTACGTGAGTTCAAATCTGGCCTCAGACCCTTGACACTTACTAGCTGTGTGACCCTGGGCAAGTCACTTAACCCCAATTGCCTCGCCAAAAAAAAGAAAGAAAGAAAGAAAGAAAACAAATCTCAATCAGTCAATAAATCAAAAGATCTTAGACTAAGTTCAAACAAATTTTTGAAAGCCATTGGGTAAAGTAAAATGATTGCAAATTGGAAGTCTGTTCCAATAGGCTGGCAAACTTGGTCACGGCTCCAGAGATTATTTATAAATTATCAAGTTGAAAAAGGAAAAGACCCCCAAATTTTTAGTGAGTGTGGAATTCTAGCTGAATCGCTCTAAGAAAGAACCATGTGGGGGTGAAGGGGAAAACCTCAACCTTGCCCTTAGCCAGGTCTCCTTTTCCCTCCTTTCCATTACAAAGGGTTTGAAGGATATTAGCCCTCCCACTGGCTCCCATTTTCCTGTTGGTGTCTAATGCTGTCCCCAGATCAGTGGACAGCAGTGTCTACATCAGGAGTCTAGGAGGTTGGGCATAACTTCACCATATCTAAAGGGAACTACATGTTCTCACAAATGGGAGAGAAAGACTTCTAAGTAACTAGAAACTATGAGTTGAACGCTTTTGCTAAGCATGCTTTCTCAGCTTGAGCCCACTTCCCCCTGTATTCTGCATGTATTTATGAAAAAGTGTGCACAAACTTTTTAGGGGAGGATTTTTGGTACCACCTGTTTATATTGTACCACCTTAATAAATTCCCCTTGCTAAAATGGGGTAATCTTGGGGAGAGGGGATGTATACAGTGGAGGTCCAAGCCAATGGTATTAGAGAAAATAAACTCCAATCCTTCAAGGATATTTCCAGAACCTTGAGGGAGAGATATAGCCAGTATACCCCTGGGAACCCAACTGGTCAGTGCTGTAGGAGCTGAGATAAGGATACCTGATAACTACTTGGGCTAAATGTATTTGTTGTCTCTCAAAAAAAAAAAATGTAAACATCTTGAAGACAGGACTATTTCTTTTTTTTTTTTTTTTTGGTCTTTGTAAAATTCGCTCCTAGCAAATTTCCTGGCACTTAGAAAGCACTTAACAAATGCTTACTGATAGATTAATAGATTGAACAAGGGTCAATCAGGACTCAGAGTTGATTACAAGTTTGAAATTTAGTTTAATTTTGCATTTTACCCAGGGTATTATAGACACCTATTATCAGTCACAAAATGACACATTTTTTTCTTATCTTTGGTTCCTGGGTTACTTTCCTGAAAACTTAGTTTTAACAAACATTTCAAAACTAATTTTCCCCCTTCCTTTGAGCAAGATAGCAACAGATTTTTTTTTATAGAGACAACCACTGAATGTATTTCTTTATTTCTGCATGTGTGTCTCCATAGGTAGAGATCCATATATTTTTAAGAATCTTACAGTTTAATAGTGACATGGGGCTTAGGAGATATCAAGGAATCAAGAGACTATTAAAGTTGAGCTTGGCCAATTCGATATCAGGACTGACACACCTAAGAAGTAAGGGGAGAGGGCAGCTAGGTGGCGCAGTGGATAAAGCACTGGCCCTGGATTCAGGAGTACCTGAGTTTAAATCCGGCTTCAGACACTTGATACTTACTAGCTGTGTGACCTTGGGCAAGTCACTTAACCCCTATTGCCCTGTAAAAAAAAATAAGTAAGGGGAGATAAAATTCTATAGCAGGAAAGTCAGTTAGGTGTGGCTACTATCTGAGCTGAGAGGCAGAGATAACTCCAGAGGTCAGGACTATCATTCCAAAAAGAGAAAATCCCCCTCATTCTCATTCTCATTCTCATTCTACTTGAAATAACTTTGTATTATTCAGTACATGCTTTGTATTTATAGATCTGAGTATAGAAAGTAGAAAGTAAGCTACCTAAGGGCTGAGACTCTTGTTTTTATTTATTTAAAAATTTGTGTTCTCTTTATACCCCTGGTGTCCAAGATGGTTTCTTCTCCAAAGGAGCATTGGCTCACTAGTTTGTACTTTTTGTTTGTTTTCTCTCCCTTCTTTCCTCTCCCTCCTTTCCTTCCTTCCTTCCTTCCTTCCTTCCTTCCTTCCTTCCTTCCTTCCTTCCTTCCTTCCTTCCTTCCTTCCTTCCTTCCTTCCTTCCTTCCTTCCTTCCTTCCTTTCTCCCTTCCTCCCTTCCTTCCTCCCTCCCGTACTTACCCAGCTCTGTTTCTGTTGAATACTGAGCATTTCCTCAGGGGTATCCTACAACCATTCAGTGTACTTTACTCTAATCTCAAATCTACTCTCAAGAGAGAACAAGGCCTACCTAGTTGGGCCGAGGTAGAATGTTTCTACCCAGCCACTTTTAATTGTATCACTTACCCCACTGTGATGTTGATGTTGATCTATTGCTAAACCTGGGGCATTCAGCACGCATGAAAAAGGCCCTCTGAAGCTCCTGCATTAGTGGAAGATAGCCAGTTCCACAGGTGATGAGAGAGTTGACACCTAGAGCATTGTTCTTGTCAATACTGATCCTGCTGGTATTAAGAGGGGGTGTTGATACTGTCTTTGCCACCATCCTCCTGAAAGATGAAAGAGTCAGGACAGTCACTATAAGCAAAACGATGAAACCACAGAATCTCAGAGTTGGCAGGGACCTCAGAGGGCCATATTGTCCTACCCGTCCACTTGCCACCTCCTCAGTAAGGTGACTTTCCAACTTCACTTGAAGACCCCCAGTGATGGTGAACCTACTATGACCTCCCAAGGCAGTGCATTCCATTTTGTGAAAACTAGAATTGTTTGTGAAGATTTTTCTTTCATGAAATTTAAATATACCTCTCTCTATCATCTTTTGTGTGTGTGTGTGTGTGTGTGTGTGTGTGTGTGTGGTGGCAATGAGGGTTAAGTGACTTGCCCAGGGTCCTACAGCTAGTAAGTGTCAAGTGTCTGAAGCCGGATTTGAACTCAGGTCCTCCTGAATCCAGGGCCGGTGCTTTATCCACTGTGCCACCTAGCTGCCCCCCTCTCTCTGTCATCTGACTCATTGATTCTAGTTTTGTTCTCTGTAGTCAAGCAAAAAAAAACAACAAAACAAAACAAAACAAAAACCTATTCCATCTTTCCCATCACAGCCTTTCAAATATTGAATTCAATCATCATATCTTCCCTCAAGCTTGCCCTTCTCCATGCTAAACGTGCTTATTTCCTTTAAGTAAATTTTCCTATGGCATGAGGTTCCTATGAGAGAACTTTCCCTGGTTATTAACAATCTCTCCCATCCCTCATGAAATTATTCTGCATTGTTGTTTAGATACTTTGTTTAGACTTACCTCTTTACATGTTATAACTTGAGCTCCCTTCCCCCCAGTGGGATGTAAACTCCTTTAGGACAAAGGACTGTTTCCTGTCTTTGTATCCTTGGCATCTAGCATAGTGCTTTGTACAAAGGAGACACTTGATACATATTTGTTGACTTGAGTTGAGTAATCTTAAACCAGTCACTATCTTGTTTGCACTTCTCTTACTTCTCTGGCTCAACCACTTGTCAGTATCTTTCCTAAATATAATGCCCAATTTCCTAAATATAAATACAATGCAATATCCCATAAGTTGTCAGACCAGATTAAAGTACAATAGGAGTATCATTTCCCCAATCCTGGGCTCTATGCATATCTTAATTATATGGCAGGCTAAGATGCCACTTGCCACTGTACGACCCCAGGTATGTCCCCCAGCTCCAATTTTTTTGTACATATTGGTACTTTTCCTCTTTTGATCTTTGAGATACAGACTTGATACAAGTATTGCTGGGTCAAAGGCTATGCACAATTATAGATTGTTCTCCAGAATGGTTGGACCAGTTCACAATTCCACCATGCATTAATGTTTTTGCTTTTCCACAACCTCTCCAGCATTTGTCATATTCCTTTCTGTCATGTTAGCCAATCTGATAAGTGTGAGGTGATACCTCAGAGTTATTCCTCTAATCAATAGTGACTTAGAGCATTTTTCCCCATATGACTAAAGATGAACTGGAGAAGGAAATGACAAACCACTCCAGTATCTTTGCTGAGAAAATCCCAAATGTGGTCATGAAGAGTCAGATGTAACTGAAAGAACTCAACAACAACAACAAAATCTTCCTTCTCAAAGATATAAGCCAGAAGCACCCAAAGCAAGTTTCTTGAAGAAAGACTATAGCTTGATAAATTTCAAATGGGACTTGCCCAGATTTACACAGCCAAGAAATATCTGATGCAAGAGTTGAACTCTGGTCTTCCTTGATTCCAAATCTAACACCAGGCTATTTCTGCCATTTGCTGCTTATGGAAGCTATGGAAAGGCAGACTTTGATTCTGATTGAATATAAGGCAACACTTCTTAACAGCTAGAGCTACTTCCAAATTGAATAATCTTCCTCTGGCATGAGTAAATGACCTTGATGTCTGAGATCCCTTTCTAGCTATAAATCTATGATAATGTAATGCTGCTTCTAGAGGTCTTCAAGCAGGGCTGGATGGCCACTTGACAAGGATGTTGTCAAGGGGATTCCAACTCAGGCATGGGAAGGACCAGATGACTTCTGAACTCACCCCTCAACTTTCAGATTCTATGATTCTGGGCTAATTAAGAAAAACAGTCCTGGCCCTACCATTTCACAATCCAGGAATTTGAAGATTTAAGATTTTCTAAACCCAGAACAATGAATCTATTTACTGAGTTACTAAGCAGGCTTGAGGTTGGGCTTCTTAATCTCTCATGGTAAATTGTGGCTAAATTGGGGCAACCAGGTGTCACAGTAGAATAGAGTACTGGGTCTGGAGTCAGGAAGATTCATATCCCTGAGTTCAAATCTGGCTTCAGACATTTCCTAACTGTGTGACCCTGAGCAAGTCATTTAACCCTGTTTGCTTCAGTTTCCTCATCTGTAAAATGAGCTGGAGGAGGAAATGGCAAACCACCTTAGTATGATTGCCAAAAAAACCCCAAACGAGGTCACAAAGAGTGAGACACGACTAAAACATCTGAACAACAAAAATTGTGGCTGATCTTAAGCCTTGAAGGCAAAACTCTTAAAATCTCTCACAATTCAGTCTTGGAATCAGAGAATCTCTTGGTTGGAAGCAATCTCAGAGGCCATGATGTACAACTCAGACCCTGAATAAAAATCCATCTCCCAACAAGTTGTCTAGCCTTTATTTGAGGGAAAACCCACTAGACTTCTTCTTCTTTTTTTTTTTTAGTGAGGCAATTGGGGTTAAGTGACTTGCCCAGGGTCACACAGCTAGTATGTGTTAAGTGTCTGAGGCTGGATTTGAACTCAGGTACTCCTGACTCCAGGGCCAGTGCTCTATCCACTGCACCACCTAGCTGTCCCCCACTAGATTTCTTGAACAGTCCATTCCATTTTTGGACTACTCTCATTGTTAAGAAATTTTTCCTGTATGTTTTGTATGATTACCCATATATAAACTATATCAAATTGCTGACTTTTCCAGGGAACAGAAGAAGGAGGGAGACAGAGAATTTGGAAGTCAAGTTTTTACAAAATGAATGTTAAAAGTTATTTTACATGTAATTGGGAAAAATAAAATATTCAAAAAAGCTTTTTTCCTGACTCATGAACTGATGCAAAGTGAAGTGAGTAGAACCAGAACATTATACATAGTAAAAGCAATATTGTATGATGATCAACAATGAACAACTTTGCTATTCTGAGCAATACCATGATCCAAGATAATTGTGAAGAACTTATGATGAGAAATGTTATCCTCCTCCAGAGAAAGAACTGATGGAATCTGAATGCAGAGCATTCTCTAATATTTATTTCTTATGGATGGGTTGTTTTTTTGGGGGGGGCTGGGGGGAGTCTGTATTTTCTTTTGCAATGTGGCTAATATGAGAATATGTTTTGCATGACTTCACATGTATACTCTATATCAGACTGTATGCCTTTTCAAGGAGGGGAGAGGGAGAGAGAGAGAGGGAAGGAGAGAATTTGGAAGACAAAATTTAAAAAAATAAATGTTAAAATTTTTTTCTAAATTTTTTTACAAAAAGAAAATGGAAAAAAGGTTATCCTGATGTCAAGATAATTTCTTTCTTTGAACTTTTCACCCATGGCTCCTCATTTTGTGTGGAGTTTAAAAAAAAAAAAAAAGGCCAAAGCCAGGAGTATGTCAGAGCTACTACGGTAGGAATGATCTTCCTCTCCTACCTTCCATTTGTGCCCCCTCCTCCTGTCTAAGGCTCGTAAACTCATCTGTACTACTTGATTGCTCACTGGCTTTTGATAAGATAGTAGGTACCAACTCTATCCTTTCCAGTAAAATGGAGGAGTCTAATTCAGAAAAAACAATCCTGGCCCTACAATTTCCAAATCTGAGAATTCAAAGAATAGGATTTTCTAAATCCAGAACAATGAGTCCACTTACTGAGCTACTCAGCAGGCTTGAGGTTGGGTTCTTGAGAACCAGGCCTTACCACCTACCCTGTCACTGCTTCTTAAGAGCCTCCAGGCCTTACCATCTGACTTGCCTCTGACCTCTAGACTCCCTGGAACTGTTAAATGACCTGATATGACCCTAAGGACCTCTGGGCTTCGCCATTCACCCTTCCATTATGCCCTAGACCCTTAATACCTTTAGTTGTTTGCTCTTGTCCTGTATCTAAACTTTCTTTTATATGCTGTCTCCCTCAATTAAAAGTGTGAGCCCCTTGAGATTGTCTCACTTATTTTATATGTATACTCAGTCCATAGCACAGTTCTTGGCATACATTAAGTGCTTAATAAATGATTTTTCATTCATTCATTCATTCAAGGTTACTCTCTCTTCTATTTGGCAGAACTCCAAATGATCAAAGACAACTATCAAAGGTACACATCCAAATGGGGTTTTTCAGTAAAAAACTGGAATATAGATTCCTTTGAAAAGAATCAGCCTGATTTTCTAAATAGGCCTAGGTAAATAAACTTTTTATCATTTCTCAGAACGAAAGAAAAAGTTGATGGTTCTCAGGGAGACTTCATCTCAAGACGCCACAAGGCTGTCTAGCTAAAGGTTTCGTCTGCAGCTAGGAGGTCTTTAAATGTCCTGAAAAACTAGAAGCATCAGATGGAGAAAAGGGGACTATGTTCTTGCCACAAAGTAAGCTCTTGATAAATGCTTGCTGATTCATCAATTGATTAGTTCTCTGCAGGAAAATATGCAGAGAGGGGAGTTGCTTTGAGGCATATCACAGAACCTGTGATTCTCGTCTTTAAAGGACTAAATTGAATTATGTCTTATTCTGTGTTCAAATGTCTCCTCCTATGCACAGAGCAGTCTGAGAACATCTGCTGTTAATCTGCAGGAAGAAACTCAACTGCTTGGAAATTGAATCAAAAAAGATAAATAAAGAAAAAAAAATCTCTCCTGAAGTTGTAATGTTGGTCCAAGAAACACGTTAAACAATTTGAAATTATGCGCAAACAGTTACAGAACTGTTCAGGCCTTCTGACCAAATGATCCCACTGCCAGGCATACATCTCTAAGAAGTCAAGAGCAAGGGGCGGCTAGGTGGTGCAGTGGATAAAGCACCGGCCCTGGATTCAGGAGTTCCTGAGTTCAAATCCGGCCTCAGACACTTGACACTTACTAGCTGTGTGACCCTGGGCAAGTCACTTAACCTCATTGCCCCGTAAAAACAAAAACAAAAACAAAAAAAAAGAAGTCAAGAGCAGAGGGGAAAATTCAAAAGATAACAAAATATATTCAGGATAGCACATTTTGTGACAGCAAAGAACTGGAAACAAAAGCGGATGGTGGGGCATCAATGGGGGAAAGACTGAATAAATTGTGCTATATGAATGCCAGGGTAGAAACAGGGATGCAGGAACAGCATTGTGATAGCACATCTTTAAAATTAGAGTGAGTTTTCAGCATCACTGAATCTCAGAGCCAGAGAGGATTTTTTAGATAGATCCATCCATGCAGGAATGGAAATGTCCTCTACAACAAGACCTCTAGGGAAGGGGAATCCATTACTTTCCCATGGCAGTCCATTTCACTTCTGGATAGTTCTCTCAAACTATTATAAAGTTTTTCCTGGTATCAATCCAAAGTCAACTTTGCAGCAGTTTCCTTCCACTGTTTTTATTTCTGTCCTCTGGGACCAAGCAGAAGAAAACATTAGTTCTTCCATTTATCAGCTCTTTAAATACTTGAACACAGCCATCTCAACCCACCACACCCTAATGTTAAATCTTCTCTAGGGTACATATTTCCTAGTTCTTTCAACAGATCTTCATTTGGCATTATACTGATACCTTTTGGGGCAACTAGGTGGCACAGTGGATAGAGTGCTGGGCTTGGAAACAGGAAGATTCAACATCCTGAGTTCAAATCTGGCCTCAGACACTTACTAGCTATGTGACCCTAGGCAGGTCACTTAACCCTGTTTGCCTTAGTTTCTTCATCTGTAAAATCAGCTGGAGAAAGAAATGGCAAATCATTCCAATGTCTCTGAGAAGAGAACCCCAAAGAGGGTCACACAGAGGTCAGATGTGACTGAAAAATGACTTAACAATAAGATCTTCCACCATCCTAGTCCCCCTTCTCTCGACATTCTCCTACTTATCCACATCCTACCTAAAATGTGGCATCTGGAGTTGAATACTATCCTCCAGATGCGGTCTGGTTCAGGCATGGCAAGACTAATCCCTCCCTACTTCTTCATAGTCTGCCATTCTCCCTGCAGCCTAGTAGATCATTAGCTTTTGGTCACTGTTGCATCATTGACCCTCCCTGTCAGGAAGCGAGCACTCCACAGTGCTTCACTTCTAGAACTGTGACACCATCCTGGGGCAACATTCTGTAGTCTCCAGCCCCTACCATCTGGCCAGCTAGCCACAAAGGAAGGCAAGGCTTTTCTCTCTCTCTCTCTCTCTCTCTCTCTCTCTCTCTCTCTCTCTCTCTCTCTCTCTCTCATAAAGAGCCTCTATACTGGTGCAATGGATAGATTTGGAGTGAAACTCTGGTTTTGCCACCTTTTTCTTCTTGTGCAAATCACACATCTCTGGGCCTTAATTTGCTTATCTGTAAAATGGAAGGGTTGGACTAAATTGGCTCTAAATCAATGATTATAAAATAATACAATTGGAGAGGGGAGCTGGGGTAGGGGATTGGACATTTTCCCTGACTAACTGGAAAAAAACCCTCAACCTTCTGACATTCTCAATATTGGGGGGGGTGGGCAAAGAGGGTTAAGTGACTTGCCCAGGGTCACACAGCTAATGCCAAGTGTCTGAGGCTGGATTTGAACTCAGGTCCTCCTGAAACCAGAGCCAGTGCTTTACTTACTTTGACACCTAGCTTCCCCAAACCTGACATTCATGCATTTATTCAATAAGTGCTCCTCAAGGCCCTGTGGCCCTGAGTGAGTTGCTATTTCTTAAGATTATTTCACACTTCCTACTTATCTTTAGCTTCTAGAATTCCAGTCTAACTAACATACCCCCCATCTACCTGAGATTTTTCCTGATCCCTCAAGTTGTTAATGCCTTTTCCCCTTAGAAGTTTATTTTGTACTTTGCATATATTTTGTCTTTAATCTGGGTGAGTGCTGTCGTCTGCCCCACCACCCAGAATGTAAGCTTTTTGAGAGTAGGGACTTTTAGAGGTTTGTGGGGGAGGGAGGTTGTTTGTTTTCATTATTTTTCCTTTGCATTTCCAACATATAATACAATGTCTGGTACACAATGGGCACTTAACACATGCCTGTTGAATGGATGAATGAATGAATGAATGAATGGATGGATGGATGGATGGATGGATGGATGGATGCATGGATGCATGGATGCATGGATGCATGGATGCATGGATGAGTGAATGGATGGATGGATGGATGGATGGATGGATGGATGGATGGATGGATGGATGAATGAGTGAGTGGATGGATGAGTTAGTGAATGGACGGATGGATGGATGAGTGAATGAATGAATGGATGGATGCATGGATGAGTGAATGGATGGATGGATGGATGGATGGATGAGTGAGTGGATGGATGGATGAGTTAGTGAATGGATGGATGGATGGATGAGTGAATGAATGAATGGATGGATGAGTAAGTGAATGAATGAATGAAAAAGTGAGTGAGTTGTGGAGGGGATATGTGTGGCTAGAAATTCCACCTATGAAAATTCAGTTTTATCCCAATACCTTGCTCTTGGAATAGCTGGAACTAGGACTGGATTTGGGAAGCAGGGACGGACTTGCTAGACTGGATGAGGTCTTTGTATTCCGGATGGTGACATCCCAAAGGTTATGGAAGCCCTTCGCCACAGCATTGGAGTTCCTTCCCTGTTTCTTGGACCCATCTTTTCCCTTTCCAGGAATCATCAGAAACCTAGAGTAAAAGCCAAAGCTTGTCACCGAGAGACTCTCTTTCCCAGGGGGTAGATAATGTTTGGCCTCGTCTGTTTCACAACAGGACTTTCTCAGGGAAAAAAATGGTACTTCAAGATTTAAATGTTCATGTGGCCTGGCATAGTGCTGGGTTTTGGTTTGTTTTTTAATTGTCCTAAGTCAGGAGGCCAGCTTCCAGATCTCTTTATGTTGAACCAGAAGCAATGAGGCAGCCTTTTTTGTTGGACTTTGAGAAGAGCTAGACAGATGTCATCACAGTTGTTTCCATAGCAACCCTGAGCATGAGCAACCTCACCATTATGAAGATTTTATACATTTTAGGATAAAAATTACAACTCAATGAAAGGACACAGGACCTAGATGACCCTGTTTCTGACTCCATGGCTGTTTACTAGCTGCATGATTTTAGACAAATAACCCTAGGCCTCATTTTCTTAAGTTAAAATCAATTTGGATTAGATTATTTCTAAGGCCCCTTTCCATATTCTGTGGCTTGGCAACTCTGTAATGAGTGATAACTGCCTTTGAATTTTTGAGAAAGCAGATTAATTACAGTGGTGAGGGGGAAAAGCTTGCAGGCCACTAAATCATATCTCTTTTTCAGATGTTTTCCCCATCTTTTATTTGCATAAATGATTTTTTGAGTCCAAGTATAAAACTTTAAGTTCATCCCTGTTAAATTTCACTGGTGGAGGGCGGGGGGGGGGGGGGACAGCTAGGTGGCACAGTGGATAAAGCACCAGCCCTGGATTTAGGAGGTCCTGAGTTCAAACCTGGCCTCAGACACTTGACACTTACTAGCTGTGTGACCTTGGGCAAGTCACTTAACCCTCATTGCCCTGCAAAAAAAAAAAAAAAAGAAAAAGAAACAAAGAAAGAAAGGAAAAGGAAGACAGAAAGAAAAGAAAAGAAATTTCACTAGGACAGGTCTGTGTCTCTAACTCATGCCTAGGGCAAGGAGGCTGGTAAACCTTGCTACATTACTCTAATTAGATTGGCCTTAAAGTTCTGGCCCAGAGGTGTCAAACATGAGATTTATAGGCCATCTAGGACCCACAACATTCTGATATTGGCCCTAACCAAATTGAAATGTAATTGGGAAATATTTAACAAAATAAATACAAATACAATAAGACACAGACAATGTTAAAGTGTTTTTTTAAGTCAATATGCAGCAGCCCACAGGGATCATTATGTACCAGTTTAGTTGCCCATTTCTCTTTGAGTCTGATCCCATTGTTATGGTCTTTTGGGGTTTTTTGATTCCGACCCTGTCTCTCCAAGTATTAGGAGTCATATCTAGATCTTTCACCTGCAAATGTGATAAGATTAGGAAAGATGCTTACATCCTCCACAACCCAAATTAACATAACCAAGAAGTTTCACTGTGGGATACCTTTATCAAGTGGGACTGCCTCTTTGATCAAGTTACAGATTCAAATGCAAAAACTAGGTTCAAACAACTTAATCAAATTGGGAAAGAGTGAACTGGACAAAATCAGATGGTATGATTGTATTGGGAATGGTTGAAAGAAATGGACACACCTCTTCACACACCAGAGGAGGTCCCAGCAGGAACATTCTGGCATCTTTTTTGGAGAGTTAAGCTTTGGGAGTACTTTGAGGAACCAGACCCCTAAATTTATAGCCAGAGGGCTTCAAGCAATGGAGGGAGGGGAAGGGAGTATCACATTTCTCCTCCCTACCAATGACAATATCATCAGCTAGAACAGAATAGTAACAAACAATGCACCCAGCTTTGAGCTGATGGGGTCACTAAAGAGACAGCTAAAGAAAAACAGCTTTAGGAAGTGGGATGATCTCTTTGGGAGGGAGAGAAATGTAGTTTCATTACTGTACAAAGGGTCCCAAGAAAGGTCCTTCATGTACCAAAAAGATTTCATGAGGTGAAAAGGTCTTTATTTTCTAAGTTTCAGCCCACTTTCCTTTGGAGTCTGTATGTACTTATTGGAGAGCATGTCCCAGACATTTGGGGTGATGATTTTAAATAACCCTTTCTAAAATTTTATCATCTCTGGATGGCTAGTAATCAAAGGGGAGCACAAAAATGGGAGCTTGTGTACAACAGTAACAGAATACCTCCAACCCTGAAGGGAACCTCTAAAATACAGTAGTCAGCCTCCTTCTGCAGATCTAGTTTTCAAATGTGGACCAGAAACAGTCACAGAATAATTGGAAATGCTCCTTTTTTTTTTTTTAATTTCTGCAATTGTCATCTTGTGAAAGAAGAATCAGAATGAAAGGGGAAAACCTTAAAAAAAAAAAGTATAAACAGTATGGTTCAATCTGCATTCAGAATCCACGGTTCTTTTTTCTGGATGTGGAGAACATTTTCCATCATGAGTCCTTTGGAGTTGTCTTGGATCATTGTATTGCTGAGAAGAGTTAAGTCTATCACAGTTGATCATAACACAATGTTTCTGTTACTGTGTGCGATGTTTTCCTGGTTCTGCTCACTTCACTCAGCATTAGTCTACTTAAGTCTTCCAGGTTTTTCTGAAATCTGCCTGCTCATCATTTCTTTCTTTCTTTCTTTGATACATTTTTTTAAAAAAAGTTTTCTTGGTTGAATAGAATTTTATTTTCCAAAATATATGTAAAAACAAATTTTGACATCAATTTTTTAAAACTTTGTGTTCCACTGCTCATCATTTCTTATAGCACAATAGTATTCCATTCCATTCATATACTAAAATTTTTTCAGCCATTCCCCAATTGATGGAGATCTGCTATAAATATTTTTGTACCTGTGTGGGTCCTTTTCCCTTTTTTATAATCTCTTTGGGATACAGGCCTAGTAGCTGTATTACTGGGTCAAAGGGTATGCACAGTTTTATAGCCCTTTGGGCATAGTTACAAATTGCTCTTCAGAATGGCTGGATCAGTTTACAACTCCACCAACAATGGACATGTTCTTGATGAGAGCTTTGTTACTATTTAAAGTTGTTCACATATACCTAGTTGTAGGACTATGTCAATTCTTCTGGTCCTACTTTGTTCTCTCTGAATCACTTCAAAATTTCCCTCATATTTCTTTGAATTCTTCATATCAATTTTTCTCTATGGTATATCTCATCACATTCATTTGTTTAGCCATTCACCACTTGTTGGGTGCACAGTTTGTTTCTGATTATTAAATGATCCATTCTCCAATATGGAGGGGAAAATGATATAATAAGACAGTTTTTAATTATAGTAATAGTTGACACGTTTATTGTGCTTTTAGGTTTGCAAAGCATTTTACATATGCCATCTCATTTGATGCCCCATAACAACTCCATGAGGTGGGTACTACAGGTATTTTTATGCCCATTTGACAGATGAGGGAGTAGGAAGCTCTCAGAGGCAGGATAGGAACCCAGGTTCTGTGTATTCCTAATCCTTTGATCTTTTAGGAAGAAACAAACCATAAGCAATCAGTTGAAAGGGTTCAAAATCACTAATGATCCGAGCAAAGTAAATTAAATCAGCTCTAAATTATCTTATACCCATAAAATTGGCAAAACTGGGTATATCTCTAATACTCCAATGGTTCTGTGATAATTTATATCAATGTAGATAAATTATCCCCTCAATGAGGTAGACCATGGTCCATCCATCCTAGCCCATCCCATTGACTCTCAACAATGTTCCCCTATAACTTTACCATGGAGGTAAATCTTTACCCAAGATGATGAGTGTTATGGGGGAAATGGATGGGGTTTGGGGTAGGGATTCTTAGGAATTCCTCTTTAAAGAATTATACCCTCTTGCACACAAATCCAATTAGAGTAAAATGATAGTTTATTTAGTTGCTAGAGAAAGGAAACCAAGAGAGAAGTCCTTGGACTTCTCATGGGGAGAAGGCATGGCACAGAGACATGGCTTTCTGAGATACCTAGCTCCTCAAGCAGGAGACAGACACATACTTTTATAGAGGACTGATGGTGGTTGGTTGAGGTGATCATCTGACTGGAAAGTTCCCTTATTGGGGGAGTACCATCCCCCACTGGTGGTGGCTGGGGGAAGTTGGGAGAGGGGCAGCTTGGGATCTCAAGCCATCTCTCTTCCCCCTCAAGCCACAAAGGGAGCAGCCACACCTAATCTTATCTTCCAAAGGGGTGGGGGAGACTAGAATGAAGGGTGGTGGTCCTGGAGCTAACTCAGTCCCCTGGTCTTAGCTTAATGAAGGACTGACAGAATTAAACCATACCTAGATAATGGACTTTGCCTTAAGAAAGTTGAATGAGGGTCTTCTGTATTCTTTTCCCTGATGTCATCTCTAGAATTCATTTTAATGTAGACCACCTTCAAGTCATGTCAACCAATGGAGTTGAATGATGATAACCAATTAGCTCTGATTAATATATAATGGCTGGAGGGGTGGTGTCTTCTGGGTATTCTAGGTCTTCTGAGCTCTTTTTTTGGGTCTCCTTGAGTCCACATGTTGTCTTTCTGTGAGACAGCATGGGTCTTTGGGGACTTTTCTTCTGCTTATGCCAACTGGCATGCTGAAGCTCTCTCCCTGTTTTCTCCACCATGTGGCCTGAGACCACGAGAAGTTAGGGAGATAAACATGGTCAATCCTTTACTGGCACAATATTAATAAATTAATGTATGCTTACCCAAAACTGTTGTCTATAGCTGTAGCAATAGCAATTAAATTTTTTTAAAAGCACAATAATAAGAGGTGAAATGCATTGCTGGCATGACTGTGGCAAAAGAGGCACACTAATAGAGTGTTGTTGGATCTATAAGTTGATTCTCTCTTTTTGGAAAGCAACATGGTACTATGCAATATAATTTATCTTTTAAAATCCTTTTACCATTTAAGCCAGAGAGCTTACATCTTTGTTTATGCCTGTGGTAAATTATTGACAGGGAAGAAAAACTATTTTTGCTGGACAAAAATAGTCTTAGAAGCAGTGTTTGTTCCAGTCTAACACACAGACACACACACACCTGGAAACAAATGATGTGCCCAGCAAGTGAAGAATGGTTGAATAAATTGTGTTATATGAGTGTGATAGAACATTATTGCAGTATAAAAAAGGATGAATATGAAGAATTCAAAAAATATGGAATGAGGGGGCAGCTAGGTAGTACAGTGAATAAAGCACCTGCCCTGGATACAGGAGGACCTGAGTTCAAATCCAGCCTCAGACACTTGACACTAGCTGTGTGACCCTGGGCAAGTCACTTAACCCTCATTGCCCCGCAAAAATAATAATAATAATAAACATTTTTACTTATAGTTTTGAGTTCCAAATTTTATCCCTCCTTCCTTCCCTCCTCCCCCCAGGCAGTAACCAGTGAGATATGGGTTATACATATGCAATTATGTAAAACACTGCCATATTAGTCATTTTGTACAAGAAAACTTGAATTAAAAAAAATGAAAGAAAGTGAGAAATAGCCTGCTTCAGTCTGTGTTCCATCAATATCAGTTCTTTCTTTGGAGGTGGATAGTATGCTTCATCAGTGCTCCTTTGGGATTGTATTGGATCATTGTATTGCTGAGAATAGTCGAGTCATTCACAGTTCTTCATTGAACAATATTGCTGTCACTGTGTACAATGTTCTGGTTCTGCTCACTTCAATATATATCAGTTCATACTTTCTAGGATTTTCTGAAATCATCCTGCTTATCATTTCTTATAGCACAATAATATTCCATCATCATCATATACCACAGCTGGTTTAGCCATTCCCCAATGGATGGGCATTCCTTTGATTTCCAATTCTCAGCCACCACAAAAAGCTACTATCAATATTTTTGTACAAGTAGGTCTTTTTCTCTTTCTGGGGATCACTTTGGGATATAAACCCAGCAGTAGTATTGCTGGATCAAAGGTTATGAACAATCCCATAGCCCTTTGGGCATTGTTCCAAATTGCTCTCCAGAATGGTTGGATCTATTCACAACTCCACCAATAATGTATTAGCGTTCCACCTTTCAAATGAGGCTAACGATTCATTCCTGGTAGAGAGAGCATTGGGTTTGGTGCCAGGAAGGTTTGAGTCCCACCTTAGACGTTTGCTAGCTTCCTCTGTACAGTGGAAACAGCTTTACAGGGTTGTCATGAGAATCCCATGAGATTGTGAATGTAAAGAGCTCTGCAAAACAAAGAGCTACACGGACGTGAGCAGTCTCAATCACAGATGCAGCTGTTTTCTGGATATCTCTCAGTTCACAAGCATTTACTTATGGAGCAGCCAAGGTACTAAGTGATGCTGATACAGGACAAAAACAGTCCCTTCTTCTCCCGGAGCCCATGATCTAAGGGGGTTTTGGGGGTTGTGGGGGTCACAAACATGAGACAAATGAGGTATGTGCAAGATGGCTACAGAGATGATGGGAGGGATGGAGGGAATACTAGCAGCTGGGGAGTTGCAGAGAAATCTTCAAGGAAGCCCAGGAGGCAGATGTGAGCAGGGACAATCTTCCAGGGCTTCCAGATTTCCTGGAACTCTCAGTAGTGACTTTCTTTGTTTCCAGGTGGGATCTTTGATCATGCTCTTGCATATGAACTGGACAGTGTCAGTCTTGTTGGGAGAAAGCCTCCCAGGTACAGTCTTTTCCTCAGACATGCCTTCTGCTCAGGTAAGAGGCAGGGCTTGTCTTGCCATTGGCTGGAGTTTCTGAAAAGCACAGGGTTGCACTGAATAGATGGAAAAGCATCTTTTGAGCCTGGCTGGGGTACAAGATCCAGACAATGCTTGCCTTCAGGGAGGCAAAGTCACAGTCATTCAAACCAAAGAAGCCGACATGAAATTGTTTGCATAAAGTTGACCAACTGGAAGAGACCTTAGGCAGTCACCCAGCCCAACCCCCTCATTTCACAGTGGAGGAAACTGAGGTCCATAGAGATGAAATGTCTGACCTGTCCAGGTCACCCAGCTAGCAAGAGACAAAGCCTGGACTTGAGTCCAGGTTGTCTGACTACAGGTTGTGCCCAGTTTTAATGTCCTTCCTCCTAAAGCCTGGTGGGTTTCCAGAGTGGAACACTTCACAAACCAGTCCATAAAACCATTCTTCCTTTTGTCCCTCAGTCTCTGGTGGGTCTCACTGAGACAGAGAGGTTGGGCTGGTGTTTGGGGGCCAGTCACATGTACTGGAGGCCTCCCAGGGATTGTAGGCATGGGGTGATTCTTTACAAGTACCCTGGTTGGCATCTGTTCTAGTCCATCCCCATGGTTTGCAGATTGTTTCGCCAGATGCAAAGTTCTGGGCCCTGGCAAAAGGCAGGGATAATCAGCTCTCTCCCACCTCCCCTGCTCCCAGTGCCTCTCATAGCATTCTGCATGCAGTGGGTACTCAGTAGATATTTTATTGGACTGGCTGGAGTAGGGAGTAAGCTATGAGACTAGATCCCCAATCCAGATGCTTAACTAAATCATGGATCATTACGACACATTAAGAGGAAACAGTACAAGAAAATATAGAACTATTTCATATATGTTAGACTTGTGCTACCAGTCAGGCTCAGAGTTGGCTAGGGGCAAGGATGGTGTCCTACCTTTCTACTTCCGTGATGCCCAAACATTTGGGAATGAAAAGGCATTTATTAAGCACTTACTGTGTGCTCAACATTTTGGGATACGTATAGAAACATGAGACAGTCTCTGTCTTCAAGGGCTCACATTCTTTATTTTTATTTATTTATTTATTTTTGGTGAGGCAATTGGGGTTAAGTGACTTGCCCAGGGTCACACAGCTAGTAAATGTCAAGTGTCTGGGGCTGGATTTGAACTCAGGTCCTCCTGACTCCAGGGCCAGTGCTCTATCCACTGTGCCACTTAGCTGCCCCTGTAATTCTTTATTTTTTCTATTTTTTATTAAGGGCTCACATTCTAATGAGGTGGGTGCAGTGGTGGGGCGGATGGCAAGTCCCAGGTGTCCTTATGATGAGTCTGGTTTATTGTCAGACTTTTCAGGACCCCGACAAGTTACAGGCACCATCATGTGCTCAGTACTGTGCTAGGCCCTGGGAATACAAAGAGGAAATGAAACATTTCTTGCCCCTAAAGAGCTTACATTCTTTAGGAAGAGACAACAGGTACAAACTTCTATTCAGAATAAATACAGAGGCATTTTGGGAGGAGGCATAGACCCTTAAGAGGTGAGCTCTGGTGGAAGAGGGAGCCTTGTCTAGACGGGGGGCTAGACTAGCCTGTGAATGATGAAAAGTTTATAGGCATGATTTTGTGCTTTTATTAGTCACAACAGTTTATATATTTGAAAAACATCCATACTTCTGGGCTCACAGTATTATTATTTTTTTCACAGTATTCTTTTTAAGGCAACAACAGGTATATGGACTTGTTTTTTCTCTAAGTTACTCATTATGAGTCATTGATTGAGAGGGAATTCTTAGGGTCACTTTGAAGCCCCCCCCCCAAAGTTGAAAGTTGCCATCTTTCTCCAGCCTCCCTGGCTCCTGGAGCTAAGTGCAGAGGGCTTGATTGCATACACCCCTGTTCCTCCCTCACTTTCTAGAGAGTCGTTTCTAATTCAGTTCTGCAGTGGTGCCTGATAGGTGTCTAGGGGCAACGAGCACAACTGCCCTTGCCTTCAAAGAGTTTGCATTCACTTTGGGCACTCAGTGTTGGGTTTCAGAGAAAAATCCTGGTGCCTTTATGTGTTCAGATGGGAAGTGACCTAGAGTAATGGCCTCCTTTTGTCCAGATGTGGCCTCTTGGAAAGCTGCAGACCCTGTCACGGTCAGCATGAAATTTCCTAGTAGGGCCATTGTTTGCTTGGATGTGACCTGAGAGGAGAGGTAATGTGTCCTTTCTTAAATCCCTTCTTCTCATTGATGTAGGAATGGACTGAATTGATCATGAGGTGTACCAAAGAATTACACGATTCAGTGACTCTGCTTCTATGTTTTATTAAAAGACTGTGAGGCGGGGGCCGCTAGGTGGAACAGTGGATAAAACAGCAGTTCTGGAGTCAGGAGTACCTGAGTTCAAATCTGGCCTCAGACACTTGACACTTACTAGCTGTGTGACCCTAGGCAAGTCACTTAACCCCCATTGCCCCGCCAAAAAAAAAAAAAAAAGAAAAAAGACAAAAGACTGTGAGGCCATGGGGAGAACACCAAAGGAGAAAGATGTCTCGATTAGGGGGATGAAAATGGTTATATTTATAGTGAAAACTGTAGGTTATTTCCTCATTATCTTAGTCTCCTCCTTGTGGGAGGTCCATATCCTATTTTGGAATTCTTGGGGTCCTAAGACGTCCCCTGAGGCAGGTACCTTTCTCACTAGGGGTGTGTTTTTAGGGTTTAAACGTCATAAGGCAAACTAAAGGACACATTTTGTCCTTCTGCGTATTTTCCTAAAACATGTTTAAACTTGTCAGACCCCAGGGGTCTCTGTTTAGAATATCTCAGTTTTTCTAGGTACAGTTTCTGTTTCCTGTCATCCAAGAATATCAATGGCTATTAATAGTTTATGGTTCCTGGCTACTGTCTCCTTAGACTTCTGTTGATATTGTTTGTTGATAACCCTCTGGTTACTGTAGATAAGAACTCAAGTCTTAGTTTATCTGTTAACTCTGGCCACCTCCATCATCATGACCATAGGAAAAAACAATCCAGATTAACTCCCAATTTTTTGTATGAAAAAGATTAATAAGTGACTCAACTCCCTACCCCCCAAAAAGAATCTGATAATTCTGATAGCTCATGTTTATCCCTTGGTTTGTCGGAGGAAGTAGATAGATGTCTTTGTAGCACATGCCCTTGCCTGGGCTGGGGAAGGAGACAGAAAAGGGGGTAGGATGAGCATTTATTAAGTGGGCACCTACACTGTGCTCAGCACCATGCTAAGTGCTTTATAAAGCTTATCTTATTTGATCCTCACAACAAACCTAGGAGGGAGGTGCTGTTATTATTCTCATTTTATGGATGAGGAAACTGAAGCAAACAGAGGTGAAGTGACTTGCTCAGGGTCACCCAGCTAGAGATTGGATTTGAACTCAAGTCATCCTGACTCCAGGCTGTGGCTCCTGCACTATGGCACCCCCTACCTGCTGCTATGTTAACTTATGTTTTTGTGTGTTTCACGTTCTGTCAGAACTCACTTGTTCTTATTCTTAGTTGGATCCCTTTCTTTTCCCCCTCCTTTTTTTTTTGTTCTGTACAGGCTCAGAACCTAGGAAAAGTTTGCCCTCCTATGAGATTATTTTGCTTCCATATTGTCAGTGTTGCAAAGATCTCTAAGACTGGAGGACTTTTTTGGGGTAAAATTGCTCTTTAAATGTAATGTTTGCTCTATTGCCGTTTTAGGCAGCTGAGGCTTAGAAGTGGGTTCTATTTCCAGAATGTGCTTAAATTGGGCTGTACTAGGTGATTCCTCTTGTCCCTGGGCTGAACTCCCAGCGTCCCAGGCCATATTAGCCAGGTCTTTTTAGCCAGGTCATGTGAGACACAAGGGAATGAGTGTGAGAAATGGGGCCCAAGACTTCCTTCTGTGAGCCCCTGCATGACCCTTGGTTTTTTTACTTCCTTGGCACTTCCTTTTTCCTCTCCCCCCCCCACATATTTTCTTTTGTGGTGGCTTAATAAATGCTTATTTATCCAGATCCCAGAGATTGGTTTGCCTGTCTTTCTCTTGCTGCTCCATGTTGATTGTGACCAGGCCGATCCACTGTGTAACAGGATGTTCCTTTAAAATTTTTTTTTTTTTAGTGAGGCAATTGGGGTTAAGTGACTTGCCCAGGGTCACACAGCTAGTAAGTGTTAAGTGTCTGAGGCCGGATCTGAACTCAGGTACTCCTGACTCCAGGGCCGGTTCTCTATCCACTGTGCCACCTAGCTGCCCCAGGATGGTCCTTTTAAGATTGCTTAAGGTTGTTTTTTTGAGTGACAGAGAGAAGAGAAGCAATGTGACATTATAAAATGAGAGCTGGCTTTGGACAACAATCCTGCTTCTGATTCATGCAGCCTGGGTGACCTTGGGCAATGCACTGAATATCTCACTACCATGGGCAGCTGTCTATGAGGATCAGCAGCATTGGACAAGGGAGTCTCTACATTGGGAGTTCTCTACATCAGTGGGGAGAGACAGAGAGAGAGAGAGAGAGAGAGAGAAAGGAAAGGGAGAGAGGTGGATGGAAAGAAGAGAAAGGGAGGGAGGGAGAGAAAGATATGAATGGAGAAAGTTAAAGAGATGGATAGAGAAAATAAGAAAGGAGGGAGAGAAAAAGGGAGATGAAGAGAGACAGAGAATGGAAGGAAGAGAGATAGATAGAGAAATTACGAGAAAGAGGAGGTAGAAAAAAGGAGGGGAAGAAAGAGAATGAGAAAGAAGAGAGAAAGAGATGGATGGAAAGAGAAAGAGAAGGGAGGGAGAGAAAATATAGACAGGAAATTAAAAGACTTCTTACATCCAGTCCATGTTTTTAAGTCAGTCACTCCCACCCCTACTTACAAACCTCAGCATCCATATTGAAGCACCTTTATTCTAAGAGCACTGAAATCTAGCTTGTCTGCATCTCAAAGTAAATAGCCCTGGGCTTCTCATTGCAGGCTCTGGGGCTGGGTGAGAAGGGAGAGACAATGAAGAGGAGGTGGCCCAGAGGCTGGGGCTTAGGGAGCCCTCTCTAGTAGAGGACAGCGAGAGTAGAGGACACTGAGGCAAGAGTAGCTGCAGAGGTTTGTCCCCCTCTCCCCCTTCTCTTGTCCTCTCAGCCCCTCCAGCTTATAGTGGTCCTGAGGGAAGAAGAGCAGATGGGATAGGCATGGGGTGCAGCTTGAAGGCAGCAGGGGAGGGAAAAGGAGAAGGAAGATGGGAGGGAAATCCCACCTTGTGGCATCCCAGAGGCGAGGGGAACAACATCCATTCATGAACACTTGCTGAGTCTGGGCGATTTCCCAGATATAAGGGTTAGAGTCGAGTCAGTCAGTGCCTTCCTGTGTGCCACACCCCACTGAATTAATTTTGAATCATCAAATTCTATTGTATCTACCCTTAACCTATTTGCTTAAAAAAAAAAAAAAGAGCAAAAATATCTTAGACTGCTGACTTTTTATCACTGTGAGCTCTCTTGAATAGCCTCACTAAATTGCATTCTCCAGTAAAACAAAACAAAAAAACCAACAACTAATCTACCCCCTGATCTATTCCAGTCCTGGTGACTTCTACCCCCCCCCTTTTTTTCCTTTTTTCTTTTCTTTTTTTATTTTGTGGGGCAATGAGGGTTAAGTGACTTGCCCAGGGTCACACAGCTAGTAAGCGTCAAGTGTCTCAGATCAGATTTGAACTCAGGTCCTCCTGAATCCAGAACTGCTGCTTTATCCACTGTGCCACCTAGCTGCCCCAAGGTTGACATGTTTTTAAACCTGTCAACACATATGCATTATCCATCCTGAGAAACGTACCAGCCATTTGCTTTCCAATGGCAATGAAACATGCTCATATGAAGATCGCTTTGTTGCCCCTGCTTGGATATGTGGTTTGTTCTCGGGGGCAAGGGGAAGAAGAGGAAGGTTAAAAATATTTTAACTAACTAGTGGCCTAATCTGTGAACTCCTGGCTGGCTATCTGACTGTTTTTAGCTGGTAAAGCTATAGCTGGCTATTAGCTGCCTAAGCCAGTCCGCAAGGGCCCTTTAAAAATTCCCACACTGCTTCTCCCAGACTGATAAGCAAACAGCCTCTTTCCATTTAACAGCAAAGGATTTATTTAGGTGAATAAACTTAGGGATAAAGACAACAAAAGTAAAATAAAACTTGACTGCTTTTTTAAAACTTTCTTTCCTGCTGTTGCCGCCTCTCATCTGAGGGTATACTGGCTGATGCCTCTATATAAAAGGTTTCTCTCCTTGGGAACCCTGGGACCAAGCCCTCATGCACATCAAGCTAATTGGTTAGCCACCCTAGGGCAGTCTTGGCAGAACCGCTGGGCTGGGTGAGGGGCGGTCTGTTTCAGGGCGTCAGAAGCTAATTTCTAGTCGCTCACAGAGGATAGAGTGATACTCCCTTTTCCTTTAAGACAGAATGGGGGGCAGCTAGGTGGCACAGTAGATAAAGCACTGGCCCTGGATTCAGGAGGACCTGAGTTCAAATCCAGCCCCAGACACTTGACATTTACTAGCTGTGTGACCCTGGGCAAGTCACTTAACCCTCATTGCCCTGGGGGGGAGAGCGGAGGCAGAATAGGACAAAGTTTAAGATAGGTCTCTTTTCCCATTCATACAGTCAAGTCTAGACAGAATTGTGTGTTAGTGTTACAGAAAAAGATAATGGCTCCCCAAATGGGACACTGTGCTTTAAACCAGGGTTTTAGATATCATTTTTTTTTTTTTTGGTGAGGCAATTGGGGTTAAGTGACTTGCCCAGGGACACACAGCTAGTAAGTATAGAGCGTCTGAGGCCAGATTTGAACTCAGGTCCTTCTGAATCCAGGGCAGGTGCTCTATCCACTGCACCACCTAGCTGCCCCATTGGGTATTTTTTTTTTCATGTCAGACTTACTGCAGGGTGTTTTATATATTTGAATATTCTTATCTGTAATTTCTCATGTCTTTCTTTTCCAAGTAAAAGTTTTCTAACAAATAAATTCTTGTGTGGAATGTGCCAGTGTCACTACAGTCATTTTTTCTTCACAGAAGATGATTATAACGTACTTTTAATACCGATTTGGCAAAAGTATTACTAAATCCACACAGAGGAGTACTTGTGACACAACACTATACTTCGTGGGACTCATTTTTAGCCCAAATCACCAAGGTGTTAGATGGGCATGTGCACCACCACCAGGGACAGTCATCTTTGTAGAGTAATTTCCTGGTGACTTTTAGATGAAGTTGGTTAATGGACAAGAAGTAACCTCCCTGAGCCCTAAAGGCAGCTCTCATTGAAATCCGGCAGAAATTAGGCCTTTGTCTTCAGTACAGACATGGATGTCTGTGGGTCATTAGTCTCTTCCTGACATAACAGGAATCACTTGAGCTAAACAGAGGTCCGAGCTCCAATCCCAGTGACTTCTTGGTTAAGAATGACATAGCTTCCTGTGCCCAGCATGCCCCCGATTGATCATACATGGTGTTCCTCCTACAAAGACTGGTCCATAACATACATCCAGGTCTCAAACACGACACCTGATTCCTTGGAACTTGTGGTAGGACTTGCATCTCTCAGAACTACAACTCACTATATTGCTTCATTTCTCCTCTCTCCTCTATTCTTTCAGCCCCCAGATAGGGGGAGAGGTCATATGGAATAATGGAGAGAGAGATTCAAAGTCAGAAAGACCTGGGTTTGAGTTCCATGTCATCCTGGCTGTGTGACCCTGGGCAAGTTGCTTGACTTCTCATTGTTCTAGGCAACCCTCTAGGATTCAGGAGGTGCCATCCTGCATTAGTGGAGAGATTTTTTTCACCAGGAAGCTCCATCCACCAAGAAAATCATAGGTCTAGTCCCTTTTCTCACTTGGTCAAGTATGTGACTCGAGTATTTCCGTGTTAGGTCAAGCAGAAATGATAACCTCTGCTCAGTTCTTGAAAGTGGGATGAATATCATTGTTAAGTCCCATGTAAAAGGACTTCAAAAATGATAATTAAAAATATTTTAATATTATTCTTTTTGAATATTAATATAGACTGGTGGGATTTTATCAGTGTGTGGAAACCATTGTAGAAAAATACCCTTCACTGATGCAGAGCTTTAACCCATCAGTAACTTCACCATCTCAGAGCAGGGGTTCTTTTTTTGATTTTTTTTTTTTTTTTGCGCTGGGCAATGAGGGTTAAGTGACTTGCCCAGGGTCACACAGCTAGTAAGTGTTAAGTGTCTGAGGACGGATTTGAACTTGGGTCCTCCTGAATTCAGGGCCAGTGCTTTATCCATTGTGCCACCTAGTTGCCCCCTAGAGCAGGGGTTCTTAACTTGGGGCCTGTGAAATTATTTTTTCTAACATTTTGATAACTATATTTCCGTATAATTAGTTTTCTTTATAATCTCATATATTTTATTGTAAGCACTATAAATTGTTAAATTTATCACAGTTATTCTGAGCATGGGTCCATAGGTTTCACAGGGCTGCCAATGGGCCATGACACAATAAAGGTTAATAATAAACTCTGTCTTAGAGTTGCCCAGGGGCACTGAGAAAGGTATGTGATTTGGCAAGGGTCACATAGCCAAAATATGTCAGAGGTGAAACTTGAACCCAGGTTTTCCTGACCACAAGGCTGGCCCCCCTTTTCATCTATGTCTTTCTTCTTCTTCTTCTTCCTTCTTCTTCTTCTTCTGGTGAGGCAATTGGGGTTTAAGTGACTTGCCCAAGGTCACACAGCTAGTAAGTGTTAAGTATCTGAGGCCGGATTCTGAACTCAGGTACTCCTGAATCCAGGGCTGGTGCTCTATCCTCACTGCGCCATCTAGCTGCCTCACTATGTCTTTCTTCTTAACTCGGATTCAGAGGTTTTCTATACAATATTCAGACTTTAGAGGGAACCCTTGTCCTCAAAGTCTTGGGTGAGCAAAACATGCCCATTGTCAGCCTCCAGGGATGTTTAGCCTTACTCGTTAATGAGAGTTGCAGCATTATGGTTTTCTGCAAGTTTTGAAAAGCAAGCAAGTCAAAATAAATGTTGATGACTTTATGAAGACAATCTAACCGTTCTCTATCTCCATGTCCTCATCAATAAAATGGGGATGATAGCCATTACCTCTTTCTAGGATGGTTATGAAAAAAAAAATGAGATACGTTTGCAAACCATCAATCCCTATCTAAATGCTTGCCATGGTTGTTTTTATTTATTTATTTATTGTTCTTTTCTAGACTGGCTCAGGCATGTTCGGCGGCCTTATTTGAGCTCATAGTTTTTGGGGAGTTACCGTTTAACCACAAGAGGCCTTTCCATTTGAACATGTGCTTTATTATGTTACAAACCCACAAAAACACAGCTAAAAAAATAACACATTTTCCCAAGATAACATTAACCCAAAAAAGTTAACAATATTGTTGGAATAAATCCAGTAATACTGCCTGAAGAAGCATGATAGAACATTGAAAACATGGAAAAAAAATTTTTTTTTTCAGTTTTAAAGCATTTAAAGTGCCTTAACTGCTACTGACATAGAAGCGTGTGTCTGTGTATTTGAAACACTGGTGAGTTCTAATTCCCTCAGACTAAGGAGTGTGTGCCCTGGCTGGTTCTGGTTCACTTTCTAAAGGTGATGTCACTTGTTGCTTAATGTCATTAAATGACCTTTTTCTCAGCAGAGGACGATCGGGTGGTCTATGTTAAGACCACCATGTACAGCCAATCCAGAAACACTTTCTTATTGAAAGGAAATATGGTTCAGTGGCCTTAGGGGAAATTCTTGTAGATGGGGATGGATGAAGTACACACTACCTACTGAGGTTCTTAGGAATGGACTTGGGAGCTAGTGCCAAGACCAAGACAGTGTCTGATATATAGTAAGCACTTAATAAATCTCTGTTACCTGCACTACTTGAGGAACCAAGGTGAACTTTGGAGAATTTCAGCCCGACCCTCACACCCCCTTTTTTTTTTTTGTGGGACAATGAGGGTTAGGTGACTTGCCCAGGGTCACACAGCTAGTGTCAAGTTTCTGAAGCCACATTTGAACTGAGGTCCTCCTGAATCCAGGGCTGGTAATTTATACACAGCACCACCTAGCTGCCCCCCTCTCTTCTTCTTAATCAACCACCCAAAGCAAACTAACCTCAGTCTATCTAGAAGTGTGCTTATTTCCCCCTTTTTTGTGTGTCCCCAAGATTTCTCCTGCTTCTTTCGTTATTTTATTCTACAATAAAATTTGGGAAAGGTATTCACTTGAAAAGGATTTGTTATTGAATGTAGACTGACACTCTGACAAAGGGGTTGCCTTGGCTTCATTTTTATCTTTTCTCATGCATTTGAATTTAGGGCCCTAGAAGAGAAATTTGCAAAGATCTAGTTTAACCTGACCTTGGCCCTTTTCAATGGGACTTTCTCCTCCCATCCTAGCCCTCTAATAATCAGATAAGATGGGGCAGCTGGGTGGCACAGTGGATAGAGCACTGGCCCTGGAGTCAGGAGTACCTGAGTTCAAATCTGGCCTCAGACACTTAACACTTACTAGCTGTGTGACCCTGGGCAAGTCACTTAACCCCAATTGCCTCACTAAAAAACAAAAATAAATAAATAATCAGATAAGACACCAACACAAGTCATGCCCAAATATACTAACAAGGGGTGCGTGAAAATCGCCCCATCACCCTCATATACACACACACCCTAAGACATAGGGAGAAAAATCTATTTTAAGAATCAACCTAGCTGTGACCTCCCTGAAATTCAGATGACCCATTTAAACAGCTGAACTTTGTCCGTAAGATAGAAAACATAACTTTGTTTAGTCCAGTAGTTCTTAACCTGGGTCCTGTGGGTTTGTGCTTTTAAAAATATTTCGATAACTATTTCAATATCATTCATTTCCTTTGTAATCCTGTGGATTTTATTGTATACATTTAAAAAACATGAATCTGAGAAAGGGGTCCTATGTCTCACAGACTGCCCAAGGTTCCACAATGAGAAAAAAGGGTACGAACTCTGTTCCTTAACAAGAAAATATGCTGGTTAACCTAGGACTTAGGCTATGTGAATTGTTACCTTATCTGCCAATAAGTCACCCTTCCTAGTAGAAATGTTGCTCCTTGAGGAATGGATTTTCTCCTTGTGGAATCTCTTATTCACAACATACAGAGCCTCACTAAATGTTTACTGAGGGAATCAATGAATGAATTGTCCTAGGGGGGAACCTCTTGGGCATGAATATCTGGATCAGTTGCTCAGTGAGTATGAAATATTCCTTGGCACATCACGCCTAATTTTCGTTTCTTCTCTGATTCTGGATGCCACCTCTTCAAACATATCCCATCCATCTCCTTTTGTCCCCACACCAAGTCATATGGCCACAGATGATATAGTAGAGCTATTCCCATGGAAGAAAATAGGCATAGGGAGCCAACTGGTGAGTTCATTGGTAAAGGGAACTCCCAGATGAGGATACTCCTTCCTCTGCAACTTACAATTGTGGAGAACTACCAAGAGCATTGAGAGGTTAAGTTACTTGTTGAAGGTCCATATTTGGAAAAGAATGCCAGAACTTCTCAGTTGCAAACATGTAACTGCCCTTTTCTACAGATGACCTGTGGTACCCTGACTTAGTATCAAGACTCCCTCGGTGGCATGTTTGAATGGATTTTGCTATCAATCTTTTTTTTTTTTAATTTTTTGTTTTTTTTTGCAGGGCAATGAGGGGTTAAGTGACTTGCCCAGGGTCACACAGCTAGTTAAGTGTCAAGTGTCTGAGGCCAGATTTGAACTCAGGTACTCCTGAATCCAGGGCCGGTGCTTTATCCACTACGCCACCTGGCTGCCCCCTATCAATCTTTCTTTAGCTCATCTTGTTGGCTGAAAACCTGCTGAAAAACTGGGCATGAGGCCTTCACCACATTTTGAGGATGAGACAACAACAACAAAAGAAACCCAACCCTGAACTTCAATGCAGAAAAATGTTTCACTTTATCAAATATGAACAAATACCAATAATGTGAGAAATACACACCTGTCTCTCTGCTGAGTGGGGAGGTGGGGAGTGTGTGTGACCTGAATGGCAAGATTTGGGGCCACAACATTTCAGTGGGGTGGTCAGTTTCCCCGAAAAGATTGAGCACTTCAGTAATCCATCTTTCCCCACTGAATTCAGAGTCCAAACAGAAAGAAACTACATCACGTGGGGTCAGGGGCTGGGGGTGGAAAAGAAGGACGCCAGGATACACAGGAGGAAAGGAGCAAATTCTAAAAATTCTAAAAAGCCACAGCTTCTGAATGGAACTGATTCACCCTCAGATGGGCTAAGAGAATGGCCTTGATAGGGCCTCATTAGTAGGGGATGAATCAGCCACTTTGAAAATGGGCTTGAAAAAAAATCAATGATTTCCTTTATAGAGCAGACTCGGGTACACAGACATACACAGACAGCATTTGAAATACAGCGACGTAGTCAGGCTTCTTTGTGAAGAACTGAAGGATGATGAAAAATACTTTTATTTCTTTTTTTTTTGGGGGGGGAGGGCAGTCCATCAGGAAGGCAGATCCCCTTGTTACAAAGGGTCTGAAAGCTGGGAGAATCCCTACAGAAGCTGAGATGCAAAAGGTTTAAAGTCAGTTTTCATGATGACACTGGTCTTCCCCATTTAGATATCTGAGTGGACAGGAGGGTGGAGGGCAGACAAAGACACTGTCCCACACTTTTATATTAACAATCTTCCCAGGAAACATGACATATACTGTACAATTAATCAATCAGATGCACAAAATAAGTCTGTGCTGAACTACAAAATATTTACAGAATATTCAGGTTGCCCATACTGAATGGGCACCTCTCCCAAACTGAAGGATATCAGAAATGTTTTCCTGGAAGAGGGGCCCAGCAGATGGACAGGCCACCCTGGCTGGCTGTGAGCTGCTTACAGCTTAAAGGTTCAGTCCTGGGGACAAAAGATGAAAGAAAAAAAAAAAAGCAAAACTTTCTCCAGGAGCTTAATGCTGTAAACTTTTCCCCATCTCCCCTACCTGGAGTTTTTCTTTTCTTTTCTTTTCCTTTATTTTTTTTTGAATGTTTCCTTTGGAAGCCAGTTTGGATGGGGGACTTCACCCCTTGGAAACCCCCGTCCTGGATCTCTCCCAGCCTTCTCTTCCCCATCCTCAGTTGATCTCGCCATCTGTGAACTCTTCTTTAATAGACTGTTTGCGGGATTTGCAATCAGGGAGGTCAAAGCCAAAGTCTGCCCACTCGTCTGCCCCACTGCGGTTGGGAATGGTGATCGTGTGACGGACTCGGAAATGCACAGCCTCCATCACGCGCTGGCGCTGAAGCTCCCCAGAGCTCCCGATGGAGATGGTCGAAGCGTTACTACTCGAGCGGATAAGCTGCTGGGCCCCATAATCGTGGCTTTGCTTCAGCTCCTGAAGACCCCTCCAGATGGTCATTCTATATTGGTCAGGAATCTTCAGGGCCCCAAGATCCTGCAAGACCCAAGTAGCAAATATACCAAGATTAGAAGGAGACAGAGTAGGGAGGCTGGGGGCAAGAGAAAACCATCCCCTCTCCGTCCTACTGGGGACGAGGGAGAGGTATCTTTCTTTCTTTTCTTTCTTTCTTTTTTTTTTTTTTTTTGGTGAGGCAATTGGGGTTAAGTGACTTGCCCAGGGTGCGGTATCTTTCTGTCTTTAGTGATGGGAAGTAGAACCTCCACTCTGGATCGAAGCTCAATCCTGGTGGTGATGGGGCTGAGCCTCACCATGGAGAGCTTAAAAAGCGCTACAAGATGGTGTAGAAACTCCAGGAGCTAAGTGGAAAAGTCCTGTGCGCTTGACACTAATGTGAATTATTCGAGGGAGCAGATGTGTGTACAGGAACTCCTAGTAATGACATCAGTCAATCACTCAGTAAACACTGATTGGCTGATTTCATACACAAGGCCTCCACAATAGAGTCCCACTCCCAGTACAGACATCTGCTGTCTTGAATAAACCAAAGGTGTGCTTCTAGAGATGCTCTTAGTTCAGAGAAGCATGCACGCAAAGGCTGGGGCCTCTCTGGTTTGTGGAGACAACCACATGCCATCTGATTTGGTTACGTCAACAGAAACAGAGCTCAGAGATAGAAATGAAATTGCAGATAACAGCAGCCAATAGGAAGAACTAACTGAACAGAGATGTGAGAACAAGCTGTCTGGGACTGGAAGTCCAGTGGGCATCACTGGCCTGGGATGTTACTGGGAGACAGAAAACAAGGAGGGTAGTAAATTAATAATCTGCAGACATCACAAGACTACTCCCTTTAAAAAAAAAAAAAGTTGGGGTCAGGGATAGACCAGACCTATAGATTCAAGGCCAACCTTAGAAAAAGTGAATGTAATCCCAAATCCATTCCCAACACTGATGTTAGAAACACAGGCATCACACTTGGTGAGATCACTCGGACACAGCTTAGCAATCTGAGTGCCCGTGAATTGGGCTGTAGGAATAGAGGCCAGGAGGCAGCAGTTGGTCACTCAACACACAGACTGGCCCACTTGTGGAGTTAGTGATGACAAGCACTTGAAGGCTGGCCCCAGCTACCAATGACAAACCATTGTGTCTCCTTATTGATCACCCACACTGGCAAGAGTCCTGAGTGGAGTGAGCCTAACAGAAGCTGAGGAGTGGGCAGTGTCCAAGGGGCTAAGAAGGTGACTCTCGTGGAGTCCCAAGGGTGCGACTTGAGTTTGTAGGAATTAGAAAACATAGGTTCAGATCCCAGGTCTAATGGTAGCTATGTGACCTAGGGCAAGTCACTTAACTGGCTTTCTCATCCATAAAATGGGAATAATAATAACACAAACTTATCTCATAGGTCCCTGAGAGGAATGTGCTTTGTCAGTCTTAAAGCTCTCTACTGGTGTGAGCTATTATTGTAAATATCTCCAGCCATTGTAAAGGAATGATGATAAAGCCTAGAGAACCACTGGTGTGTGTGTGTGTGTGCGCATGTGCATGCGAGTGTGTTACATTAGAGATGTTGAACCAAGTAGATTTTGAGCTCAATAGAACCATGTTCCAATCTATTAGATTAAAAATTGTGTTTATTATTTAGATTTAATGTCACTTTGTTTTAATCACTAGCCCCAGGGCCCCATTGGTTCTATGAAGAGTCAACCAATGGTATTCTTTTTTTTTTTCTTTTTTTTTTGGTGAGGCAATTGGGGTTAAGTGACTTGCCTAGGGTCACACAGCTAGTAAGTGTTAAGTGTCTGAGCACGGATTTGAACTCAGGTCCTCCTGATTTGGTGCTCCACCAATGGCATTCTAATACTGATATAACCTGAAGGAAGGAACCTAACCCTTGGCTTCCAATTGACTCATCATTCCAAGAACTCACATTATGTAATAATGTTTTAAGACTTATAAAAGTGCTCTGCATGATGAGAGAATTGGATTACATGATCTCTGAGGTTCCTCCTGGCTCTGACCTTCTGTGTTCTAGGGTCCCTTCCAGCTCTGACCTGCTCAGATTCTGTATGATACCATTAACCAGGAATAATAATAATACTATCAATTGCTCTTCCTATTACATTTATGGAACTCTTTATGGTTCCAAAGCATCCTATGGAAGCTCTCTCATTTGAGCACCCCAGCACCACTATGCAGTGAGTAGAGCAGGTAGTGGCATTTCCATTTAACAGATAAGAAAACTGAGAGTCAAGTGACTTGCCCGAGATCAGACAGGTAATGAGTGGCCCAGATCAGGATTAAACCTGCATCCTCTGAGGACAAATTCTCTGTGTTCTTTCTGCTAGACCACAGATACCCCCAGGAATTGCCCTTTTGAGGTGAGTATAAAATATAAAATAATTGAATATAGGAATTCTAGTTCTTGCAGTCTTGCACCACATGTAGTCTTTTTTTTTTTAGTGAGGCAATTGGGGTTAAGTGACTTGCCCAGGGTCACACAGCTAGCAAGTGTTAAGTGTCTGAGGCCGGATTTGAACTCAGGTACTCCTGAATCCAGGGCTGTGCCATCTAGCTGCCTCACTATGTCTTTCTTCTTAACTTGGATTCAGAGGCAATTGGGGTTAAGTGACTTGCCCAGGGTCACACAGCTAGTAAGTGTCAAGTGTCTGAGGCCAGATTTGAACTCAGGTACTCCTGAATCCAGGGCCAGTGCTCTATCCACTGTGCCACCTAGCTGCCCCCACATGTAGTCTTAGTGTTGTCCCATGAAGATGGAAGTGATGTCATCAGTATAGGTGTGGGCAACCTATCTGGGGTTGGTCAAGCATCCAAGAATGTATCATAGACAAGACTTGAACCCAGCTCTGTCTGATTTTGCTATGCATCTCAAAGTATCACTTAACTACACCTAATTTTCTCATTCAAATAAATCAGTTTTGACCAAAATCTCTTAGGGTTTGACTTCTAAATCATAGCCAAGTTTAGGGGAATGCAAGATCCATTTTTTTTTTCAGGGCAATGAGGACTTGTTAAGTGACTTGCCCAGGGTCACACGGCTACTAAGTATCAAGTGTCTGAGGCTGGATTTGAACTCAGGTCCTTCTGAATCCAGGCCTTGTGCTTTATCCATTGTGCCACATAGCTGCCCCTCCTTTTTTTTTTTTCCTTAAAAGAGAGGAAGATGGAAGCTCAAATGGGGATCAGGATTGTGGAGGAAGGGAGATCTTTTTCTCACCATTAGATAGGAAAGAAAGATACTTTTTTTTCCTGATTGCCCCCCCCCCCCCGCCTCTGCCCACCATCTTTGTTTTTGACTTTCTTTCCTAGATGTTGGGAACTTAAGACTTGATAGAGTCAATGGAAAGAAGAGATCTGCCCAAGGCATTTACCTCTATGGTTAGATTCTGCAGGTGGTAAATGTTCTGCAACCCTTGGGCTGTGAAATACTCGATGCAGTTTGGACACCCCAGTCCTGTTAAGAAACTGAAGAAAGAGGTTGGGAGAATAAAGCGATGTTAACTTCTTCAGTATGTAAGCCCTGACCTCATATATCACCAGGACAGCACCTGCAAACCCTCAGGGATGGACTGGCTTTTTTTCAGTGAGAGACTTTGGGATTTCCACTTTTTTTTTTTTTTTTTTAGTGAGGCAATTGGGGTTAAGTGACTTGCCTAGGGTCACACGGCTAGTAAGTGTTAAGCGTCTGAGGCCGGATTTGAACTCAGGTCCTCCAGACTCCACAGCCGGTGCTCTATCCACTGTGCCACCTAGCCGCCCCGGGATTTCCACTTTTAACACAACCTCCAAGGCCTCAGGACTAGAGATACATCAAACTCTTACATATGGAGAAATATCAATCGTGTAAGTTCCTGCCTGACCCTGTGCACCCTCCCTCTTTCCCCTGCTTGACTTTTTTCCCCACAGGATAATGGATTTTTGAGCTCAAACAGAACTTAGAGGTCGTCAAATATAACCCTTATACAGATGGAGACTGAGGCCACAAAGGTCAAAAGTCACATAAGCAGTGAATGGTAGAGTGAGGATCTGAACCCAGACTCTGTCTCTCTCATATCGATGAACAATGAGAATAAGCTGAATCAGAGCTCTTTGGCAGTCTTCCCTTCCAGCATCTGGAATTCTCTTCTTTTTCCAGACTCCACTGATAGTCTGTGGATGGTATAGAGAAAAACAGACCCTACCACATGGGTTGTTCTGCCTACTCACGCTGCTTTTTAGGCACTGTTGCCATGGCTAAGCTAGCCCACAGACTATCCAGACTGCAGTCCCCCACTTTTTTTTTTTTTTTGGGCAGGGCAATGAGGGTTAAGTGACTTGCCCCAGGGTCACACAGCTAGTAAGTGTCAAGTGTCTGAGGCTGGATTTGAACTCAGGTACTCTAGAATCCAGGGCCAGTGCTTTACCACTGTGCCATCTAGCTGCCCCTCCTTTTTTTTTTTTTTGTACAGGGAAAACCATTTTGGGGACACAGGGGACTTTTCTACAAAATGGATGGTATCTGGGGTCCAGAGACTTTATCTTTTTCCATACTTTCTCCTCTTCCAGACCGATTAAAAATCAGGCATGCAAGATTCCCTCGGAGCCCAGGAATCTCCTAGAATACAAGAGTTGTCTTCTATTTCTTGTACTTCTACATCCTGCTCTCCAATTCTCTATCTCTACTGAATAAAAAACTCCGTCCACAGCAAACAGTTGCTAACTAATTAGACCTAGTAATGAGTTGTACAGAGTATCCCAGAAATCTCAATGTAGTTTGAATTGTTCTACAATTTTTGGGATGACCTGTTAATGAATTCAACACACCCTCCCTTAAATTGCAGCCCTGATCTCTAGTCCCGAGAAAATTCAGTGAGCTGGGTCTTCACTGAGAGATCTTATAAAAAATTGACCTGAAATCCCACAGTCCCCTTGGTTTGCATGAGAGGAAGGGGGTCAGCCTGGGTGCTAAGTACTAAGGCAGGGAAGGAAGCAGTTGCTTTCCTACTTTTCCAAGTTCAACAGGAGGATGATTTTTTTTAAATGATGGGAAGAGGGAAGTATCTCAGTGCTCAAGGGCTGACTGAAGCCGGTGTAGCCAGCCAACAGCCAGATTTCTCCCTTGATCCCAGGGTAGAAAGATGACTTGGGCAATGATGGATGTGTAGTGATTTCCCGGTTGGAACTGGTGACCAGTTAGCAGAGCAGGAGCAGCAGATGGGTTCTGTGGTTAGTAGACAAGAGAATGAGGCAGGGTGGAGAGAGGGGGAGAACGGACAAGGTAAACTGTCACACAAGTCCACATGCTGCATGGGAATGGCGCAGAGAAAGATGTACCTGACGAGGCTGGGGTCAGCATTGTACAGGGGAGGAGGGGTGCAGTGCGATCCTGAGACCATGGACTGGGAGGAGTGGCCACCATTCATTTCACCATTGGACTGCATGGGGTGACTGTGACTGTTCAGCATTCCAGGGCCTGTGGACAGAAACAGCAAAACCTACTATTGGAAACCTTGCTTTACCAGGTGAGAAACTGGGGAAATTGGAAGAGGAGACTCCCCCTGGGGTTCATTAATGACCATCTACTACCTCCTTCATGCCCCTCCCTTCCTTCAAAGCATGTTGACCTCGTCCTGGATGCTGGTCCTTCTAACACTCTCCCCAAATGACCTAATATTCACTTTGCATATATATTCTCCATCTATTTGCATGTTTTAGAACACAAGGTTCTCGAAGGCAGGAACCATTTCACTCTTGTCATTTTATCTTCAAAACTTAGCACTTAATAAATGCTTTTTGAAATTATGGATGCTGAGATTATAATGGAAAGGTATATTAAATGTCCTAACACATCCCAGTTTCCTTGTGCCCAACCTTTATGGAGAATCAAAACAAAACGAAACAAAAACAGAAGTTGCTTTTCGCTACTTGGCCTAGGCACATGGGATCCCCTTAGGGCCAAGAAGGCATGTATATATTTTCTAAAAAGTTCCTTTGCTTGTATATCTGCCAGTCTTTTCTACTTTGCATTATAGTTATTTTTATGGACTTCCTAGATTGTGAACTACACAAGGGCACACGTTTTTTGGTCTGGATCTCTGATTTCATGGGGAGGCTCCCAGTGTGGAAATTCCCTCCACCAACAGGCAATAACTTTATAACTTATAGTGTTAGAGAGCTCCCTGGGTTGCTGAAATGCTAACAATGGCCTGTCCAAGGACACTAGCTCAGTTAAAAGCTTCAGAAGTGAGGGCCAAACTCAGATCTTCTAGACTTCAAGGCCAACTCTAACCATTACGCAACCCTGCCTCTTGTGTTTATTGGATTGAATTCCACTGAATTGATGATGTCTTCCTTGAAAATATATACAAGAGGACTGGCCATTCCCCTCTACTGGGAGTGGTCATCCCCTATGCCTAGAGCTTACTCCCTACTCATTTCCACCTCCTGCATTATTTAAAGTGGTTCCCCTCCCTTAGGGAATATTTGTTGGGTATTTTATTTGGATTGAGTTATCATCTCCTTGTCCCCAGTGCCTCCCACAGTATTTGACATGGAGTAGATACTTTTAAAAAGTATTTATATAGTAGATACTTAACAAATGTTTATTGAATTGACTTGATCTCTTCTTTTCTCCATCATACCCTACCTCATAGTACCCTTGTCTGTGTACAAGTCACACCTCCTCCCCCACCCCCAATAGAAGGTAAATTCCTTGAGGGCAAAAACTGTGTTATTTTGCATCTCCTAATGCCTTGCACACAACCATTGCTTGATATTTGTTGAAATTTATATTTTAACAGTAAAGATTTATGGAACTGAGAGACTTATTGAAATAAAGGGATGAAAAAATTGACCTCCCACTTGTAAGGGGCTAAAATTCTAGCTAGTCAGTCTAAAATATCTAATGAGTGGTCGCCAATAAATTATAAGCTTTAGCAAGAGTTAGATTTTTAAGCATTTATTAAGGAGAATAAGAATTTGGTAAAGAGAGAAAGTCCTAGATTCATCTATCTATTAAAGGGAGAGAGCATTCCTAGCTCCACTCTCAACCAGAGTCCTGACGAAAAAGAGCAAGAGCACCAGCCTCGCCCCCTCTTCCTCCCACAAGCAAATGTCACTTCCTGACACCAAAGAGCCACATGTCTTGCCCTCAGATGCCTTCTCCTCATGGCGGAACGTCCTGCAGTAAGTCTCCAGCATGTGGCATCATTCCAATCGTTACACACTCTAAGGGAGTATTAATTAATAAGAGGCCAATAAAAACCAACTGACTTCCTAGGATCAGGGACAGCAGGCAGGTGGCCACAGGAAGATTTTCTTCACCAGTACTGAAAACTCAGCATTTGCAGTCTTACATTCTCACCTTCCTCTAGCAGGCATGTTTGGGTTGGGAGGTAGGGAGACCACCAAGATGTCCCAATATCTCATGGGCAGTACTCTGACCAGTATTTCTGGATGCTCTCCACCAGCCCATCCATTTGCATCCATCAGCCTAGTTCTTTATCTGGCTCTGTTTGGACTTTCTACCATCCGGACCATTCTCCCTCTACTCTTGTGTTAAGAGTTCCCTGCCTCACAGTACCCCTTATCAAGGCAGGCTTACCCATGGGTCCCAGGTTGGGCCCCCCTGCAGAGCTATGCTGCTGAGGCTGCCCCACAAGCTGGTTGACTGAGGGCAGTTTGTTGATCCCTGCGTGGACTTTGTTCATCGGTGAGAGAACGGGGCCGTAGGAAGAGGGAGATTGCAGATGACTCCTGAAATGAGAAGAAGAAAGATAATACTGTGAGCCCAGGATGCCTGTCTTTGAACCCTCGACCTCATATCCCAGATGGATTTCCTATGACTGTTCCTCACATATTTCTCTGTTCCACCAAACTGGTCGACTTCTCCCGTCTCGGTGCCTTTGATGCTTGCTTGAGATGCTTTCCACCTTGCTTTAGTTTTTCTTTTTCTTTTCTTCTTCTTTTTTTTTTTTGTGGGGCAATGAGGATTAAGTGACTTGACCAGGATCACACAGCTAGTAAGTGTCAAGTGTTTGAGGCCAGATTTGAATTCAGGTCCTCCTGAATCCAGGGCCAGTGCTTTATCCACTGCACCACCTAGCTGCCCCCTTGCTTTTGGCTTTTCAAATTCTTGTTCCCTCCAAGGCTCAATTCAAGTACCATATCCTAAGGGGAACTCCTTCTGATCCTCTCTCCCACATCTCTGAATGATCATGGATGTGTGTATGCATGTATATATACCTTTATAGGTGTGTGTATATATACACACACACACACACACAAACACACACACACAGAGGTATATACCTGTATAGGTATGTATGTAGAAGAATGTGTGTATACCTATACAAGTAAATACAAACCTTCCACTATTTTGTGAGTTGCCATGGCTGGGAAGACTCATCACCTGGTGGCCGACCTGCTGGTGATGAGCCACTAGGTACTAAGATAGACTGGACTAACACATTGCCAGTCACTGGGTCTGTACATGGAGCTTTCCTGTACAAAGATGGTGGTGGTAATGATGTTGTGGTTGTTGTTCATGATGATGATGATGCTTTTAGGTTTTTGCAAACCTAGTGTGATGAAATAATGGGATTTTGAAGATACTCAAAGACCCACCTGGAGATTAATCTAAACTGATTGAATCAAGTGAGAGTGATTGACTGCTGATTAGCCTACTTCAAGTTAACTGGATTGTAATCACACCTGGCTAGTCCTTAAGAAGGTATTGTTCTCAGAAGCTAGACTGTGAACTCAACTTGAGAAGCCAATGGATTTGGATGACACCAACCAATCAGCTTGAAGCAGTGTGTAAGGACCGCCTCTGTTACAGACCTATAAAAAGCTTCCACAATCAGCATGCTGGAGAGTTCCTGATTAAAGCAGGCTGGTGGAGGAGGACTTGAGGAAGAACTCAACCAGGCTGGAACTCTAGGCTAGATAGGCTTTTTCTTAACTTTCTGAACTCCTTGTGAATATCTGTATGCTTTAATAAATGTTTAATGCCCAAAGACTGGTGCTGAATCTTCTAATTTAAGGTGATCACACAATATAGATTTTAAACATCACCCTAGGTTTGCACAGTGCTTCCCTCACAACCACCTTGTGAGATGGGCAGTACAATCATTATTATACACATTTTATAGATGAAGAAACAAGTTCAGAGAATGGTTAAGTGATTGACCTCGGATCACCCAACTAGTAGGTATTATGTATGTAATGTTACCTTTTACTAGCCTTAAGAACAAGAGACTTCAAGGGGATGGACAGGCAGAGTGGAGGATGGATAAATGGATGGATATGAATATGAGAGGATAGATGAATAGATGTACAGAAGAGAAGATGAATGGAGAGAAAGGAGAATGAATGAATGGATGGATGGATGGATGGATAGATGGATAGAAGGGAGAATGGAGAGATGGATGGAGAAATAGGATGAATGAATGGATGGCTGGAAACATAGGAGGACAGATGAATGGATATACAGAATGGAGGATGGATGGATGGATGGATGGATGCATGGATAGATGGGCATATGGGCCTATGGATGGATAGAGAGGTGAATGGGAAAAGGGTCAGAGGAGAGATAGGAGGAGTAACTAATACTCACGGTCTTTGGAGAATCTGCTGTTGCTGCTGCCGATAGGAGTCAACCAGATGTTGTGGCACCAGCTCCATGAGCTCCAGGCCCTCCTTGATTTTCATCAGTATTTCAAAGTTTTCTCGGCCACGTACCTGAGTTGGGAACAAATCAGGACAGAGATAAGCCCCCATGCATGAATGAACTGCCCTTTGTCCTCATGCATGGGACTAGATTCAGGTCTAAGGACTAGGACGCGAGAGGGTTGGGCTGGCTTCAACCTGCAGATGGGTTCCCATGATGGTAAAATTGGGAAGGACAGGCAGGCCCCCAAGCCATCTTTTCATTGTCCCTGGGGCATGTAGCTGGCCCAGTGGATGGAGCACTGGTCCTGGAGGTGGGAAAACAAGTTCAAATGTGGCCTCAGACACTTACTAGCTGTGTGACCTTGGACAAGTCACTTCACCTTGTTTGCTTCAGTTTCCGCATCTATAAAGTCAGCTGGAAACCACTCCAGTATTTTTGCTGAGAAAACCCCAAATGGGGTCACGAAGAGCCAGATACAACTGAAATCACTAAACGACAAGTTCTTCCAGTGTCCCCCAACTTCAACCCCTCTCTGCAGCCCTTACCATTCCTGCTCTCTCAGAAGCCAACTGTACTCCAAACTCCTTCCTGCTTTCTGGGGAGGGTGATCCACTGACCATTCTTCTCCCTAGTCCATTCTACAGCCCTTGCACATGCCACACTCTTTGATCACACTCTTCCCACTGCTTGGCATTTCATCTCCTCCATTCCTCCCTTCCAAAGCCTATTCATCTTTCCAATACCCACTCAAATGCCCCCTCTCCAATGAAGCTTGACTCCCTGACCTCAGAATGATCTCTCCCCTTTGCTGTGTTATGATAGAGCTGATATTAGCTGAGTCACAAAATTTCACATTCTTATCCCATATTGTGATACTGTTCCCTGGTGGGTGTAGGGCACATGGACGTTATTTCTCCAATTAGACTGTAGATGTCTTGAAGGTAGAGTCCATGTCTTTTTATCCCCTATAGCACATGCCTCTGTGCTAGGCACATAGAGATACCTGATAATCATCTGTCCACTTGTCCAGGCCCTCATTCATCTTGGCTGGACGTTAGCATCCTAGCTGCTTTCTCTAGCACCACTCACTTCTCTCTCCAATTCATCCTCCATTCTAATCATCTTCCTAAAGTAGCAGAGGTATTACCATGTCATTCCTCTACTCAAAATTTTCAGTGGCTCCCTATTGTTTCTAAGATAAAATATCTACTTCTTAGCCTGGCATTTAAGGTCTTCTCCAATATGGTGCCAACCTACCATTCCTACCTTAACTTACATTAATTACCACCTTTCACACTTTCCCCAGTGGCTGGCCACACCCTGCTACTACTTAACATGCCCTAGTGCCCACACAGGCCCTCCCCTATACCTGAGATGTGCTCCTTTCTCATTTGTATCTTTCAAATTCCTTCTTGTCAAGATTCTGCTCAGGTGCCATGCCCCCCCCCCCATGAAGCCTTCAACGATCCCCCCCCCCCCCCGCCATGCCCCAGATGATGATCTCTCCTTCCTGAAATATTCCTGGAGCCCTTTGTCTGTATCTTGCATCCAGCCTCAATTACCCCCTAAATACTATGGTCATCACGTGTATCTCCCACCACCACGTCTTTGCCTAAGCTGTGCCCCATGCTTGGAATTCCTAGCTTTCTTCAAAACTTAGCTCTAGCAGTGCCTTCCTCACAAGGCTGCCCCTGCTCCTCCTGCTCATTCCACAATCCCTCTGTATCTTTTTTCTGCACATTTTGTATCTCCTTATAACTGTGCACAAGTTGTCTTTCCCTGAGGGCAAGAACTGTCCTGTTTTTGTATCTCCAGCACCTGGTACCATGCACAACACATGGAAGTGTTTAACTGCATGCTTTACTTGGATTTTTAAAAATCACTTTTATTGATATCTTTTGTCTTTATATTGTCTAAATTTCCCCCTTCCAGGGAATACAGCTTCAGTGAATTAATACTTCCCCTAGCATAGCTGGAGTGGCTAAGAGGGTGCAATAGTACACAGAGCACCAGGCCTAGAGTCAGGAAGACCTGAGTTCAAATTTTGCCTCAGATGCTTACTGGCTGTGTGACTTTGGGCAAGTCATTTAACTTCTGTTTGCCTCAGTCTCCTCATTTATAAAATGGGCATAATAATGGCACTCTCCGAGGGTTATTGTGAGGATCAAATGAGATAATAATTATAAAATGCTTAGCCCAATACCTGGCACATAGTAGGTGCTATATTTCTTTTTTTTTTGCAGGGCAATGGGGGTTAAGTGACTTGCCCAGGGTCACACAGCTAGTAAGTGTCAAGTGTCTGAGTCCGGATTTGAACTCAGGTACTCCTGAATCCAGGGCTGGTGCTCTATCCACTGCACCACCTAGCTGCCCCCAGTGCTATATTTCTTAAAAAGTTCTTATAGTGCCTGGCACATAGTAAGTGCTATATAAAAAGTTATTATAGTACCTGACACATAGTAAGTGCTATATAAAAAGCTATTATAGTGCCAGGCACATAGTAGGTGCTAGATAAAACTTAGCTATGATTATAGTGTCTGGCACATAGTAGGTGCATAATGTATGTTTGTCATATTTGTTCAGTTGACTTTCTAGGCCATCCCTGGTCTCAATCCCAAACCCACAAGTCTTCTCTACCAGGAATCTTTCATTGTCCCCTCTCTCATCAGAGGTTCTGCCAGCACCGGCACCAGTAGGGGACTACTCACAGGCATATAGTAGATCTCCTCATCCCCATGTCTCCTCTTTTTCACATTAGCCACCAGGGCAGGGATGGCAGGCGGGCTTTGCTTGAATGCTAAAGTGAGACAGGAAAGACCATTCATTAGCATGGACAAGCAGAGAGGTTTGGGACAGGGGAGGGGGAGATGAAAAGGTGGTGGGGTGTAACAGGGCTAGATATTTGATAACAGCCTGGTAAGGGAGGGACTTACTGTTCAATCCTCAAAAATAAATACATCTCTAACATCCTCATTGAGGGTGAGACCAAGGCAAGATTTCAACTCTTAAAAAATGGGAAACCAATGAAGTTATTTCAGAGGCCTGGGAAGGATATGTACGGAAGTTAATCCTGTCTTAGCCCATGCATGGATGGGCATATGCTCACACTCTGTCTGTCTGTCTGTCTGTCTGTCTGTCTGTCTGTCTCTCTCTCTCCCCCCCCTCCTCTCTCATATATGAGAGAGAGAGAGCTTATACACACATATATAAAAACAGATGCACACAGTAAAGAAAATGCACAGGTGCATACAACCACCCGTATGTCTGAAGATCATGGAAACAACTTTGAATCTGCTACCCCAGACCGCTCTTCAATGCACAGGCATGAATTAGGGGAAGGGGCTTGCCCCATGTTTCTGTATATTAATGAATGCATCATTGGCAGCACTGGGGCCTGTGGCACTAATTCTCAAACCGGTGAAGGATCCATTCTTTCATTAACTCAGGAACTCCAGGTGTAAGAACTCCCTCCACAGACAGAACATAAGCCAACTGTGACTGATCAGAGAAGTCCAAGGACAGGGGTTCTTCACTTTTTCTGCATTATGGACCTCTCTAGTAGCAGTCTGGTGAAGCCTATGGGCCCCTTCTTAGAATCATGCTTTTAAATGCATCAAATAAAATCCATCCGATTACAAAGGAAATCAATTACACTGAAATTCAGTTAGCTAATTAATATTAAACTGCTAAAGTACAGTCTCTCCCAAATTCCAGGTTCAGAACCCCTGTCTGAGGCCCAGAGAAGTCAGTGAAGTCTAAGACCACACAGCTAATTAATGCCAGAGGAGGGATTTGAACCCCATAGTCTTCCTGACTCCCAGTCCTATGCTCTGTGCTTTATGGCCATGAACACAGATGGTCACTGACTGACTGACTGATTGGTCCTTCTGTTTGAGATGGAGCATGGCAGAATGCCAGAGTATGGAGCTACATGATCTGGGTTCAAGCCAAAGCTCTGTCACTACTTATGTGACCTTAGGGAAATTATTTAACTTCTCTAGATTCAGTTTCTTCATCTGTAAAATTGGTGGTGGAGGGGAACTTAATAACTTCTCATATTGTTATTCAATTATGTCCGACTCTTTGTGACCCCTCTTGGGGTTTGTCTTGGTAGAGATACTGGAATGGTTGCCCTTTTCCTTCACATTTTACAGATGAGGAAATGGAGGCAAACAGGGTGAAGTGACTTGCTCAGGGTCACACAGCTAGGAAGTGTCTGAGGCCACCAGACTTGAACTCAGAAAGACAAATCTTCCTGACTCCAGACCTGACAAGGTGGAGCTGCCCCTAATTTCTTTCTTTCTTTCTTTCTTTCTTTCTTTCTTTCTTTCTTTCTTTCTTTCTTTCTTTCTTTCTTTCTTTCTTTCTTTCTTTCTTTCTTTCTTTCTTTCTTTCTTTCTTCCTTCCTTCCTTCCTTCCTTCCTTCCTTCCTTCCTTCCTTCCTTCCTTCCTTCCTTTCTTTCTTTCTTTCTTTCTTTCTTTCTCTCTTTCTTTCTCTCTTTCTTTCTCTCTTTCTTTATTTCTCTCTTTCTTTCTTTCTCTCTTTCTTTCTTTCTTTCTTTCTTTTTTTGTGGGGCCATGAGGGTTAAGTGACTTGCCCAGGGTCACACAGCTAGTAAGTTTAAAGTGTCTGAGGTCGTATTTAAACTCAGGTCCTCCACTGTGCCACCTAGCTGCCCCCTGCCCCTAATTTCTAACCTTTGCTCTAAATCGATGTTATTCTGAGATCCCATTCTTTCCACCCTGGGAGGGTGGATACACTGTTCCAGTGAGAACATACGGGGTCCCTTTGAGGACCTAAACCCTGGTTTTACCCACTACCCCAACACAGGAAGACTCCATCCTGCTCCACCCACTCCCCTCTCCTTAGCAATACACCCCCCTCCCCCATGGGAGAAAATCCACATTCTGCTTGGAGAGGGCTGGTCTGGCAGGGATGTCACTCGGGCTCGAAGAACCACGCACCCAACACTAACCATTATGACCCTATTATCAGGTCTTATTCTTTTCCATCTTCTGATGACTCAGAAGAAGTTGGTCTTCACATGTAAACAGAGCATCAGTGAAAGAAAGAAGACCCTAGGAACTGGAATGGGAGGAGAGCTGGGAGATCAGAGGCGTAGCACCCAAAGGAGTCTTTAAGGCCATCTAACCATCTTATAAAACCTTTAACTGAATTTACCTAAAAGAAATTTAACTAAAATTTAAATTTAAATAATTTTAATTAACTTTAACAAAATTTAATTACATTTAACTAAAAATCTCTGAGTAAAATAACTAAATTAAGAGAAACCAAACTAGCAGAAGCCAAACAGTTTCCTCACTGTAAGGGAATTTAAAGGGGAATGTTTGACTTGGGGTGGGATCTAGGTTAGGTGCTTAAAATCCCACGCGGCCCACTATCAGCATTGCCTACCTAAAAGTACATCCCTCTAGTCTGAATATCTAGTAGGATTTTGGGTGATCATGGTAGTAACCTAATAATAGCTACCAGTTTGAAGTTTGCAAAATACTTTCCAAATATGATCTCATTCTATTCTCAGAACAACCTTGGGAGGTGGCCACTGTTATTATCCTAATTTTACAGATAAGGAAACTGAGGCGGACAGAAGGTAAGAGGGTCATAGAGCTAAAAAGTATCCAAGGCAGGATTTGAACCCAAGTCTTCCTGACTCCAGGTCCAATACTCTATTCACTGGGCCACCTAGCTGTCTCTTTGCTAAGGTGGATACACTTTTCTCCTTCTGTCAAAGCTACTACTATCCTTCCAGTCACATCATCATTGGGTTCTCCCCACCTTTTACTCCCCTCATAGCCCATCAGTCGCTAAGCCTTGTCAATCTTAAAACTCCACAGCAGGGAGCCAGACTTACTGCGCTTGGGAGCGTTACCATTCTTGGCCGCACTCTCGTTCAGAGCTTGCTGCTCCCGGTAATGATCTTCATCTGCTTTTCGGTCTCTGCCAGGACAGGCACAGATCCGCCCCTCGAATGACCTCCGGCCCAGAACCTGCCCACTGCCAGGCAAACAGAAGCAGCGACTCACTCATGAGCATCTCTAGTGCATGGACAATGCCAAGAGCCTCTACATACCCACAGCCCCAGCCTATACCCATTGAGCTCACCCTCCTGCACAGAGTCAGCCATGGGGGCTTCATTCTTTCCCCTCCTTTCCTTTTTTAGAGACAGGGAAGAGGAAGGAGTGAGAAAGGACATAAGGGTATTTAGCCTTGAAACAGTGAAATGACCCAGTTGCCTCACCACTAACTGAGATGATGAAAGCCCCCACCTAGAGAATCTCTTCAGCACTGCAGCACTCTGGACAAGACCTCACAGACCCATGATGCAATTTCCTCATTTTTACAGATGAAGAAACTGAGGCCTAGGAAGGTGAACAGACTCATCCAAGGTCACACAAGGAATTGAACTCTGGTCCCACCCAGAATACCCCAGTGCTTAGGAGCTGTCCCTGGGAAAGTTGTCACTGTAGTGACTGCAAACACTTTGAAGGAATTGAAAAGTGCCTGCTATGGCTAAGTTCTGTTCCATTCTGTGACAAAAAGAGAAATCAAATTAATAAAGTTATTGGTTTGTAAGAGCTGGTAGGAACCTTCTGCAAAATCAGCCCAGACCCCTCATTTTGGAGAGAGGGAACATGAGCTTCACATAATAAAGCCTAGAACAACAGTCAAAGAACCATGGGATTTTCAGGTGGGAAGGCATCAGGAAGATGATTTCGTGTCACTTTCCACAGATGGGGAAACCGAGGCCCACAGAAGGAAGTGGAGACAGTGGCAGAGGTCAGACTCAGACCCAAAAGTCCTAACACCAATGTTCCTTCCCTTTCAGCAAATTGCCTTTCCTCTTGAAGCCCAGGTGACACCATGCCTCACTTTCTCACTACAGCAAATGACTGACCATTGTTGTCCAAGTAGCCCCTGGATTCTTTCCTTATTTTCCCCATGGAGTATGTATGGCAAGACTAGGGAGACAAAAGGTGGGAAGGAGTCCTTTCCCCACATTCATGAGGGAGCCTTGATTTGAAACCTCATTCTTTTGCCATTAGGTTATCTCCCAAGTGAATGGTCTCGGGTTCCAACATGAGCCCTTAGAAACACCATCAAATTTCATTTCACAACATTCCATCTCTTATCATCCCACCTCATCCCACCTCATCCCATCATCTCATCCTATCCCATCCCATCCCAAAGTTCCTTGGCTGACTCACTCTCTGGTCTCCAATGTGATGATGATGAGAATGGGTCTCCGATTCATGCCTCCCACACAGCTGCTGTTGCACATGAAGTTGTACAGGATTGTAGTGAATTCCGTCCCCACCTGCTCTCAGGAAGAAGTGAGAAAGTCACAGGACTGGAAGACAGCTAGAGAACTCTTTTTTGTTGTTCTTTTTTTTTTTTTTTTGTGAGGCAATTGGGATTAAGTGACTTGCCCAGGATTACACAGCTAATACTCGTTAAATGTCTGAGACCGGATTTGAACTCAGGTCCTCCTGAATCCAGGGCCGGTGCTTTATCCACTGTGCCACCTAGGTGCCCCTAGAGTACTCTTTTTTTTTTTTTTTTGGTGAGGCAATTGGGGTTAAGTGACTTGCGCAGGGTCACATAGCTGGTAAGTGTTAAGTGTTAAGTGTCTGAGGCCGAATTTGAACTCAGGTCCTCCTGACTTCAGGGCCAGTGCTTTATCCACTGCACCACCTAGCTGCCCCCCTAGAGTACTCTTAAAGAGCATACAGTACCCACTGAAGGGAACAGAAGACTCCTAGGGCTTAAAGGATACTTAGGGCAGTCCGACTCATCCTGAGACAAACTCAACTCTGACTTTGGATAGGTCTGGAAGGCAGGGGCTCAGTTACTACTAAAAAAAGTCTCTATTAAAATCGTTTGGAAGCATTCAACCATTTTTTTTGGGGGGGGGCGGGTATTTGTATTGATGTTTGAAAAGCCTTAAGAGTACAGCTGGAATAACCGAACAATTAACTTCAGTCAGTAGCTATAGAACCAAGATTAATTGCCTACATGCCAGCACATGAAAATATATCATTATTATTATAGAAACAGAACTTCTGTTCTAATAATTGTTTTAGTAATTGGGATCTTTGGGGATCTGCAATATTTTATCTCATCCTGGAGTCCTCAAAGCTCTATGCTACTGATTTGTAAGGATTTAACGACACAGTTGTATATTTTTTACCTGCTTTCCCCTCCCTCTTCTTCCTTGCTGCCTTTCAGTTCCCTTTTCTGTTCAGTCTTGTCCCATTAGAATGTCAACTCCTTGATTGTCTTTCATTTGCTTAGCAAAGTTCCAGGGACTTAGTAAGTGCTTAATAAATTCTGGTTGCTTGCTTATCTGTTAGATGAACACCCTGTTCTAGCATCCCAACTATAATGTAAGTGGTGTGGTTGTAGACAGCATCTTAGAATTCTCTAGTAGTGCCTTGGAAAGGCATATAAGCCACCAGATTCCCTCTGTAAATTGCAATTCTTGTGAAGTAAATCAACCATCTTGTGGTTGTTGTTGTTACTGCTTATTCTTCATGATAGATGTCATGGCTTTCAATGAATTGGATTTAAGTGAAGGAGAGCTGTGCAAAGTCACCAGTCTCACTCTCCCCTCCAGAGCCATCTGGGTTCAGTGGCAAGATATGTTATCAGGACAACTAGAGACGGCCCTGGATGTTTAAGGCAATTGGGGTTAAGTGACTTGCCCAGGGTCACACAGCTAGTATGTGTCCAAAGTGAGATTTGAACTTCAGTCCTCCCAACTTCAGGGTCAGTGCTCTATCCACTCTGCCACCTAGATGCCCCACCCCCATCTTGTGGACCGTGAAGAAGAATCCGTATCAGTTGATATAGTACTTCTGACAACTGCTTGAGAAATTAATACACCTGTGTTTCTACTAGGTCTGTACATCTAAAATAAAGGAAGGAGTAAGTCAAAAGTGTTTAAGAAAGAAGAGCAAAGCTTGGGGGGAAAAAGAGTGACTTATACAAATATGTTCACCTGTTGAATTGCATATATGTCTGTGTATCTGATCAATAAGGTGGAACAGTGGATGGAATGCTAGACACAGGAGTCAGGAAGACCTTACTTCACATCCAGCATCAGATACTTGCTACTTGTGTGACCTTGGGCAAGTCATTTAACCTCTGTCTGCTTCAGTTTCCCTGGCTGTGAAATGGGGATAAAATACCTCCCAGGTTGTTGTGAGGATAAAATGAGACAATATTTGTGAAGTGCACTACCAATTGTCTCACACCATATAAGTTTGTCTATTTCAGTGCATGCATTGGGACTGTGTCCCAAACCTCACTCAGCCTCTGCAGAAACATGTATGTTAATAGAGATTCGAATCCTGGACACTGGATGCCTGAATCACTACGCTAAATCATGGACCCATAGGATGACAGTGCTGGAAAGGACCATAGAATAAAGTTAAAGCAGGAAGGGCCCTGGAAGGGCCCTTAGAACAGAGAATATCAGAGCTGTGAGGGACCTACTTAGGATAGGGATTGCAACTGATCAAGAAGGATTTATCAAGCTCTCATTCAGTGTTAAGCACCAGGGAGACAAGGATGGGAGGAAAGCAGTCTCTGCTCTCAAAGAGGCCACCTTTTAGTAGGGGACAAAACATATAAATAAATAGAGATGAGGAGAATAGAAGAGAAAGGTAATCTTAGAGGGAAAGGTTCAAGTAGCCATGGGGATCAAGAAGAACACTGAGGAAGCTGCATGGAAGATGATTGGAGTGGGGGGAAGACTAACCAGAAGGCTACTGCAGTGGTCTAGGCAAGGGGTGATGAGGACTATGGCGGTGGCTGTCTGGGTGGTGACATGGTGGGGAGGCACAGATGAGAGATGTTGGGAAGGTAGACTTGACAGGACTCGGCAACAGATCTGATTTAGGGGGACAAAGGAGGGGAGGAGTCAGAGATGACCCTGAGGTTGCCAGTCGGGGTAACTGGGATCTGGCTGATCATTTCGGCTTCTTGGGAGCATGCAGTGAGATCAGGAAGAACTGGGTTCTAACATAGTACCTCCAACAATTCCTAGCTGTATGACAAGGGGAAAATCACTTCACATCAGTTTCCTCATCGTATAAAATAGGGATGAGAACCCCTACCCCACAGGGCTGTTTGTGAGAATGCATGCAAAATGCTCTGCAAATGTTAAAGTGCTTTGTGAAGTTGGTTTATTATTTGATTTATTATTGGTTATTTCATTTCTTTATTTATCTATTCATCCATTTATTTATCTATTCATTCTTTATTTATTTTTAGTGAGGCAATTGGGGTTAAGTGACTTGCCCACGGTCACACAGCTAGTAAGTGTTAAGTGTCTGAGGCTGGATTTGAATTTAGGTACTACTGACTCCAGGGCCGGTGCTCTATCCACTGCACCACCTAGCTGCCACCCCTTATTTATGCTTTCATCCATCCATCTATCCATCTATCCATCTATCTATCTATCTATCTATCTATCTATCTATCTATCTATCTATCTATCTATCTATCTATCTATCTATCTATCTATCTATCTATCTATCTATCTATCTATCTATCTATCTATCTATCTATCTATCTATCTATCTATCTATCTATCTATCTATCGTTTTATTCTTGGTTTCCCCCTCCCTGATGTTGGGAAGTTGGTTGGGAAACCACATACAGTCCTAAGTGTGCTATGCCACCTGAGACCACTAGAGGGAGAACTAGGTCTTGTTTGTAAGATTATAGAACTTGAAGAGTTGGAAGGATTTTTTTTTTGAGTCAAAACTTGGAAAAGACTTGTCTATGTTTGCAGAGCTAATTAGCGGTTGACACTTGAACCCAAGTCTTTTGTCTACTCATTCCCCGCCTCCCCCAGCCATTCCTACCCTCTCCCTACCCCCTGCCTCCACAGCACTAAGTAGTTGCTGAGCTCTTATTGGAGGAAAGTTGGGATAGAAACTGGCCGATGTTTTTTGGCCCTTGAGGGGACTCATCCTGAGGAGCAGAACCCTTGACCCACCACTGGCCAACATTCTTTGTGTGTGTGTGAGGGGAGACAAAGAACACTCCAAACACAGAGCCTATGGCGCCAAAGCTAATGGGGAGTCAGACCAAAGGTGCACCCAAAACACCTGCTAATTCATTCACAAGAAGAACCTTAGAAGCTTCCTAGCTGTGCGACCCTGGGGCAAATCACTTTCCCTCTGCTTGTCTTAGTTTGCTCAACTGTAAAATGGGATCACACCTACTTCTCAGGGTTGGTGTGAGGATCAAATGAGACAATATTTGTAAAAGCACCTAGCCCAGTGCCCGACCACTTAGGAGGGATAATATAAAGGCTTATTCCCTTTTCCCCTTCTCCATGTATCATGAATTCCAGGCCCACCACCATCACAGCTGCTTGTCTTCCAGTTGCCTTCCTAAAATGTGGTTCCCCAGAACCGAATACAATCCTTCAGATGGGAGAGATAAGGGAAGGATGAGCACAAGAGGAAGCAGGCTTGTTTAGCTCTTGGATGGAGAGGCCGCAAGGACTGACTTGGGTAGGCTTGGATGAATCCCAAAGGTATTGCAGTGAGATCTGAGGAAGACCTTCTTGCTCATCAAGGTAGATGAACATGGAAGGTGGGGTGGCCAAGGTAGTCTCTAACCTTTCAGGGCTTCAGGGAAGGAAATGAAGGTCCACCTGGCTTACCTGGGGTGGCTCATAGGGTACCATCACACTCTGTCGCCCAGTGACAGGGTCATCCACATACTGTGAGAAGTTGTTGCCTTCCACTCGGATGAGGTGGCTCGCTGGGGCTGACTGTCCTGCCGGGAGAAAGCTCAGAGTCAGCAGGAGCTGACTTTATACTTAGAATGCTCAATTAATTCTCCCATTGTCGTCCCCACCTATTAGAAAATTATACTCGCCCTTCAAGGTCAAATGCTGCCTGCTCCAAAAAGTCTTCCTTGATCATCCCCTATGATATTTCCCTTTGTTGTTTGCTCAGAGCTTGGTACAGTAGAGAAAATACTGACTCAGGAGTCAGAAGGCCTGGGTTCAAGGATTAGCCCTGTCATTAACTAGGTGTATAACCTAGGAAGCCTCTGCCTGACTCTGAGCTCCAGTTTCCTTATCCATCAAATGACAAGTTTTGGGTCTCTTGACTATAGCAGTCGATGCCTTGTGCTATGGAGGCTGATTTACATCTTTCTTTCATATGAGACTGTAAGTCCCTGGAGCACAAGGTCTGTGGCATATCTCTCTCTCTAACCCCAATACTGAGCACAACACATTACCCTCACCTCTGCCTTTTAGCATCCTTGGCTTCCTTCAAGACTTTGCTGAAAAGCCACCTCCTGCAGGCATCCTCTCAACTGTTAGGGCCTTCCTCTTAGAGATTGACATTCTATTTACTCTGTATGTACCCTGTATGATACACACAGTCTCCCCCATTAAAGTGTAAACTCCTTGAGGGGAAAGACTATTTTTTTTCTTTTTGTTTGTATTCCGAACGTTCAGTATAGTGCCTAGCACATTGTAGACCTTTGATAAATGCTTGTTTATTGTCTGATATGAACCTGAAAGCTGTTGGATGAATTATTTATCTTTGTGTTCCTTTGGCACAATAGAGTTCTATGCATGAAATCAGGAAGACTCCTCTTTCCGAGTTCAAATCTAGCCTTAGACATTTACTAGCTGTGTGACCCTGAGTAAGTCACTTCACCCTGTTTCCCCCAGTTTCCTCATATGTTAAAAGAGCTGGAGAAAGGAGTGGCAAACCGCTCCATTCTCTCTGACAAGAAAACCCCAAATGGAGTCACAAAGAGTTGGATACAACTGATAAAAATACTGAATTAGGAAATTTTACACAGCTAGGAAGTATCTGAGGCCAGATTTGAACTCAGGTCTTCCTGACTCCAGGTCCAACGCTCTATGCACTGTGCCATGATCCTTCTAGATTTTAAGCCCCTTGAGGGCAAGCCTAGTATCATGTCGATACTGCCTCCTCAACTTTCATCTTTGCATTCTCCACGGTTGTGACCACAGGTTCCTCTTCTCCCCACCCTCTCACCTTCATTGAAATCTCTGCCAAGCTCATGGTTGGGACAGCGCTTCACCACCTCGGTCACATGCTCTGCTTTCTTGTAGACGGGCATGGCCCGGATGACGGTGGCGGGCGGAGGGGGCGTCGACACCTTGATCTGGATGGGGCACGTCTTGGCGATCTGGCAGTACAGTTTCTTCAGTAGTGGCGAGTACTGTAAGAAGAGAGAGGCAGGTCAGAGTCGAGGTGGGGGTTTTGTCAGGAGAGGGAGGAGAAGGGAAGGTAGAGCCACAACTAGGGCTCTGTCCCAGGATGCCGGATTTAGAGGGGGCTGGCATCACTTGCAGTCCTCAGTAGCACAGACAAGACCTTATCACAGAAGGGGCAGAAAGAGTCAAGATAGGGAGTTATTAAGAAACAAGCTAACGTAAGCTGCTTCCTCTCCTGCCCTGCTCCCAGCATTTGTGTGCTTTCCCCTCTTTGAAGGCATTTAGTCTTTATATCTCTAGTCCTTATCACAGTACAGGGCACATTTAATAAATGCTTGTCGATTGACTGATTAATTGAGAGGCAGCATGCTCAAAAGCAAAGTTTCATTTCCTCCAAGATCCACTTCCTGCAGGAAACCTTCCGTGATTAATCTCTCTGCATTCCAATCTCTTCAAGAAGCCTTATTAAGTGTCTAATAAGTGCAAGGAACTACAAATAACAAAAACTCAATGTTCTCTGCCCCCAGAAGGCTATAACTCTGTTGGGAGTGGAGTGGGATAGAGATGTAACATCTATATAAATAAGTAGAAACAAAGTTACTCCAAATAACCCAATAGATATATGATATGTGGCTCTTTCTTCTAATGATCATAGCTTACTTTTACATTGTACCTACTATGTGCCAGGTACTGTGGTAAGTATTTTTTTTTTGGTAAGGCAATTGGGGTTAAGTGACTTGTCCAGGGTCACACAGCTAGTAAGTGTTAAGTGTCTGAGGCCGAATTTGAACTCAGGTCCTCCTGAATCCAGGGCCAGTGCTTTATCCACTGCGTCACCTAGCTGCCCTGTGGTAAGAATTTTACAATTATTATCTCATCCGACCCTTAAAACAACCCCAGATGAGGTAACTAAGACAAAGGGAGATTAAGTGACCTACCCAGGGTCACACAGCTAGTAACTATCTGAGGCTGGTTTTAAACTCAGGCCTTCAAGACCTCAGGCCTAGCACTGTATCCACTGAGCCACCTAATGATAGAGCACTTATTCCATCCATACCTGCCCTTCCTGTGTGATTCTCATGTCTGTGTGTAAAAATTACTTGGCATCATTTTGTATATACATATACAAATACATATCATGTATATACATATACATATCAACCCATGTGTACAGTAATTTGAGAGGAAGGGGTACCACCAACAACTGGAGGAGAGGCATCAAGAAAGGCCTTAAGTGGGAGAAACTGTGCTCTGAGGAAAGCTAGGGAATCCAAGAGGTTGGGGTGCACAGCAGACATGAGAAGCTACCTAGGTAAAAACATGGAGGTGGGAGATGGAATATTGTGTATTGAGAATAGCGGCATTAGAAGACAGCACAGTGGATAGGGTGGCCAGCCTGGAATCAGGAAGATTCACCTTCCTGAATTCAAATCTGGCCTCTGATACATCCTATCTTTGTGACCCTGGGCAAGTCACTTCACCCTGTTGGCCTCATACTTCTCATCTGTAAAATGAGCTGGAGAAGGGAACGGCAAACCATTCTGGTATCTCTGCCTAGAAAACCCCAGATGGGGTCACGAAGAGTCAGATACCATTAAAATGACCAAGCCACACCCTTGATTAGAAGGAGGAGGGTGGAGCATAGAAAAGGGAGCAATAGGAAACAAAGAAATGATGGTAAGATCTATTCTCATGACAGTTACATATTGGTTATTAGTCAACAAAGATGCGGGATGGAGCCCTCCCAGCCCTGGATTTCTCCAGCAACTTAACATGAGTAGGTGCTTTGGATCAGCTCTAACCATCCTATCTGAGGCCTACTTCTCTGGCTAAATTGGAATGCCCTCAAGATCAGGGATGACACCTGCTAGTTCTTTTGTTCCCTCCCTTCCCCCTACTGTGCATCAAACAGTGCTGAACAGAAGAGATAACTAACTCCTAAGGCAGGGGGTGTTAACCTGGAGTCCATGAATGTTATAGATATGTGTACATTCATGCACACATAAACATACACACACAAATACACACACGCCCACACACCTATAAATACACACAGATATGCATACATATATGCATGTGCATATGTTGATAACTGTATTTCTATACATATTTCCCCTTTTGTGCTTAAATATGTTATTCTTTATTTTTTTATATTTAGAATTTTATTTTCCCAAATTACATGTAAAATACAAATTTTGACATCAATTTTTAATTAAAAAATTTTTTTTGCAGGGCAATGAGACTTGCCCAGGGTCACACAGCTAGTAAATGTCAAGTGTCTGAGGCTGGATTTGAACTCAGGTCCTCCTGAATCCAAGGCCAGTGCTCTATCCACTGTACCACCTAGATGACCCCAACATCAATTTTTAAAAAACTTTGTGTTTCAAATTCTCTTCCTCCCTGCCCCTCAAGAACTCAAGCAATTCAATATAAGCTATACATGAACAGTCATGCAGAACATTTCCACGTTAGCCAGGATGTGAAAGAAAACAGACAAAAACAAAACTTCAGATAAAGGAACTAACAAAAAAATTATGATTCAATCTGTATTCAGATACCATGAGTTCTCTCTCTGTAGATGGACTGCATTTTTCATAAGCCCTTCAGAGTTGTCTTGAATCATTGTACTGCTGAAAATAACCAAGTCATTCACTGCTGATCGTTAAAGATGTTATTCTTTTTTTTTTAAAGCAAAAAACATTTATTTTATTTTTTCCAGTTACATGTAAGGGTAGTTTTCAACATTCATTTTCATAAGATTTAGAGTTCCAAATTTTTTCCCTCCCTCCCTCCCTTTCCTCCTCCCCCCCACAAGATCACAACCAGGTTATATATGTACAATCCACAAGTGTTCTTTTTATCAGTTCTTTCTATGGGGGTGCATAGTAAGCTTCCTCATTAGTTCCTTGGGATTATAAAGATGTTATTCTAAGAATAGTTCCATAACCTTTTTACGAAAGGGGTCCTTCAAACACACACACACACACACACACAATTAAGGGTTCTTGTCTCAGGAGCTTGATGAATTGAAGTGAATCAGGAATGAGTCAGTCTCAGAGGTGGGAGGGGCCTCAGCAGATCTCTCATCCAATCTTCACCTAAACAAAAATCCCCCCACGACAGTAGCTTCAGTAAGTGGTCATCTATACCAGGGCCTAAAGACCTCCAATGATTGAGAACCCATTTGCCCAGGTAGCCCACTGCACTCACGGACAGCTCCCAATATTAGGCAGCAAACATGTCTCTACAAATTCTCCCTGCTGCTCCTGCCTCTGCTTCCTGAGGCTCGACAATCTCCAATCCTTCCCTCTCATGATGGCCCCTCAGATATCCCAAAGATAGTCGCCATTTCTAACCTACCCAAACCCCAGCTAAAAGTCTTTGCTCTCCAGCAAAGGAATCCAAGACACCCAATCTGAATTCAGGGAACACACATCATCTCGAAAGTTCCTCTTCTCTTACTTCTGTCCCCTCTGCTACTTCTGTCCCCCCCAAACTCCCCACCCCCAGCTTCCTGAAGCAATTGGAATTTCTCATCTGTATCATTTGTGATGAGAAGCCTTCAATCTCTGCCCACTAAGCCCTTCAAGCTTTTCCAACTAAAGGCACTGGGTGCTTTTTTGGGGGGGAAGAAGGGTTGTCCCCAACATGCTCAAACAGGCAGCCTTTTCTGAGGGATCCCAAATATTTGCCCGCAGTGCCGGGAGCTGTTCCGTTCCAGTTGGCCCCTCCAATGGATTTGCTGAGACAAGTCAGGCTGAAGTGCCTAAGAATGAACAGTAAGTAGACCTTTTCTTTCAGGGCTCAGACGAACCCCACTTTAAAAAGACCCAGAACTATAAAGCACAAAGAGATTTTTCTTTTGAAAACTATACTTCCCCTTTGTCTTTTCCTTCCCACTAACTCAGAAAAACAATTTATCTATCCATCCATCCATCCATCCATCCATCCATCCATCCATCCATCCATCCATCCATCCAACAATGCCAGGAGAACCTGTGTAGACTGGTAATATTTCTTAAAGGCTTTGGAAACTATCCCGCTATCCCAAGACAACACTAGGGAGCCCTTAGAGGGGTGCGGTGTGCAGATACTATTGACTTACACTGTTCTATCTGGATTTAGTCCCTTCCCTTTATCCCAGCTCAGTGGATTTGCTCAGGACCAAAGTAGAGGGCTGACTCAGATTCATAGAATCATAGACTGGTCTAATCTTTAAGACTAGAACATCTAGTCTAATCCCTTAATTTTACCAAGTGGGGAAAATGAGTTTCAGAGATGTTAAATGACTTGTCCGAGCCAATAAAAGCAACAAGTGGCAAAGTTAGAATTCAAAGGAATTTCAGAGCACTTCATCGTTTTCATCATCCCCATCATGCTATGCAACACCATCACTGTCAACATCTACAGAGAGTACACGCAAAGCCACATGTAATGAGTTTGGAGATTTTGTTATGGTGATCGAAGTCGGCACAAAAAATGTCCAAAACCTTTTGCCACACTAAGGAAATGAGTGCCAATTAGTGCCTGAGATGTTTTAGAGACCAGTGAAACATCAAACACAGTACTTGGGGGCAGTCAGACGATGGCTACTATGGGTTATCCCAATGGTCTTTTAAGGTTATTGTTCTATCTCACTTCAACACATATGTTGTCATGTGGAAATTTCTCAATGTTTTTATATGTCTTTTTGGGTGCTAAATTCAATATTCAGAATTTCTCCATCACCCGTGTTACTGAGTGACATATACATGTTGATATAACTTAGGAGAGATAAGGTGGTAATGAGGTGTGGTTTGGTTGGAGGAGGGGACAGGAAGGCATGAGGGAGGATAGCAAGAAGTCACCCTGTGACTTGTGCCTGAATGCTCTGTGACATCCTGGCTTGGATGCCATATGGTAGAGCAGGGCTGAGACATGCTCACAGGTGTTCAGTCATGCAGTAGAGCTCTCCACATGGACGACTGGTCTCCTAACTGTAAGCCAGGTGTCACTCGGTAAACATTCCTCTCATTTTTAATCCGATTTTCTACTTTGTAGGCACTGGTGTGCATTACTTAAATTCTTCTAAGTGTGTCTATCATCCAAAGAGTTTCTGTTTTTACATGGGATGAGCTAACTTTTAAATCTCAGAGATGGAACTTCCCTCCTCTGGTTAAGAGAGAATAGGAATTCTATGTTGGTTATGAAAGAGGCAATCAGGATGAGGCTCTTGGAACCCCTCACTTGGGTGGTGTCTGGGTGCCAACTCTACAGCTTGGCATCAGTTGGCATTTGTGGCTCCCATGATTTGTAGAGAACAAAAAGACCATTCAACAGATGGCTATTTCTGCTCAACAAATACATCAAGGATGTGCAGATCAGTCTAAACATACTTGTGAAATGTCAGTTACCATGAACTGTGAGACCTGTTCTACAGAGACAACCACCTGTATGCAAAACACCAGAAACTTGGGATATGGATGAAGAAGATGAATCTAGTTAACAAGCACCAAGCTTTATTAAGTACCGTGCTAAGCAATGGGGATATAAAGAAGACAGAAATAGTCCCTGTTCTCAGAAAGCTCAGTCTGATGGAAGAAGCAATATGCAAATGACTGTGTACACACAGAGCAGCTATGGGCGCCATAGTGCATAGAGCACTGGGCTTGGAATCATCTTCATGAATTCAAATCTAGCCTCAGACATTTACTTGCTGTGTGACCTTGGGTAAGTCACTTCACCTTGTTTGCCTCAGCATCTGTAAAGTGAACTGGAGGAGGAAATGGCAAACCATTCCAGTATCTTTGCCCCAAATGAGGTCAAGAAGAGTTGGGCAGAACTGGACAACATACAAACAAAACTGGAGATAATATCCCAGGGAAGGCACTAAGATTAAGGAGGATTAGGAAAGGCATCTTGCAAAAGGTGATATTTAAGACTGGAAGGAAGCCTAGAGGCAGGGATGAGGAGGGAGAGCATTCCAGGCCTTTGGAACAGCTAGTAAAAAACAGCAAGTGTTAGGAGCTGGAGTATATTGTGGAAAGAAGAGCAAGGAAGCCAATGTCACTGGAATGTAGAGAACATATCCGGGGAGTAGGTTGTAGTTTTTATCTCATCATGATGAAAGACACTTTGACAAGGGTGGAGATCAGCAAGAGCAATTCCCCCATCAAGAGTAACTCTTCCATACTCAGGTCAATCAATCAACTAATCAACCAATTATTCTTTGTTGTCTACTGTGTTAGGAAATATGACAATAAGAACATATCCTTATGTAATAAATTGAACAGACCTAGATGGTCTTATCTGTGAAATTAACTTATTCCTAAACTAAGGAATGCTCTTAGCTTCTAGATGAAAAGGATGGGAATCTTCAAAACTTGACATTCTCCTGAGAAGCCGTGTGTGAAAAGTCTTCTCAGATTAGTTGTGGGAATCCAAAAGTGGTCACTCTTCTGCTAGTATTACAACCTAAGTATTAAATGCCACTATTTTGTTTGTAAATGAAATAGCATGGATAGGGGAAAAAAACCCCACTATATTGAAAATAAAAAGCTGTCGCCAAAGGAATTAATTCTAGGGGGGAAACAAGGTGGTAAGCTAACAACTGGTTAGTCTTGAAAAAATGTACTTACTACCTCTTCATCTTTGCTAGGCAGTACAGTGGATAGGGGGCTGGACTTGTAATCAGGAAGATCTGAGTTCAAATTGTGTATCTGATTCTTACTGGATGCGTGACTGCTAGCAAATCACTTTCCCTCTCTCAGACTCAGTTTCCTCTTCTTTAAAATGAAGAGGATGGACTCAATTGATTCTAAGGTCCCTTCAGGCTCTAAATATTTCTAACAAGAACATTTTCAAGGTGATAGGTAAAAATGACACAGGTTTTCTTTGTCCAAAAAAGAAATGTGGGAGATAGTTGTGCCTCATAAATCAGAAAAATGAAGAATGATGAACATTTTGAAGTTTAGCTAAATGAAACTGAAGGAACTGCATGGAAATCTTTTTTTTTTAAAGTGACCAAAAACTTTTGGGGAAATTATATCCAAAGCTGAAAGGTATTAAGAAAGTGGCAGTCATCCTCTCCAAACTTACAGAGTTATGGGATGTTTCCTTGCTGCACATGCGGGCTTCTTCCTAGAACACCTTGGTGTTATCAGTGATGCTCACAGGGAACAACTCCATCAAGAAATCCACATGGGAAAGGCAATACTAGGACAAGGTGAATATAGGCACACCAGCTGATTTGGGAGAGGGAGGTCCCAGGGGTTAAATGCAGCCACAAACCATCAGCACTGGCATTTCAGGTGAGTTAAAGACACATTATTTTATTTAGAAAGAACTATTTAAAAAAATATTATTATTTGAAAAATTAAAAATTTTAAATTTTAATTTAAAAATCATTATTGTTTGTCCTTTGTTCTCGAAGAGGACCATGACATCAGGGTGATGTCATGACTTGCACTGAATTGGATTTAAGGGAGGGAGGGCTGTGCAAAATCATCAGCCACACTCTCTCCTCCAGAGCCATCTGGGTCCTGTGGCAAGAGATATATAGATATAGAGAAAGAGAGGTCAGGATGACTAGAGATGGCCTAAGATGTTTTAAGGCAATTGGGTTTAAGTGGCTTGCCCAGGGTCACACAGCTAGTGTCTGAGGTGAGATTTGAACTGAGGTCCTCTTGACTTCAAGGCCAGCACTCTATCCACTGCACCACCACTCTTATGAAGCAGGTGAAGGATGGGCAAAATCTGAAGTCACTCTTGAAATCAGCATAAAAACACTCCTGAGAAAATGCACAGGAAGGTGGGCTAGCTGTACCAAATCCATAAAATGGCAGTCATCAAAATTATTTGGTACTGGCTAAGAAATAGAGTGGAGAATCAATGGAATAGGTTAGGCACAGGAGACACAGTAGTAAATGACTTTAGTAATGTAGTGTTTGATAAACCCAAAGACTCCAGCTTCTGGGATAGGAACTCAGTATTTGACAAAAACTGCTGGGAAAACTGGAAGATAGTATGGCAGAAACTAGGCATAGACCAACATCTTACACCTTATACTAAAATAAGGTCAAAATGGGTACATGATTTAGACATAAAAGGTGATACGATAGGTAAATTAGGAGAGAAAGGAATAGTTTACCTCTCAGATCTTTGGAAAGGAGAACAGTTTATGACCAAACAAGAAATAGAGAATATTATGAAGTGCAAAATGGATGATTTTGATTACATTAAATTTAAAAGTTTTTGTACAAACAGAAGCAATGCATCCAAAATTAGAAGGGAGACAGAAAGCTGGGAAACAATTTTTATGGCCAGTATTTCTGATAAAGGCCTCATTTCTAAAATATGCAGGGAACTAAATCAAATTTATAAGAACCCAAGTCATTCCCCAATTAAGAAATGGTCAAAGGATATGAATAGGCAGTTTTCTGATGAAGAAATCAAAACTATCTATTGCCATATGAAAAAATGCTCTGTCATTATTGATTAGAGAAATGCAAATTAAAACAACTCTGAGGTACCACCTGACATCTATCAGATTAGCTAATATGACAAAAAAGGAAAATAATAAATGTTGGAGAAGCTGTAGAAAAATTGGAACACTAATGCATTGTTGGTGGAGCTGTGAACTGATACAACCATTCTGCAGAGCAATTTGGAATTATGCTCAAAGGGCTATAAAGCTGTACATACCCTTTGACCCAGTTGTTGTTGTTATTGTTATTTTGGTTTTTTTGGTGGGGCAATGAGGGTTAAGTGACTTGCCTAGGGTCACACAGCTAGTAAGTGTATTAGGTCTTTTCCCCAAAGAGATCATAAAAAAGGGAAAAGGACCCACATGCACAGAAATATTTACAGCTGCTCTTTTTGTGGTGGCAAGGAATTGGAAATTGAGGGGATGCCCATCAATTGGGGAATGGCTGAACAAGTTGTGGTATATGAATGTAATGGAATACTATTGTGCTGTAAGAAACGATGTGCAGGTGGATTTCAGAGAAACCTGGAAGGACTTACATGAACTGAGGCTGAGTGAGATGAGCAGGACCAGGAGTACATTGTACACAGTATCAACAACATTATGTGTTGATCAACTGTGATAGACTTGATTCTTCTTAGCAATACAATGGTCCAAGATAGTTCCAAAGGACTCATCATGGAAAATACTCTCCAAATCCAGAAAAAAAAGAACTGTGGAATATGGATGCAGATTGAACCATACTCTTTCTTTTGTTTTTTTGTGCTGTTGTTTTTCTTTTTTGAGGTTTTTCCTTTTTGCTTTGATTGTTCTTTCACAGGAAGACTAATGCAAAAACATGTTTAATGTGACTGTACATATGTAACCTATATCAGATTACTGTTGGAAACCATCTCTACATGTAACTGGAAAATAAAATACTTTTATGGAAAAAAATAAAGATATAAAAATTCCCCTAAAAAAACAACACTCCAGAGGTTGGCTATTTTTATGAATGTAGTGGGGCTAAAATCCTGTTTGGTTGTTGTCTGGTTTATCTTAAGCTTATGAGTTACCCTTGAACATAGCCAAGACAAGACAAGCCCAGGTCCTTGGATGCAATTATCGAATTAAAGGATCTTCAGGTCCAAAGGGTTTAGAATAGGGAGGAAAATGGAGATCTTTTAGTCCAAGGGTTCTCAGTCTGGTTATTAATAAATTTCAGGGGGATCATGACTTTAGATGGCCAAAAAATATTACATCTTGATTTTCACTAACCTCTAACTGAAATTTAGCTTTCCCTCCAAGAATTATGAATCTGGATAACAAGACCTTATTTTGGGAAGGGAGTCCACAGGCCTCACCAAGCTGCCAAAGAAGAGCATGATACATGTGAAAAAGGTTAAGAACTCTTGTTCTGATCCAATTCCTTCTTTCTACAGATTAACTTCTGAGAGGTTAAGTGATTGCCCAACATCACCCAGGGGGAGGTGGGAGAAATGATCACAAAACCCAGGTCCCCTGTAGCTCTCTTTCTATTAGAAAGTAGAATTCAAACCTTTGAGAAAGAAAGGAAGAGGGCAGCTAGGTGGCACAGTGGATAGAGCACCAGCCCTGGATTCAGGAGGACCTGAGTTCAAATCCAGCCTCAGACACTTGACACTTACTAGCTGTGTGACCATGGGCAAGTCACTTAACCCTCATTGCCCCACAAAAAATCTAACCAAGAAAGAGAGAAAGGAAGGAAGGGAGAAAGAAAGAGAAAGAGAAAAAAAGAAAGAGAGAAGTAAAGAAAACAGGAAGGAAGGAGGGAGGGAAGGAAGAGAAAAAGAAGAAAGAAAAAGGGAAAGAAAGAAGGTGAGATAAAAAGAAAGAGAAAGGAAAAGTGAAAGAAAGAAAGAAGAAAATAAAAATAGAGAAATAAAGGGAAAAGGGAGGAAAGGAAGATGGAAGATGAAAGGAAAAGGGAAGGAAAGAAGGAAGGAGGGAAGGAAGATAGAAGGAAGGAAGGGAGGGAGGGAAGAAGGGAAAACATCAGTGATTTTGTAAAAGATTAGTAGTATATTTAACTCCTGGCACAGGACCTCCTTGTGCCAGTGAAGACTTCAACCAGTCTATGACTTAGTAGCTCTAGGTTCTAGAGAGTCAATTGCCTGAGGCAAAGAAGTGACTATAGCAAGGTCCTATAGCAAGTATCAGAGGCAAAAGCAGAGATAGACAATCACAAAAGGCTTCCACGAAGCAGCAAAAATCCCATAAGGTTCACCTATATTTTGTGAAAGATGAATGAAACAAGCTGCTTTTTTGTTATCTAGTGTATCCTGAGTGCCCCATATACCAACACTGTGCCCTGTTCTGCAGTTAAAGAATACTTTAATTACGCTCTCTATGGGTAGAACAATTCTCATCAGCCTCTCTCCGGGGCAGCTACTCTAGCAGATAGAAGTGAGAATTTCTCTCTCTCTCTGTCTCTCTCTCTCTCTCTCTCTCTCTGTCTGTCTCTCTGTCTCTCTCTCTCTCTGTCTCTCTCTCTCTCTGTCTCTCTGTCTCTCTCTCTCTCTCTCTCTCTCTCTGTCTCTCTCTTTCTCTGTCTCTCTCTCTGTGTCTCTCTGTTTTCTCTCTCTGTGTCTCTGTCTGTCTCTGTCTGTCTGTCTCTCTCTCGCCGTCTCTCTGTCTGTCTCTTGACTCTCCCTCTGTCTCCCTCCCTCTTCCCCTCTCCCTCTCCATTTTTCTCTAGCTCTGTCTTTGTCTCTCTGCCTCTCTCTGTGTGTCTCTCTGTGTCTTTCTGTCTCTGTCTCTCTGTCTCTGTCTGTCTCTCTCTTTCTCTCTCTCTCGCCGTCTCTCTGTCTGTCTCTGGCTCTCCCTCTGTCTCCCTCCCTCTTCCCTTCTCCCTCTCCATCTTTCTCTAGCTCTGTCTTTGTCTCTCTGTCTCTCTTTCTGTCTGTCTGTCTCTGTCTCTGTCTCTCTGTCTCTGCCTCTTTTTCTCTGTGTTTTCCAGCTGGCTGCCAAGGGCTTCTGGGCCAGCACCAGGTACACCCTAGCCACAAAATGGGTTAATCTGCTACAGAAAAGTCAGTTTTCCCATGGTGTTTCCTCTCAGCTCTGCTACGCCTGTGCCAGAACACAAACCTGGCCTACCAGCAATAAAAACTGGCGGAGACCTGAGGCCCCTAAATCTGGAGCTGGAAGGAATCTCTAAGGCCATTGAGTTCAACCCTTTGTTTTACAGATGAGGAAACTGAGATGCAGGGAGGTAAGTGACTTGCTCAGGGTCACACAACTAGTATCTGTGGCAGGATTGGAGCCAGGTCTTCCTGACTTCAGGTGTAGCACCCTATCCATTGCACCAGACAGCCTTTATACTCATGAAGAGCACTGAATGCCTGCTGTGGGTCCCAGCATGCCCTTCAGCAGAGTATCCATGAAGCCCTGGGAAAAGCTATGGTGGCCCCTGCTTTCCACATTCTGGAAAAGCCGCACATACGTTATTTGTATGAACAGAGTAGTGTTTGAAAGGAGCCTGGCCAGGCCCATTCTGCCAAGGGGAGGAAGCAGAGGACCAGAGAAATTAGATCTGGAAGGGGCAGTTAGGGATCACCTAGTCCGACTTCCTCATTTCACATATAGGGAAACTGAGGCTCATGGCACAAAAGGGACTCACTGTCACCCAGCTATCCCAGGGTGGTAGATTTGGAGGTAGACAGCACCACAGAGAACATCCTGTCATTTAACATATGGGGAAACTGAGGCCCAGAGAGATTGTGACTTGCTCAAAGTTAACCACATACCATCATCGGACCAAAGCTTTCAAGCTGGAAGGAGGCTCACAAGTCACATAGTCCAATCCTTTCCTTTTATAGGAGAGGAAACCGAGGCCCAGAGCATAGAAGTGACTTGCCCAAAGGGAGAGAGGAGGTAGCACAACCAGCATTCAAACTCGGTCCACTGACTCAGAATCTTCTGTCCTTTTCTCCACGATCTCCAGGTAAAACTTCTCAGAGAATTAGTGACCAGAAGTGACCCTGGAGACCATAGTCCAACACTCTCCTTTGATACTGAGACACAGAGTCAAGAGTCATTTGTCCACAGTCACCCAAACAGTCAATAGCAAAGCCAAGATTCAAACTCAGGTACTCTGAACCTAGGGGCAACCAGGGGGCGCCATGGTGCACAGAGCATCTGGCCTGGAGTCAGGAAGACCCAAGTTCAAATCTAGCCTCAGACACTCACTACTTCACCCCATTTGCCTCAGTTTCCTCGTCTGTAAAATGAGCTGGAGGGGGAAATGACAAACCACTCCAGTAGCTCTGCCAAGAAGATCCCAAATGGGGTCACAAAGAGTTGGACACAATTGAAAAATGACTCAATAACAACTACAAATCTGAACCTAAACCCAATGGGAAAAAATCACCCCCTAATGTAAGAGAGGAGAGGTAGGAAAAAGTAGTGGGCAGAATCTTGTCCAGGAATCCAGGAGACGGAGTCTGAGTCCCAGCTCTGAAATTTATCAATTTTATGGCCTTGGACAAGTTACTGAGCCTAGAATCATAAATGGGGGAACTGGGGGATGCCTGAGGAGTTTGATCTCCTCATTTTGCACAGCAGGAAACTGAGGCTCCAGGGAAATGTAGCCCAAGGTAATATTTATGAAACAAGGTGTCCTCATCTGTAGGAAGGGAAACATGCTCTCTCTCTTTCTCCCTTCCCTCCTACCTTTCTTTGTAATCGGGGTTAAGTGACTGGCTCAAGGTCACACAGCTGCTAAGTGTCTGAGGCTGGATTTGAACTCAGGTCCTCCTGACTCCAGGTCCAGTGTTCTATCCACTGTGCCATCTAGCTGTCCCAATGCTACTTTTTTTTTTGAGGGGTGTGAGGCAATTTGGGGTTAAATGACTTGCCTAAGGTCACACAGCTAGTTAAGTGTCAACTGTCTGAGGTTGGATTTGAACTCAAATCCTCCTGAATCCAGGGCCGGTGCTTTATCCACTGTACCACCTAGCTGCCCTTAAAGACACACTAAGGTTTTTTTTGGGTGGGGGGCAATGAGGGTTAAGTGACTTGCCCAGGGTCACACAGATAGTAAGTGTCAAGGGTCTGAGGCCGCATTTGAACTCAGGCCCTCCTGAATCCAGGGCCAGTGCTTTATCCATTGTGCCACCTAGCTGCCTCCCCAATGCTACTTTCTTAAAGCAATGTAGTATGGGGAATAGAATGCTGACCTTAAGGGTCAGGAAGAACAGGGCTCAAATCCTTCTTGGATCTTTACTAGTTATGTAATCCTGGGTGGGTCACTCAACCTTCTTTCATTGCTACTGTATAATGCATTTAATTATATTTCACTGCTTATCTATATAATGAGGATAATGGAATAATAATTTATTAAGCACCTACTATGTGCCTGCCTCTGTTCCTAGCACTTTATAACGATTATCTGATCCTTGCAACAACCCTGGGAGGGAGGTGCTATTATGATCCCATTTAACAGTTGAGGAAACTGAGGCAGACAGAGGTGAAATGACTTGCCCAGAGTCACACAGCTAGGGAGTGATTGAGGACAGATTTGAACTCAAGTCTTCCTACAGTCATAAGATCAGAGGGCTCAGATCACATGCTTTTTATAAAGCACTCTGGAATTCCTTTTGAAAAGACCCATAGAAATGTCAGTGCCTATTTGTTCAGGTTAAAAGCAGTGGAGTGGAGAAAAAACTGGCCAAGGAGCCAGAAAGACCTGAATTCAAACCCAGTCACTGACAATACTGAGTCACCCTGGTCAAGTCACTTGCCTTCCAGTGCTTGATGCCAGTGGGGTCAAACTCAAATAGTCACAGAGGCCACTAAATAAAAAAAATAAAATAAATACACTACATTGTATTTTTATTTTGCTAAATATTTCCCAGTTGCACAAGAATCTGGTTCAGGCTTCACTTGAGAGAGCTGTGGGCCACCTGTGGCCCCAGGGCTGGGTGTCTGGCACTTTTGCTGGGTTGTAGGTAATTGGAAGAGTTTCCTATCCCTAAAGTGTCTGGAGTTTTTTTTTTAAGTAAGCTTTTATTTTGTTCTCTGTATCTCCTTACATCTATGTACTGAGTTATCTTAAAGCATATCCCTCTTGGCATCATTCATTCACTCAACAAACCCTTACCGAATGCCTAACATGATCCAGGTTTTAGCTAATACAGGAAGACTTCCTAGAGGAGGCCTCTGGAAGGAGCAATGACCTGGTCCAGTTATGGATTAAGGCAGCCTTTTCTAATCCTTTTCCATAAGATCCCAAAACCCCTCTGGAATTTTGTTTGTACAAATCCCTAGCTTGAATTCAAACAGGAGCAGCTGTTATCTCCCCAAAGAGTTTAATTTTTATGACTTCCCAGGCATAGCCGTTTTCCGAAGAAAGAACCAGAGGCATTATTTATAGTCAGTGTAAACAGAGGGATTAGAAGGAAACACAGCCCTGTGTGTGTGTGTATGTGTGTGCTCCAAGAGAAAGGAGGTGAACGGGAGGTGCTGAGGAGGAGAATGGGAAACGCAAGGGAAGGGTCTCCCATTGGAGGCTCCCCCTTTGGGGACCAGCAGGCAGGAGGAAGACATAGCTAATGACTACAGGGCTGGCCAGGAGAAAATTTCCCTGGCTGAAGTGGAGATGGGGAAGGGAAGCTTAGGATAACAGCAAGAGCTTGCTTTGGAGTCAGAAGTCCTGAGTTCAAATCCCAGCTTTGCCACTGCATGACTTTGTTACTCAATCCCATAAGACCTCAGTTTGTTCATCTGCAAAGGAGGGGCAGTTTGGATTAAATGACCTCTAAAGTCACTATTAGCTCTATGTCTATAATTCTGTCACTTAAACTCTTTGGGTCTTAGTTTCCCTATTTACAAATTGTAGCGGCTGAGGAGAGACGCAAACAAACCCTAAATTCATTTATTTAGGCTCGCTATGGATTGGGCAGGGTAGCTAGGTGGCACCACAGTGCATAGAGCACTGGGCCTTGAGTCAGGAAGACTCATTCATAACTTCAAACTCAGCCTCAAACACTCACCAGCTGTGGGTTGTTTCTTAACAAAGCACAGTGGGGAATATGATAAAATAATGGGCCCCCACCTGAAGATTGATCTGGAATTGATTTAATTGGATGAGCCTGAGAGACAGACTAAGAACCTACTTAAGTTTGATTAAATCGAGACCACACCTGCCTAGCCCTGAGTGGGGTGTTGTTCTCAGAGGCTGCGGACTATGACATCACCTGGAGACCAGCCTCAACCAATCAGCTTGGAGGAGAGAGAGAGAGAGAGAGAGAGAGAGAGAGAGAGAGAGAGAGAGAGAGAGAGAGAGAGAGAGAGAGAGAGAGAGAAGTAGATAAGCTTTTCTCGTGTTACGGTACTCCATGTGTTATATTTACTCTTTAATAAATACTTAAAAGCCTAAACTCTTGCTGAATTTATCAGTAAATCTTAGCTAGTTTCCCCCCAAAATGGGGGGGGGCAGGTAAGGACACACATTAGATTTTAAACATCACAGTAAGTCACTTAACCCTATTTGCCTCAGTTTCCTTATCTGTAAAAATAAGCTGGAGAAGGAAATGGCAAACCACTCCAGTATCTTTGCCAAGAAAATCCCCAAAAGGGGTCACAGAGAGTCAGATATGACTGAAACATCTCAACAACAACCCCAAAATGTATCAGGCAGTCCTAGGTGCCCAGGATACAAACTCCAACATATCTTTAAATAGACCTCCCCTACACTTCTGTTTCTTGACATTCTTCTCTTCCTTCAAGATCTATCAGGTGCCAACACCTCTGAGTAGGCTTCCCAGATCCCACCAGTGGCAGGGAGACATTTAATAAAAGCATGTTAATTGGCTGACTGGTCTTCCAGGTGAAAGTCTTCTAAAGAACAATATGTGTTTGGAGTCTTGAGCAATTGGCTCCATACCCTTAGAAGCTGAATGACCTTAAGTCTCAGTTCACCCAACTCTAACACGCGGTGTTTAGACTAAAGGCCTCTCTAAGGTCCCATCAGCCTCTGGAGCCATGACCTTCTCATCCTCAGGTCACTGTGTTTGATCTGTTCCATCTGCTTCGCCATACTCAAATGAGAATTGTAGTTTTATTTGTGTAACTGTCCATTGTCCTACTAAGCTTCCTGAGGGCAGGGTTGCTGCTTTCTCCTTCTGTCTATGTAACTACCATCAACAAGCACTGCACCCTGCAGAGGAAATGCTTCATAAATCTTGAATAGAACCTAATCGACCTGGTTTCAATTGGAAAAAGGATTAGCGGGTCACTTCCTGGGTCCCACAGTCTGTGTTGGAGGGGCTAAGTCACCAAGCAAATTGCTCCTATGAGGTCATCATCTCTTCTTCCTGTATCCATCTTATCCTCCTCCTCCCCCAAAGTATGACCAATATGAACATTTTTTACCATAACCCATTAGAATTGCCAATCAAGGGAGAAGGTTTGGGGTCTTTTGGCACACTGAGCCTAGAATCAGGAAGACCTGAGTTCAGATCTGGCCTCAGATACTTCCTAGCTGTGGTGACCCTGGGCAAGTCTCAATTTCCTCATTTGTAAAATGAACTGGAGAAGGAAATGGCAAACCACTCTATTATCTTTGCCAAGAAAACCCCAAATGGGGTCATGAAGAGTCAGACACAACTGCAACAGCTCAACAGCAAGTCAAGACACATTACTGTGGTCTCAGTTCTGCCAGCAAATGCACCCTGTGACTGTGAGAAAGTCACTTTCCTATTGATGACATCAATTACCTTACTGTAAAATGCTGGGATTGCACTCCTGGGAAAATAACCCCTAAGAAGGCCAATGATGGAAAGGTTCCATATATGCCAAAATATTGATGATTGCATGTTGGGGGAGGGTAGTAACACTATGGAAACACAGTGGTTGCCCATGGAAATGATTGAGGATACTGTGCATGAGAATATCATGGAATGGCATTCTAAGAAGAAAATGAGGAATTCAGAATCACTTGGGAAGAATTCTATAAAATGATGCAAGGGGCAACTAGGTGGTGCAGTGGATAGAGCACCAGCCCTGGAGTCAGGAGGACCTGAGTTCAAATCCAGCCTCAGACACTTGACACTCACTAGCTGTGTGACCTTGGGTAAGTCACTTAACCCCAATTGCCTCACAAAAAAGAAAAAGAAAAAAGTTTATCGGGGGCAGATAGGTGGTGCAGTGGATAGGGCAATGGCCCTGGAGTCAGGAGGACCTGAGTTCAAATCTGGCCTCAGACACTTGACACTCACTAGCTGTGTGACCCTGGACAAGTCACTTAACCCTCATTGCCCAGCCCCCCCCCAAAAACAATTAAAAATAAAATAAATAAAATAAAATGATATAGAGGAAGAAAGGAGAACCAGGAGATCAGACAAATTAACAATGACACAGCTGCCACCCTCATCCCTTCTCACCTAGACAACTCTCCTAACTGGTCTCCCTGCCTCCATTCTCTCCCTTCTCCAATTCATTCTCCACACGGCTACCAAGCGATACCACGAAAGTGCAGATCATGTGATTTCCCCCACTCTAAAAGATCCCAGGGCTCCTTTTTTTTTTTTTATCTCTGGAACAAAACCTGCATTTGGCTTTTAAAGCCCTTCCATGCTCTCTATTGTCCAGCCAAGCTGGCTTTCTTGCCATTCCTTATGAACAGAATTTCATTTCTGGTCCCCAAGCCTTTATACAGGCTGTGCCCCATGCCTGGAATACCCTCCTTCAGGGAATACCTTCCATCAAAGCTCAGCTTAAGTGTTTCCTCCTATATGAGACTTTCCTAGATTCTTCCACCTAGCAGTGCTCTCCAAAAGGTAAAGAGGTATTTTGTATGTACTTTATATATTTATGTATTGTTTCCTCTAAAAAAATGTAAGCTCCCTGAGGGCAGGGGCTGTTTTGATTTTTGCACCAGCATAGTGCTTGGTATACAGCAGATGCTTAATGGATGCATGTTAATTTGATTGTAAACCGCACTCAAAAGCATTTGAATTAAATGCTTTGGATTTGGATTAAAGCTCCAAAGTACAGACAATGAATCATACTGCCCTTCTCTCAGTAGAGGTGGGAGGCTAGGGGTGCAGAGTGTTACATATGCCAACAGAATGGATTGCTTGGTTTTGCATAATGATTTTTCTCTCTCATAAGTCGGGGAGATGTCTTTAGGAAGTGGCTGTAGTATAAGAAACAAAAAACATCAATGGAAACTGTGTGTGTGTGTGTGTGTGTGTGTGTGTGTGTGTGTGTGTGTGTGTGGCAATTGGGGTTAAGTGACTTGCCCAGGGTCACACAGTTAGTGTTAAGTGTCTGAGGCCGGCTTTGAACTCGGGTCCTCCTGACTCCAGGGCCAGTGCTCTATCCACTGCGCCACCCAGCTGCCCCAATGGAAACTTTTTAAAATCAGAAATTATGGGGAATAGACAAGAAGATCCCTAAGGTGCCTTCCTTTGCCCCTCTGTCATTTTATACCAGCCCCTCTCCCTTGAATCATGATTAGTTGCTATAAGTTACCCTGTGCTCTCTTCTCCTGGGTAGGAGGCCCCACCATCCATTAGATTCTAGGCTCCCTGAGAGCAGGGCCTGGGTTGTAGGAATCTTTATAATCCCAGAGAATGACTAAGTGCCTTGAACACAGTAGCTACATAATACATAGACTTCGTGAGAAATTGCAAAATTCTAAGAGGTTAAAGTGAGGAAAAAGTGAATTTCAGGCATGGGGCACAGGCAGTGCAAAAGCATGGAGATGGGAAATGGTGGGTTACATACAGGGGAAAATAGCAAGTAGTAGCATTCAGTTAGAACATGGATCAATCAATCAATAAACAGTTATTAAGTGCCTACTACTTGGGAGGCACTGTACTACAACTACATACAAGCTGGGGATGCAAAGAAAAAAAAAGGCAAAAGACAATCCCTGCCTTCAAGGAGCTTATAATCTAATTGGTTAGAAGAGTGATAAAGTTGAGTCATGCAATAAGCCTTAGAAGGCTAAACTGGATCTAGACTGTCAAAAGCTTTAAGTGCCCAAGAGAAGAGTCTATATTTTATTCTAGTGGCAATAGGGAGACAGTGAAGGTTTTTGAGCAGGAGAGTGTCTTTGTGATATGAGTTTGGCAGCTGTGTAGAGGATGGGTTGGAGCTTTGCTGAATGGAATAGATCTTTCACTCCCTAGCTTGGACTAAATGGGACACCCCTTTCCATAGAGGATGCCCATTTGGGAAAGGGGTGAGCAGGACAAGGGGAAGGGACTTGGGCTGCTTGGGTCTTCTCCAGCAATTTGGCCAGAGGTACAGCCCATTCTGAGTCACCTGGCAGGGTTCTGAGAACCCTGTAGAGTTCCAGGAAAAAAGAGCTTGAGTTTTTCCCGCTTAGCAGCTGGGGAGGCCACAGGTGAGCTCAGCTCCACAGTCAACATTGATTTCAGCTGCCTGCCCACCCCCACGAGCTCTTCCAGCGGCTTCTGGGCTTCCTGAATCATCTCATTCTCTTCAGGCTTTTCCAAGCCCACGGATGGCACCACTGGTAGGGCTTCTCTCTCTGTGTTTTCAGAGGTTCGTGGATGGAGGAAGGGGCAACTTCTTTGTTGGCACTGAGAAGCAGAGTGGGAAGAATGCTGGATGGGGACTCAGGGGACTCGGCTTCAAATCTCAGCTCTGCTACTTAACTTCCCCTTCCCTTTGGGAAATTGCTGAACCTCTCTGGGCCTCAGTTTCCTTATCTGTAAAATGAGGAAGTTAGACTAGGTGACCTATAACATCCCTTCCAACTCTAAATCTGTGAGCAGAGGCCACAACAGACAGAAAGGCCTGTGGCCTACTCTGTGCTAAAGATTTAGACTGTAGGTACAGTACCCAAGACTAGTTTCACTTTTGAGGAATAATAATGGATTTAATTTTTTTCATTTTTTTTTTTGATGAGGCAATTGGGGTTAAGTGACTTGCCCAGGGTCACACAGCTAGTAAGTGTCAAGGGTCTGAGGCCAGATTTGAACTCAGGTCTTACTGAATCCAGGACCGGTGCTCTATCCACTGTGCCACCTAGCTGCCCCCCATAATGGATTTAATTTACATACATTTATCTTATTTGCCCCTCACAACAACCCCGGGAGGTAGATGTTGTTATAACCCCCATTTTACAGATGAGGAAAGTGAGGTTGAGAAAATATTAAGTGACTTGCCCAAGGTCACACAGCTACTAAGTGATTAAGGCAAGATTTGCTCTCCTGTCTTCCTGACTACAGATCTAACATTTGTGATACCTGGGAAGGTAGTTGTTAAGTTAGCGAGAGTCCAAAGGAGGGCAACCAGACCTCAAGATTCTACCACATGAGGACTAGGGGAAGAAGCTAAGGATTTGGGGAATGAAGATAAGGATACTTGGTGGAAGTGGGAGAAGAGGGAGAGTGATTCCAACTGTCTTTGTGTATTTCACGGATCCAGTGATGGAAGAGTCTTCAGTGGCCACTTAGGCTAAGCTCCCTCATTCTAGAGAGGAGGAAAGTAAGACCCAGAGGTGAAGTAGCTTGCTTACAAGACCAGAGAGATAGTACAGGAAAGAGCCAAAATTTGAACCCAGATCTCTGACAGCAAAGCTGGTGGCGGTCTTTCCACTGCAACAAACAGCCTCACATGGAAGGAAGGATTTTGAACGATTCTCCTTGACCCCGTGGGGCAGAGCTGGAAGCAATCCGTGGTATGTACAAAGAGGGCAATATAAGCCCGTCTGATGGTGAGAGGAAGAAATAAGTGATGGACTGTTGGTGCATAATTCTGGTGTCAAGAAATAGATGAAGGGGGGCAACTAGGTGGCACAGTGGTTAAAGCACCGGCCCTGGATTCAGGAGGACCTGAGTTCAAATCCGGCCTCAGACACTTGACACTTACTAGCTGCGTGACCCTGGGCAAGTCACTTAACCCTCATTGACCTGCCAAAAAAAGAAAAAAAGAAAAAAGAAAAAGTAATAGATGAAGGCCCCCAGAACCTTGGGTGGAGCCCCTGTGGAGAATTTAGGGAAAGACAAACAAGAGAACTGGTTGCAATCTGCACTGCTGAAGGGATTGTCCGGGTCCAATGAGTAAGGAAAAACTTCCTAATAACCAGAATTTCCAGAAGTGGAATAGGTGACCTTCCCCACCCCAACCCCAAATCCAGAGGTAAGGGGTTTTAACTCATGAGAGGTCCTCAAAGGTTGGGTGACCCCTTGTCCAGTATTGGGATGGTGGAGATTCTCATACAAACATGAGCTCAAATGCATGGCCCCTTCCTACCCAGAGAGTCTGTGAATCTGGGACAAGATCTGGTCCAGCTGAATCCCACACCCAATGAATGAATCCCCACCTCAAGCCTCTCTCCACTCTACAGCCAAAGAGATTGCTTCAAACATGATCTCTCCCTACTTCTAGCCTCCAATGGCTCCTTATGGCCTCTAGGATCCAGTACAAATGAAGCTGTTGAGCATTGAAAGTCCTTCATGGGACAGCTAGGTGGCGCAGTGGATAGAGCACCGGCCCTGGAGTCAGGAGGACCTGAGTTCAAATCCAGCCTCAGACACTTAACACTTACTAGCTGTGTGACCCTGGGCAAGTCACTTAACCCCAATTGCCTCACTAAAAAAAAGAAAAGAAAAAAAAGAAAGTCCTTTATGACCCCATTCTGCTTTTTTATACAGTATTCCCCTGCTACATACTCACTCTGTGGTCCAGCTACCCTTCATTTGACTTCACTTACATCTCCCATCTCCCCATCTTTGAACTAGCTGTCCATCATGCCTGGAATACTCTCTCCTTCAAGACTCCACTCAAATGCCCCCTTTTGTAAGAGTCCTGGTCTCTCTCCTACCAACCCATTCCCCCACCCTTCCCTCTAAAGTGACCTTATAACAACTCCCTAGGTATCTTCTATGCCCCTGCTGTCTCCCCATTAGAATACAAGTTCCCTGAAAGCAGGGGAGGTCTTGTTTTCTATCTGTATTAGCACTCAGTGCCCTGCAAAAGTTTCCTAAGTGCTTAATAAATGCTTGTGGATTGATTGACTAATTAGTGGAAGTCCCTCTAGGGTATTCCCCTCCCTAGAACGTAAAACCTTTGTTCTGACTCCCAGAGAGGATAGCAGGTAGGCAGAGGGAGAAGAGGCTCCGCTTTCAACATCATGGTGTCATGGTCATCACCAACACACACAATGATCTTGGGAGCAAGGAAACAACAAGACCCTGCACAATCTGACTGGCTTATTCTTTGTCCCCATTTCCACATTATTCCCATGCTAGTTCGAGGGGCTTACTTCACTTCCCTGAATTCAACAGTCCAGCTGCCTCTAAGGTTTACATCATCTATACCGCTGGTGTCTGGACTACACTCACTCCTCTCCTCTACCTCTTAGGTTCCCTGGCTCCCTCAAAGGCCTACCCTAGCTGCTACTGGATCCTGAGGCCTTCTCAAGGACAGCTCTCTTTATCTCAAACTGCCTCCTGTTTGAAGAGCTCCATACATATCTGATCCTCCCCTGCCCCCAATAAAAGGCAAACTCCATGAGGGTAGGGAAGGTTTCATGTTACATTGAGTTCCCAGTACTTAGCTTAGTCTACGAGCAGTCCAGTGCAATGCAGAAAGTACCGATTAGTGCCATCCACTGTGCTAGACAAAGAATACCCCAAGTAGCTAGCCCCTGCCCTCGGAGATCTTATATTCTATCATAAGCTTCATAAACATGTGCTGAATCAAAGAGAGAGCACATACTCTCAGCAGATGCTCTATATTTCACCCTGAGCATCCTTCTAACCTAACCCTGCCCCTCATTCTACAAACGAGGCCTGGGACAGTTACGTGTCTCCCCTGAGGCTGGAGGAAATGACCAGTACAGAGTCCCATAGCTAACAGGTGTGCCCAGAAATGTTGATAAGAACTCCTCACTCACATGCTATGGAGTCATGGGGCTCCGGAAGGATTCTTAGAGGTCAGCTAGTCTAATCCTTTCCCTCAGGTAAGTGCTAGATATAAAATCAGGATGCTAAGGCCAAAAGGGTTACTGAGTTATTCCAGGGGCTTGGGGAACAGTATTTGAACCAGGTGTCGAACGGTTACATCAACCTTTCTGGGCAACACTTATCAGCTGTGTAGCCCTGCACAGGTCACTTCATCTGAGCCTCAGTTTTCCTATCCGTAAAATGGGAGTTATAGTTACACTATTTGCATTAACCACCTCATGGTGAGGAAAACTATTGTTTATTTATTTATTTAGAATTTTTCCCCCACCTTACATGTAAAAACAAATTGTAACATCAATTTTTAAAACTTTGTGTTCCAAATTCTCATCCTTCCTCCCTATTCCCCCCTTAAAAACTCAAGCAATTTAATATGTTATACATTTGCAGTCATGCAAAACATAGCAGACAAAAAAAAAAAACCTTTAGAAAAAGGAACTAACACCACCACCACCAAAATATACTTCCATCTGTATTCAGGGACCGTCAGTTCTTTCTCTGTAGATGGATCGCATTTTTTATAAGTCCTTCAGAGTTGTCTTGGATCATTGCATTGCTGACAATAACTAAGTCATTTGCAGCGGATCATCTTACAATATTGCTGTTATTTTGTCTACGGTACATTTCACTTTGCATCGGCTCATGTAAGTCTTTCCAGGTTTTTCTGATGGCATCCTGCTCATTTAAAAAAAAATAGTAAACTACATTTATATAGTACTTTTTGGGGGGCGGGGGGAGGGCAATGAGGGTTAAGTGACTTGCCCAGGGTCATACAGCTAGCATGTGTCAAGTGTCTGAGGCTGGATTTGAACTCAGGTCCGCCTGAATCCAGAGCCAGTACTTTATCCACTGTGCCATCTAGCTGCCCCCTTTAACCTCTTTCTTTTTTTAAAGAAAATCTTTGTTAAAAGGACTAAATCTCTGTGAAATAACAGTAATAATGACAGCTAAAATGTATTTAAGATTTACAAAATGCCTTGCACATATTATCTTATCTGAACTTCACAAGAACGCTTGGAAACAGGTGCTATTGTTATTACCCCATGTTACAGATGAGGAAACTGAGATACAATAAAGATAAGTGACTTGCCCAGGGTCACACAACAAGCAAGTCTCAGGGGCAGGATTTGAACTCTGGAATCTTCCTGACTCCTGGTCCAGCTCTCTACCCATTCCTCCAAGCTGATTCTCTGGGGAGGGGAGGGAGAGACACATCTGGGCTGATAGGGGAAGGGAATTTGCGTTTCTTGACTGCACTCATTTGTTATGAGGGTTTGGTTCCAATGGTGGGGAGAGGGAGGAGAAAGAAAATGAATGCCTTATTGAAAAAGAGATGATTTTTAAAAAAATTAATGTGAAAATCAAAGCTAAAATGAAGTATGAAATAAGTTGTACTGGGAGTTGGCAGCAGAGTGAGCACTAGGGAGCCAGTCTTCTCACTGCAGAGCCCTAGATCTTATTCATCTTATCGGCCCCAGCTTAGACATGGATCATAGGATCCATGCTCAGGAGATATGGGCTGAATGATAACAAAGGTGATGACTTCTGGGAATAAGGTTCCAAGGGATAGTAGGGGCTGCTGGCCTCAGCACCCTACAGGCACCAGCCATAGGGAGGGGCCCTAGAGGAAGTTCCCCCACTTCCAGCTACCATCTGGGCCATCTCCATTGTGGAGTCAGCAGCCACAGCCCCCAGTGTTCCCAGCCCTGTTTCTGGCTTACTCAGACAGCTGGTAAACAGCTTTCATGAGATACCTACTGTGGGGTGGGGAGGTATGCAAAGGACCACTTTTCCCATAGGCCACCTCCCTTGGGAGGATGGAGGGAAGAAGTTATAAAATTATAGACCCCTGCCCTTGAAGAATTTAAAGTTTAATATGGAGAAACTAGCATCTAGGGCAAAAGGGCAGCTAGGTGTCTCAGTGAACAGAGTGCCGGAGCCGATGGTCAGAAAGATTCATCTGCTTGAGTTCCAATCCAGCCTCATACATTTCCTAGCCATGTGAGCTTGGGCAAGTCTGTTGCCTCAGTTTCCCCATCTGCAGTGGAGAATAAAATAGCAAACCACTCTAGTATATCTGCCAAGAAAACCCCAAATGGGGTCACAAAAGAGTTGGATACCACAGAACAACAACAACAAATGGGGGAAAAGAAGAGGCAGCTTTTTAACCACTAAGGAGAGACAACAGGGCATATTTGATAATACCACAGTACTTGGTGTCAGGAAGACCAAGGTTCAGATCCTGCCTCTGGCACCGATATCTGTGTAACCTTGGATAAATCACTAAACTTATCTCAGCCTCAGTTTCTTCACCTGTAAAGTGAGGGGTTTGGGATGAAATAAACCCTAGGATTCCTTCTAGGGCAAGTCATTAAAAATCTTAGTGTCCCAAGGATCTCTTTAAGACCCCAAGCTGCGGAGCACTTGTCAATCAATCTGGATTGGCAGACGGGGTTTCTTACACAGAGGAAATAGCAGGTCTGATTCAAAAATAACCGGCCAAACAAAGCACAGAGTCAGCGCCAGGTCGGGAGGCAGGAGATCCAGTCCTAGCCTTGCTGGCCTCCCGATGACCTATGTGACCTTGAGCAAATTATTTCTCCTTCTAAGCCTCAGTGAAAGGAAGGGGTGGGGTTAGATAAACTCTGAGGTCTTTTCCTGCTCTAAATGTACGCCAGTACAGTTTGTAAAACGAGGGAGTTTCAGCTAGATGGCCTCTGCTCTCCTTTCCATCTACAGCTCCAGGACACTAGGTATAGAGCTTAGAGAGATAATCTAGCCCATCTTCTTCATTTTAGGAAGATGAGGAAATTGGGGCCCAGGGAGCGAGGAAGGTCTTGCCCTGATAGGACAGGAAGTCATTCAGGCTGCTGACCTCGTAGACCAGTGATTTCAGCTCAGCCAGCTGTTCTAATGGCTTCCCTCCTATGGGGGCACAGGGCAAAGCCCATTATCAGGTTATTCAGGGGGTAGGGGGGGGAGGTGATGTTTGGGCCAGGTGTTAACATGCTGACAGCTCCTGTCTGAGGAGCCTTTCATGTCCACATTCCCGGGCAGCCCCCAACATGCCTGGGAAATAAAACGGCCCTGGAAGGGAGGCCATTGTGGGGAGTCCTTTGGTAACAAATTCTCTCATTATACCATGTTATGACACGGCTAAGTCTCTGTTAAATAGCAGCAGGATTGCCCTGCAGGGGGAAACGCCGCCCATCCCGCACAGGCATGCCTCCCTCCATCACCTTATCATGTCTCAACAATGCCGGGATCGTCTTCAAAGATCCCGTGTTGAGAGCATCCATTCGACTGGGGTGCCCGGGTAACCTGAGGGTGGGTGGCAGTGGCCTCACAGGGCTAGGCGGCCTGAGCCAGGTCACACTCCTCTTCCTCAGCTCTCCTAACCCCTGCTATGGCTGCAGGGAATCTGCCTCCCTGGCCTGGCCTCTCATCCACACCTTGGCCCACGTCTTCTCTCACCCCACCTTTCCCTAGTCTTGGAGACTGGATCCAATGGAGACAAGAGGGTCTGGACTTTATCATCTATTGTTCTGTTTCCTGACCTGACCCACACAAAAGCTGCGCATTTCTGGTCAGAATAGTCTAGTGAAAGTGTGAGTTCACTGAGATGGGAGCTCCCAGGTGAGGACACTCCCTCTCTCAATACAGGTCACCACCCTCTCTGCAATTTAAAGTTTTATACAGCATTGCCTCTACCTATCGTCTACCTACCTACCTACCTACCTACCTACCTACCTACCTACCTACCTACCTACCTACCTATCTATCTATCTGTCATCTACCCACCTACCAATGTATCTATCTATCTATCATCTACCTACCTATCTATCCATCCATCTCTCTCTCTCTCTCTCTCTCTCTCTCTCTCTCTCTCTCTCTCTCTCTCTCTCTCTCATAGAGTTGGATAGTCATATACTGGGCAGCTAAGTGGCACAGTGGATAGAATGTCGAACCTGAAGTCAGGAAGACCTGAGTTCAAATCCATCTTCAGACACGTGCTAACTGTGTAACCCTGGGCAAAGTCTCTTAACCTTGTCTGGCTCAGCTGGCCTTGGGTTAGGATATGTTTTCATCCAAATTCCATGGCTTACAAGCTCTGTGGCCTTGAGTAACTTCCTTTCTCTGAACACTGATTTATTCATTTGAAAAGGTTCCTGGGACGATAGAATTTAGAACTAACAACTTTGTTTCATAGAAGAGTTTTGCCATATAGAGAACATGCCCCTCAAAACTGGGATTTGAACTCAGGTTCCTTTGACTCCCTTTGTATAATACCACGATGTCTTTCACACACTGAGCTGCCTTCTGGGAGGTCTATGCCTACATTGGCATGAGGGTCTCTGAGTATCAGAACAATGTCAGTAAAGGAAGATCAAGGGACCTACATTGAAGACTTATCCCCAACCAACATACCCATTTCACAGATAAGAAAAAAATTGATTTAACTGAAGGCAGAGCTCCATTTTGGACCCTTCTGAACTGGAATATAGGAGTAACCCTTCTCCTATTTTCTTTTTGCTTTTTGTTTAGGTGTCCACATGCCATGGAAATAATGGGTGTGCCTGAGTGATTTGTGAAGTTTCCATGAACCTTAAAAATTCCAAAATACTTGTCTGTGACTGCACTGTGATTCCAGGAGTGAATGGAGCTTCCCCTGGAATGGTGGAACCTACAAGGATCTCTGAGCTAGTGTGTGATTCTGATATTGGCTGACATCCCAGGTAAGTGGGTGCCAAACAGAGAGGAATTGCTAAAGATCTAGACAGGGGATGGTCCTTGTCTGGTTTAAATTGGACTTATTTAGCTTGGGAGTAAGAGAGGGAAGAGAGGAAAAGGGGAGGGGAAAAAGGAGGGGGGAAGGAAGGAAAGAAGGAAGAAGAGAAAGGAGAGGAAAGGAGAAGAGAGAATGAAAGAAGGAGAAGGGAGATAGGAGAAAAAAGAGGAGGAGAGAGAAGAGAAAGGAAGTGAAGAAAAGGAAAGGAGAAGAGGAGGGGAGAGGAGAGAAAGGAAGGAGAGGGAAGGGAAAAGGAGAGGAGAGAAGGAGAGTAGGGGAGGGGAGGGAAGAAAAAGAAGGGAAAGAAGGATGAGGAGAGAAGAGAAAAGGAGAGGGGAGGGAAAAGGAGAGGAGGAAAGTAGAGGAGAGAAGATAAAGGAAATGGAGAGAAAGGAAAAGGAGAAGTGGAAAGAAGAGGAGGGAAGGAAAAGAGTAGAGAGAAGAGAAGGGGAGGGGAGGAGAGGAGGGAAAAAGAATGTGTGTATAGAAATTGACAGTATGGTATCATAAAAAGATCCTGGAAACTGAACCTGGAGATAAGACATCTGGGTCCAAATCCTGACTCTGACCCTTACTAGTAATATGAACTCACGGCAGGCACTTTCCCCATGCTGAGCCTCAGTTTCCCCATCTGCAAAATAGTGATAAAAATAATCGCACTGTTTCCGTCACAGTTGTTATGAGGCTCAGATAAGATATAGTATGTAAAAGGGCATGAAACCACAAAGTGCTATTGTATTAAGAGGCATTATTCTAAACCCAACTCTGCATTTATGTATGCATCCATATTGTCATAATAAAAGTAGTATTTACACAGCATTCTAAGGTTTGCAAAGTGCTCATATACCTTATCATATGTTGTCTCAGTAAAGACCCGTTTTCCTGCATTTTCTTTCCCTTCACACCAATGGCTCCGGAACAAAGACCTGTAACTTGAGGCTCTGAACCGGTTGATCTCTAAAGATACTTCCACACTGACACTCTGATCCTGTGATTCTGGGTCCTTCTCTGAGGGAGCTGCTAAATAGGTAGAATGGTGTTTTTTTAAAGCCCAATTCTTGGCCACTATCCAAGGGAGCTGTCCTTGGTACACATAGGAGGTAGGAGAGCATCATGACAGTTGTATTGGAGGCATCATTGATCATTCAACAAGTATTTATTGCCTACCCCATGTCAGGCACTGTGCTACAAACTAGGGACACAAAGACAAAAGGGATATTGCCTCTGCCCTCAAGGAGTTTACTTTCAACTGGCTTCTGACTGAACAAGTTAGATTGGGCTGCTGGTAGAATAAGAGACAGCAACATTGGAATGCTGTTTGTTGCCTGGTGGGTCACACAGTTCATGAGTTCACCTCCCCTCTCCAGATTCCAAAGAGTCTGGCAAAATGTTCCTGAGCAAGGACTCACATCTTTTCAGGTACAGGTAGCATGAGCCACAGCCTGACCTAGCAAACAGTAAGCCGTCTTATCATCTTGGAGTTGGTCCCAGTCTAGTCCCTAAATAATCCCTTATCTGAGGATGGGTCCAACAACCCTAAGATCTACAAAAGCATCTGATGGACGCTTCAGAGTCCTTTCTGTTGAATGCTCTTCTGCCAGATGCTAAGCAAAGCAAGACACCATAAGGAGCAAAAAGAGAACCAAATTTAAAGAGAAGTCTTGGGTTTGAACCATTTCCTACCTGTGTGACCTTGGATAAGTCACTTCCCTCTCTGGGCCCTAGTTTTTTCCTCTGTAAAATAAGGGGGTTGAATGAGAGGATCTCTAATGTCTCTTTCAGGTTTAATTCCCATACTCCTAAACCTTTCAAAGCCAATAAGGCATGAGGTTAGAGAACCTTGGTTATTTTCCAAGTTTCTAAGTCAAATTCTTATGGTCACATAATCTCATAAAATGTATAGCTCTGTCTTTCATTTGGTCTATACAAGTTCTCTGCATTTGGGAGAAAAATCAACTGAGAACCACCATATCATCAGTTGGTTTCACCTCCAGACTGGGCTGACTTGTGGGTACCCACCTCCCCTGGCTATCTAAGATTCTTTTATGTGTTGCCTTCCTTTTTTAGAATGTAGACTCCTTTGATTTCAGAAAAACCTGGGAAGAATTACATGAACTGAAGCAAAGTGAACTGAGCAGAACCAGAAGAACATTGTACACAGTAACAGCAACATTGTAGCAATAATCAACTGTGAATGACTCAGCTCTTCTCAGCAATCCAATGATCCAAGATAATTCCAAAGAACTCAAGATCAGTTTGGCAACTATATGGAAGAGAGATTTGATGTTATGGAGACTTTGATTTTTCAACTACAGCTTGAGTCACCACCTTAAAATCTGATTCCTGCGCCCTGGTACATTCCTACCCCCATCCAGGAAAATGGAAAGAATACAAGAGACATGGCCTTTCCCTCCCAAATCTTACACCAAAGTTCCCAAAGGCCTCAAGAAGAATGGAGAATGGGGAGGCTGTTTGTTAGAGCAAAGATGTTCCATTAGAATATAATCCCCTGTAGGCAGCTAGGTGGCACAGTGAATAAAGCACTGGCCCTAGATTCAGGAGGACTTGAGTTCAAATCTGGCCTCAGACACTTGATACTTACTAGCTGTGTGATCCTGGACAAGTCACTTAACCCTCATTGCCCTGCAAAAGAACCAAAAAACAAAAAAACACAATAGAATATAATCCCCTGGAGGGGCCAGGGTGGTCTGGGTTTTATCTCAGCATCCCTGGCATCTAGCAGAGATATTGCTGGCTCATTTTAAGAACTCAGTAAATGTTGGGTGAAGTGAATCAGAACTCTTGCCCTACATGGTCATGCAGCAACTAGGTCTCATGTTCTGTTGGGTGGGTAGTGGAGGGTGGGGCAGGGGGCCCATCACCCAAGAGAGATGCACTTAGGAGCAGTGCTGCAGCTGCTTCTAGAGAGAGCTGTGTGCCAGCTCCTCTTTGAACCCAGGCCCAAGGAAAATAAGGGTGAGCTCTCTCTGCAAAGCCATGGAAATTCCAAATACCAACGGCAGGCTGATTCAGGCATCCCCCAGCCAGATCTTCCTTCCGGCAAGCCCTGTTCGAAAAGAGCGGCATTTAGGGGTCTGTATCTGCCAGACTAATCCTTAAGAAACCACCAGGGAAGGCTATAGTGAGTGGGCTCTCTGGATTCAGCCCCTGTACAAGCCTCCTAAAGGAAGGACATGGAAAAGGATGGGGAGGGATTAAGTTTTTGTTTAGAATTCAGAGGTTCAAGGAAGGAAAATCTGTCTTAATAGGTAGTGGGAAAAGACAAGAGAACATAATTTCTGGCCTTTTTTTTTTTTTTTGGCGGGGAGGAGGCAATTTGGGTTAAGTGACTTGCCCAAGGTCACACAGCTAGTTAAGTGTCTGAGGCTGGATTTAAACTCAGGTCCTCCTGAATCCAGGGCCAGTGCTCTATCCCCTGTGCCACCTAGCTGCCCCTTCTCTTTTTCTCTTTTCTTTCTCTACCTCCTCTCCACTCTCTGGCTCTGCTTCTCTCTTTCCCTTTTAAAATGTCTCTCTCTGCCTCTGTCTCTGTCTCTGTCTCTGTCTCTGTCTCTCCCTCTCTTCCTCCCCCTTCCCCTCTCCCTTCCCCTCTCTCCTCTCTATCTTGTATATGTCCCCTTTGACTCTCCTGTTAGAAGGTGAGCAAATATCGTTTCTGTATTTGAATCCTCAGCACCTGTCACAGTTCCAGGTATGCAGTAGGCACAAAATAAATATTTGCTGGTGGACTGATATCTCCTTCCCTATGTCTCTTTCTCTGCTTCTCACTCTTTCATAGTCTTTTTTTTCTCTCTTGGTCTCTCCTTTTCTGATTTTCCATAACCCTATCATAATCTCTGTGGTTTTATTTGTTTGTTTATTTTTTGTGAGGCAATGAGGGTTAAGTGACTTGCCCAGGGTCATATGGCTAGTAAGTGTTAAGTGTCTGAGGCTGGATTTGAACTCAGGTCTTCCTGACTCCAGGGCCGGATCTTTATCCACTGCACCACCTAGCTGCCCCAACAATCTTTGGGTTTTTTGCTCTCATTCTGCACCTTACATAATTGTTGGCTCTCTTGTCTCTCCTCTCTCTCACATATTCTCTTTATTTCTTGCTCCATTCCCCTGCCTGATCTTCCTTTCTCTTTCTCATAATCTGTCTCTTTCTTCCTCTCTCATGATCTCTCTCCCTTGGTCTCTCCCTCCTTTGCTATTGCCCTTGTTGTTTGTTCTTTCTGTCTCTTTTCCCCTTTCTCTGTCTGGTTCATAATCTGTCTCTTCCTCTCTCCTGATCCCTCTCACGAGTTTTCCCCTCTCTGTCCCTCTTTCCATTCTCTTTGTCTGTCTCTCTCCTTCTCTCTCTCCCCCTCCCTCATAATCTCTCTCTCCCTTTCTCCTTCTTTTCTAGAACCGCTACATGGATGTGTTTCAACAGATTCCCAGCCGATAAAATCTGATTTATCTTCAACTGTTGACACAGAATCGTCTAGACTTGTCTGCTACAGGATTGTTGTAACTCCAAGTTTTTATTCTAACTTGAAGGAAATGATTCCCCCAAACAATTACTTTTGTTCCTGCCCACCCCTCCCCCCTGCCCCCAGAGCTCTCTCCTCTGCCCCTTCCATCATCTTATCCAAGACATGTTTCCTGCTGTAACCAATGCAATTTAATATAGCCCCCATCCTGGTAAGAGAGCTAGAGGGAAAAAGAGACAGATTAAGAGAGGCAGAAAGAGACCCAGAGAGTATGAGGGGAGGGGGGAAGGAGATGGGCTGGGGAGAGAGAAGAGGGAGGGGGGATAGTGGGGCCTAGGGCTGTTAATTTTCTTGTACTCCCTAAGAGGCAGCTGCGGTGCCCTGTCGCAGTGCAGGTTGGGACAGGCAAGCAGCGGAGAGGTGATAATAACTTGTCTGTCATTTTCCTTGGACATGTAGCATCTTGCAAACCGCAAATACCGTTAACCAGCTTGGGTGAATCTGTTACAACAAATTCTGGAAGACATGTGGGCTGTACTGGGATAGGGTTTTGTTGTTGTTGTTGTTGTTTAGGGTTTTAAAAAATGATTTTTAAAGGACCATTTTAGATCACTTTTAGACAGGGGTGGATTGCATGCACATGTATGTGTATAAGTATGCATGCATGCATCCGTGTGTGAGTGTGTATGTTCATTCAAAATTCCTATGGCTCCATTTATCTTTATTTTTTGTTTGTTTTTTGGTGGGGCAACAAGGGTTAAATGACTTGCCCAGGGTCATACAGCTAGTAAGTGTCAAGAGTCTGAGGCCAGATTTGAACTCAGGTCCTCCTGACTCCAGAGCCGGTGCTCTATCCACTGCGCTACCCAGCTGCCCCACCTCCATTTATCTTTAAAGGTAAAGGAGAGTCCTAATCTGAGGCCTGTCCATACCCTTCCAAGAGGCCAGGAGACCTGAATACTTCTCTTTGCTCCATCATTCTCTCCATCCCTCAAACACTGTTCAGCAATGTCAGCAATGGTCATTTAGGTGTGGACCTAGAAGCTGGGGAGGACCAGAGACTGGGGACAGGAATTACAGAAAGTAACATCAACATAAGGCAAGGAGGGCCCCAGTCTTGGGGAAGCTTCTGCTCTAGATTCTAAATGTGAGACCTATGCAAACCAACAACCTGTGAGTCAATCGAGATAAATGAGGAGGAAAGAGATGAGGGGACTGAGTATTAGGGGATGTGATGGACTAAAGAAACCAAATGATTGTGGGATCACAAAGTGTCAGAGCCAGAGAGGACGTGGTAACAGAATGTCAGAGCACAGAATGTCAGGGCTGAGCAGGGCATTAACACCGAGAATGTCTGAACTGGAAAAGAACTTGGAAAACAGAATGTATCAAAGCCTTAGAACATGAGAAATTAAGATTCTCTAGTCCAGGGGTGAACTTGGCTGTTTAAAGAAAAATGGAAAAAATTGTTTTTTTCTTTTCTCATTTTGTATTTAAGTTAAAATGAATAAAGAATTTGGATAACTATTTCAGTATAATTGGTTTTCTTTGTAATCCTATGTATTTCATGCATTTAAAATGTTATTCTGAGAACAGGTCCATAGGTCTCCCCAGATTGTCAAAAGGGTCTGTGAAACAAACAAAAAAGATTAAGAACCCCTGATCTAATCCAATCTCCTCATTTAACAGAGGAAGAAACTGAGTCAAAGAGATGGAAAGTTATTTTCCCAGGGTCATAATTCGGAGCCAAGGCTAGATGGCAGGTCTCTTCTCTTTAATCCTCTCTGTACTACACCCATTTCAGCTCTATCCTTAGTTTTTACATTCATTTGGTGTGGATGTGAATGTAGTCAACACAGATCAGTAAGAACAAACCAAGAAGATTCCAGAATTAGTGAGATCCCTCTCTCTGGTCCTTCCCTTCTGTTCCCTGGCATCCAAGGCATCTCCACAATTCTGCCCCAGCCTGCCTTTCAAGTCTCTTCTCACCCCCCCCCTCCCCCCGCCACATTCTGGACAACACACGGTCCACAAACACACCTTCTATTTTCCTGCCTCCACACCCTTGTTCATGGAGGCCTCTTGTCTGGAATGTCCTCAACCTCTTCATTCCTCAAGGTTCAGTACAAATGCCCCCTCTTGTATGAAGACTTCCCAATAAAGTGGCAAAAGAGAGAGCACTAACTCTGGTATCAGAAAGCCTGGGTTAGACTCTCAGCTCCAACATATTGACCTTGGGTAAGTCTGTGAAGCTCTTAGCACAATTCCAGGCACATAGAAAACACTATGAAAATTCTAGCTATTGTCATTATCATCATTGTTATTATTTAAGCTCTATGAATCTCAATTTCCTAATTTGTAAAATGGGACAGTATGTACCCATTTCCTGGGGTTGCCCTGAAAATCCAAGGGAGATATCACAGGCAGCCAATAAAAGACATAAAGCACCCTACCGAGAATCTTGGAGTGGGAAGAATTGTTGAAGGGTGTCTAGTGCAACTCACACCTGACCAGGAATCCCCTCTCCCACATCCCTGGGGAAAGACCATCCAGCTTTTTCTTGAGGACCCCCAGAGAGAGGAGCCCACTCCACAGGGCAGTCTATTTCATGCTGGACAGCTCTCGTGTTTGTTTACATTGTGTCTAACTACAACTTCCCCCCATAGCGCCTTGTTCTGTCCTCTGGGGCCAAGCTAAACAAGGCTTATTGATCTTCCAAATGACAGCACCTATAATACTTGAAGACAACTAGTATGTTCGCCCCTCTTCCCCCTACATGTCCCACTCTCTGCCTTCTCTCCCCCCCCCCCCAATAGGGATTAAGTGATTTGTTCAAGTTCATACAACTAGTAAGTGGACTTCCTTATTCAAGATAAACTTCACTCATTCCCTCAACTGGTCCTCACATGATATGATCCCAGTGTCCTCCTCCATCCCAGCTGCCCTTCTTCAGCTGCTCTCAAATAATCAATATCCTTCCTAAAGTGTAAAACTAGGACAGAATTCTTTTCAAAAAGATCTCTGCCTCTGCCCTTGCAAGATGCAGGGTTAAGTCAATTCCCTATTTCCCTTGTGCACCAGAATGAATAAGTGTGACTTCCAAATACCTAAAATGAACCCAAAATTCTAGATGTGGTCTGACTATGGTAAGAGACAGGAGATTGTTTTGTTTTTGTTTTGGGATTTTTTTGCACAGCAATGAGGGTTAAGTGACTTGCCCAGGGTCACACAGTTAGCGTCAAGTGCCTGAGGCAATAATTGAACTCAGGTCCTCCTGAATCCAGGGATGGTGCTTTATCCACTGTCCCCCAGGAGATAGTTACTATAAGAATAAGCTATTCTTCATGTATCCAGGGCTTAGCACAGAGTGAGCATTTAATAAATACTTTCTGACTGATAGACCAACTTCTTAATATTAAAAATGAAGGGCATAGAAATGGTGCTGTGGGGATGCAGAAGGGGGCTATCACTAGCATATACTAATAACCAATCTTTTTTTATACATTGAGCACAGTTTGCATGCAGTTAGCTCATTTGTTCCTCACAGCAACTCTGTGGAGATAGGTACTACAAATATCTTCATTTTACAGATAAGGAAACCAAGGCAGACAAAGTGAAAATGCCTTGCCCAGCATGACATAGTGAGGAACTGAGGTAAGATTCCAATCCAAGTCTTACTGAGTTCAAAGTCAATGCTCTACCCATTCTACTACACTGCCATCATGGGGAAGTATACAAAAAACCATTTGGATTGATTAATTAATAACAGATTGATTAATTGATTCTTCTGTCCAGCTTTTCCAGGAGAATTTTCTCAGGGTGATTGATATGAGAAGGGTGTTTGGGTGGATAAGATGCCAGCCCAATGCAGAACAGGGTGGATATGCTAGGAAGGTGAAGGGAAGCTGGTCTTAGCTGGGATAGACACAAAGTATGCCAACCAGGAATGATTCATCTATTTGCCACTCCCTGAAATGCACAACAAACCCAAGGCATTCCAAACCTATGATCAAGAGAACCATACTTATAAGAACCACCTTTCATGTGTACATTTTCTATATTATAATGCATGTGTATATTTACACAGATTGTTACACATACATGAGAACTAGGTTTCTTGTAAGTCTAGTCCTCACACATATACATTTATGGCTTTCATATGTGTACACATGTATTCACATATACATTATTTTTTAAGTATTTTATTTTTCCTCAGTTACAAGCAAAGATAATTTTTAACATTCATTTAAATTTTTTATTTCAAATGTTCACTTTCTCCCTCACCTTCCCCGCTCCTTGAGAGAGTAAGCAATTTGATAGAGATTATACGTGTTCAATCATGCAAAACATATTACCATGTTAGTCATCACATATACCTTATGTATATGTTTATTTTGCTTTACACTTTTCAAAGTGTCTGACATAAGCCTCATTACAGCCCTGAGTGGAAGGTACTATACAGGCATTATCATCTCCATTTTACAGGTGAGGAAACTGAGGCAGAGTGATGAAGTCATCTGCCAGTGGTCACACAGGAAATAGCTCTTCTAAGGTTCCTTAGAAATAATAAAAAAGGACAAACCCAAGAAACCCCAAGTAGTAATAGCTAACATGTAGCTAGCTAGCTAGCTAGCTAGCTAGCTAGGTGTGTGTTTATATATTTATATATATATGTGTGTGTGTGTGTGTATACATACACACATATATCTGTGTATGTATGTATGTGTGTATATATCTATATCTCACATGTTGTATGTCTTAAGACTTAAGACTTTTGGGACACCCTGTAATTTACCTCCTTTTATCATTTGGGACATCATCACCTCCAAATCGCCCCTTTTCATTTGACAGGTGATGAAACTGAAGCCCAAGGAAAGGAAGTAACTATAGGTAACTTAGTAGGATAGAGACTTGACTTGTGATTCCATTGGTCTTTGGAACTTTCAAGGGAGGAAAACCTATGTACTAATGCTGTTGGTACTTCTAGGCTTAGAGAGTTCCTGGGGGCACTGAGGGGTTAAGCAACTTTTCCAGGGTCACTTACCCAGGATAGATCAGAAATGGGACTTGAACCCAGGTCTTCCTTGTTTCGAGGTGGGCTCTCTATCCATGACACACCTATCATTAAATGAAAACACCTCTTCCAGCAGGCATTGTCATTGACATTCATTTAATCCTGTCAAGTTGGCTAGCTCTATACCTATGGTCCACATTACCCATGATCCATGACTATGGGAACTGTAGGATTTAAGATGGGAAGAAGCCTTCCAGAATACCTAGCACCACTCCCTTATCTTTAACAGAAGACCTTAAGATCAGCAGAATGGAATGCCTGTCCACTTACAGTTGGCATGAGGAAGATCCCAGACCATCTTCAAATCTTTTATCACTGCACCATTGCCTCAACCCTTGGCAGCAGCCCCCTCCCTAGCCTTTTTCCTTAGTCCTGAGCCCCCTGCCCCTCTTCTGCTTGTATTCTCCAGACAGGCTGAAACTGTCATAATAATAGCTAATGTTTTTGGAGATCTTTAAAGTTTGCCATGCATACATATCCATCTTACTGACGTCAAAGTCAATGTTCTACCCATTCTGCTACACTGCCATCATGGGAAGTACACAAAATTTTTGGATTGATTGATAAATAACCAATGAATTCCTTCCAGCAACCTTTCCTGCTTGCCCAGGAGAATTTTCTCAGGGCGATAGAGCCGAGGATGGTGTTTCGGTAGATAAAAAGCCAACTGAAAGAACAGCAGGGTGGGTATGTTAGGAAGGTGAAGGGAAGATGGTCCTAGCCCTCACTGGGATAGATATAGAATATGCCAACCAGGCATGATTCATCTATTTGCTACTCTTATATTTTACAGATGAGTAAACTGAGGCTTTGGGACATTAAATGACTTGCCTAGGGCCACATGGCTGGTAAGTGTTAGTGGTGGGATTTGAATGTGGGACTTCTTAACTCCAAGTCCAGCATTCTGTCCACTAAGGCAAGCTACCTCAGGCCATCCATTGACCACAAACTCTGCACAGCAGGAAGCACTTTAGAATCAAGGCTGGCCTGAATCTCACCTCTGATATTCATAGGCTCTGTTCCCCTGAGCAAATCACTGACCTCTCTGAACCTTTACTTTCTCTATCTGTAAAATGAGGTTAATAATAATAATAGTAATTTGTGCAAAGCCTTTGGCAAACCTTAGAGTGTGGTGTAAATATTAGCTCTCATTACTGTGATTCTCATTCTCGTTATTACTATTTGAGCTATGACTCAGACCTTTACTATCCAGGTGACCCTGAACAAGTCAATTAACCACACTAAGCCTCAGTTTGTTTCTATTTAAAATGGGGATAATAACAGCATTTACCTCACAGGACCCAATGAAATAGTGTATGTTGAACTCTTTGCAAATTGCAAAGTCTGTTAAACTTTGTTATTTTACCCAAAGAAGTCTCTAAGGGAATCGTCCCAGAAGCCTAAATCATAGATAAGAATCTAAGAATCATTTTTTTGAGCTAGAAGAAATTCTAGGTATCTACTCCAACCCCTTCACTTTGTAGTTGTTGTTCAGTTGTTTTCAGTTGTGTCTGACTCTTTGTGGACCCTTTTGGGGTTTTCTTGACAGAGACACTGGAATGGTTTGCCATTTCCTTCTCTAGTTCATTTTACAGATGAGGAAACTGAGGCAAACAAGGATAAATTACTTGCCCAGGGTCACACATAGTAGGAGCTTAATAAATGTTCATTAACGGATGGATTGTCTCCAACCCCAGCACTGCATCATCATCATCATTCATGGTTCTCTACGGTTTTGAGATTTCCCATGTACTTGTTGATGGAGTTGTGAACTGATCTGACCATTCTGGAGAACAATTTGGAAATATGCCCAAAGGGCTATAACACTGTGCGTATCTTTTGATCCAGCAATGCCACTGCTAGGTCTGTACCCCAAATACATCAAAAAATGGGGAAAGGCCCTACTTGTACAAAAATTCTTATACCAGGTCTTTTTGTGGTGGCTAAGAATGAGATGGGCAGGGATGCCCATCAATTGGGAAATAGCTAAACAAGCTGTGGTATATGATGGTGATAGAATATTGTGTTATAAGAAATGACAAGCAGAATGATCTCAAAGAAACCCAAAAAGACTTACATGAACTGATGTATAGTAAAGTGAGCAGAACCAGGAGAACATTGTACACAGAGATGGCAATATTGTTCAATGAAGAACTGTGAATGACTTCGTTATTTTTGGCAACACAATGATCCAAGACAATCCCAAAGGACTAATGATGAAGCATACTACCCACCTCCAGAGAAAAAACTGACATTGACTGAACACAGACTGAAGCAGGCTATTTCTCTTTTTCTTTAATTCTTTTTCTTTTATTCAAGTCTTCTTGTTCAAAATGACTAATAGGGAAATCTTTTACATGATTGCACATGTATAACCTATATCGGATTGCCTACTGTCTCGGGGGGTGGGAAGGGAAGGATAGAATTTCAAACTCAACACTTAAAAAACCACAAATGTTAAAAAAGTGTTTAACATGTAATTGGGGGAAAATATATATGTATGTGTATGTGAATGTGAATGTGTATGTGTTTATATGTATGTATGTATGTGTATGTGTGTATATGTGTTTATGTGTATGTGTATATGTATATATAGTATGTGTATGTGTATGTGTTTATGTATATATGTGTATGTGTGTGTGGACATGTATGTGAATGTGTATGTGTTTATATGTATGTGTATATATGTGTTTATGTGTATGTGTATATTTATATATGGTATGTGTATGTGTTTATGTATATATGTGTATGTGTGTGTGAACGTGTATGTGTGTGTATGTGTATGTGAATGTGTATAACATTTCCCAAGAGTTTTCTTCACAACCACCCTGTAGTAGGTAATAATAATAACTACCATTTAGATAGTGCCCTTAGGTTTGAAAAACCCTTGACATGTTATCTCATTCCATCCTATGCTATTAACAACAGCATACCTTACCAATAAGGAAGTTGAGGCTAGAAAGGTTATATGATTTGCCCCAAGGGTCACTTAATTAGTAAGTGTCTGAGGCAAAATTTGAACTCAGGTCTTCCTTACTCCAAGTTTCCCTTGCTATTCACCTCACCAGGTAGCTGCCAAGTAGGATGGGGAAAACTAAGAGTTAGAGAAGGGAAGCAATTTGCTTAGCATTACAGAGCCAGTAATAATCGAGGAAGTCTTCACCCCAGAGCTCTCCCAACTCCAAGTACAAGATTCTGCACCATATATTGGCCCTGACTCTTTTTTGTTTTGTTTTTTGCAGGGCAATGAGGGTTAAGTGACTTGCCCAGGGTCACACAGCTAGTTAAGTGTCAAGTGTCTGAGGCTGGATTTGAACTCAGGTCCTCCTGATTCCAAGGCCAGTGCTTTATCTACTGCGCCACCTAGCTGCGCCTGGCCCTCACTCTTGTACTAACAGTAGCTCCCACTTCCCTTGTACTTTATGGCATGTCAGACCCTCTCCCTCTCCCCTGCTTCTCCAAAGACCCTCCTCTGTAAAGCAGAAATTACTAATTAGTAATCAGAAGCATCATGAGCATCACTTTTCAAGCCAAGCCAAGGTAAAGTGCAAACCTTCAAGGCAGGAGCAGCAGATAGAGCCACAGGCCTCAAGTCAAGAAGACCTAAGTTCAAATGTGGCCTTGGACACTTATTAGCTGTGTGACCCTGGGCAACTCACTTCACTCTGTTTGCCTCAGTTTCTTCATCTTTCAGATCTGGAGAAGGAAATGGTATCAATACAAACCACTCCAGTATCTATGCCAAGAAAAGCCCAAACGGGGTCACAGAAAGGCAACCATGAGTGAACAGTAACAAGGAATTCCCCTCGCTAGGCTTCAGTTCCCTCACCTGCAAATGATGAGGGTTGGACTAGATTGGAGACACTTAATTTTCTCCTTAGGCTTTTTTTTTTCCTTTGCAGGGCAATGGGGGTTAAGTGACTTGCCCAGGGTCACACAGCTAGTAAGTGTCAAGTGTCTGAGGCCGGATTTGAACTCAGGTACTCCTGAATCCAGGGCTGGTGCTTTATCCACTGCACCACCTAGTTGCCCTTTCCTTAGGCTTTTGACCCAGAAGTAACTAGGTGGTGGAGTAGATAGAGCATTGGGCCTGGAGTGAGGAAGACCCGAGTTCAAATTCAGCCTTATGCTCACTAGTTGTGTGACCCCGGGCAAGTCAAACTACCTTCCAATCTTGACATTCTCTTCTCTCCAGCATCTCTTTCTTGGGACAACATGGGGCCTAAAAGAGAGAGCCTGCTATGACTACTTTCTGTTTTTGTTTTTTTGTTTGTTTGTTTGTTTGTTTGTTTGTGGTTTTGTTTTGGTGAGGCAATTGGGGTTAAGTGACTTGCCCAGGGTCACACAGCTAGTAAGTGTTAAGTGTCTGAGGCCGAATTTGAACTCAGGTCCTACTGACTCCAGGGCCAGTGCTCTATCCATTGCACCACGTAGCTTCCCCCTGACTACTTTCTGAACCCTTACCCTGGTCTGCTTACATCTGGATGACTGGATTCAGCTCTGGGGGCCACAGTTTAAGAAGGACACAGGGAAGCTGGAGACCTTGTTGAAGAAAGCCACAATGATAGGCATCTTTGAGATCATGACATCAGCCGCAATGGTGGGCATCCTTGAGGTCACGCCATGTGAAGTCTGGCCAAAGAATATGGGGGCGTATGGCCTGGTCAAAGGAAGATTCCATGGGTGCATGAGAATGATCTTTTAAGTATTTACAGGGAGGTCACATGAATCAGAAAAAAAAAGACGGGATTCTCCTTGGCCCCTGAGGGCAGAACCCGGAACAATGGCTGGAATTTATAAGAGAGGAAAATACAGGTTTGATGTCAAATAAAACATAACTGGGCTCCCCTAGGAGCTAGGGGATTCCCTGTCCATGGATGTTTCCAAGGTGAAAGTGGAGCTTCCCCAATTTTGTTGGGGGTATTTTTGTTCTGGACCGGATGGCCTCCGAAATCCCTTCCAACGCAAGGATTCAGTGATTCTGGAAAACCCAGAGGAAGGAAGATGAACTCAGAGCGGGGGATGTCCTAGCTCGGTGAAGATGGGATGTCAGATTCAATCACCCAAGTTGTCCTCCAATTGTAGGACACTGGGGTCTGGGTTTACAGTCTTGGTACTCAAAGACAGAAGTGTTTCACCAGTGGCCTGTTATGTGGCAAATGACTGAGAGGAAAACCCCAAGTCTGGAAAGGGTTTCTGCCTAATAGATACCTCCTCAGCTTATGGGGGTCAGGACATTCTGGGGATCTAAGAATTGTCATGAAGCCCCAGAATTCTGGAGGCCTGATCTCAGTCCTGACACCACACCCATGCTAGGGCTTCAAGATGGGTTGGCTACAGTTTATCCTAATTATAAAGGGAGCTGCAGGAATTTTTATGTGTCATTAAAACCCAGAGGGCCAGGAGCTTTGGGGGAAGCACAAAGAAGAGGGGACAGAGCCTAGCCTTCCCCCTTCTTTTGGAGAAGATTTAGGGCCTCCCCCTGAAACTGCTAAGGGACAGTCCAATCATGGAGCCAAGGATATTGGAACTGAATGAAAGCCTAGTGCTCATGGGATCCGGGGACAGGAGGGGCCAGAGAGGTCACCTACTCCCATCTAGCCTTTCAGTTCCAAAAGTAGCCCTGAAATGAAAAGATCTGGATGAAAGCACCAGCTGCTAGCCTAGGAGTAATGGAAATGACATGGGGACAATATCAACCAATCCAGGAAACAAGATTCTGGGTAAGTCTCTCAACCTCTCAGTGTCCCAGTGAAATCTCTGAGGCCATGTTTGAGAACAGCTGCCAATGTTCATGGGGTTTGAGGGGGGGGGGGGTCTCTCAACAATTCAAATCCAGCTTGACCCTTACTAGTTGTGGGACCCCAGGGTGTCATACTCCCTTCCAGTCCAATAACATCACAGTTCTTAGGGCATTAATAAAATTAATAGCCAATGTTTATATAGCACTTAAATATTTGGAGAGGGTTCTCCATCAATTATCTCATTTCAGCTCCATGGTGATGCTCATTTTACAGATGAGGGAACTGAAGCTCAGAAAGATTAAGTCACATGGTGAGGAGGCATTTGAACCCTAGGAATCCCGACTACGGATCAGAATACTGCTCACTAAATCACATTGTTCTCCAATGATCTCTGTTTCCTTCCAGGTCTAAATCTCATATTTTAGGAAAGCCAACTTCTAAAGAAAGGATTCTTCAAACCTTTTTTAATGTCCTAGACCCTTTAAGCTCATGTTCCTTTTTGCAGAATAATGTTTTTTGTTTGTTTGTTTTGTTTTTAGAATAAGGTGGTAGTTTATTTAGGGGCATGGGAAGGAAAGGGGGGGGAAGGGAAACCAGGAAAGAAATCCTTGGACTTCTCATGGCATGGAACAAAGCACGTGGCTCTGAGGTACCAATCTCCTCGAGCAGGAGACCGGCAGGTACTTTTACTGGGGACTGATGGGGGTGTGACCATCTGCCTGTGAAAAGTTCCTTTAGTGAGGGAGGACCATTCCCTACTGGTGGTAGCTGGGGGAATTGGGTGAGGGGTGGCTACAGATCTCTCAAGCCATCTCTCTCTTCAGGATACAAAGGCAGCAGCCATACCCAAACTTATCTCCCCAGGGGTAAGGGAGATCAGAATGAAGGGTGGAGGTCCCGAAGCTAGCTCAGTCCGATCTGGTTCTGCTTATCTCTCTAGGCGAATCTGTCTTCTGGTTTAGTTTCTTAAGGAGAAGATTCCTTGGTGTGCCCCAGAGAACTTCTGGGGTGCTCTGCACCCTCAACATTCCCCACTTCTCTCTATATAAGGAAAGGGGATGAAGATTCTTCTGAAACTGCTTCATGCTGACCGGGGGTAGAAGAAATCACGGTGCAAGGGAGGGGGAGGGGAGAGAAGTGGAGAAGGCCTGGTCCCAGGTGAGGAGCTGTGAGGTCCACAGGCCACACATAGGCACAGTGCCATGAATCCTTGAGCCCCCTCCAGGTTTTGTGTGCCAAGCGTGGTCTAGAAATCTTGTTGAGCTTTTGGGGAGGGAGGGAGACCCAGGCTGCCCTCCGCTGTTGCATGGAAGCTGACCCTCTCTCTACCTCTCTGTGACTCAAATGGGAGGTTGAGTCAGGTGGGAGAGGGAGAAAGGAAACCCAGAAGGGAAGTTCCCCCCCCCCAGTTTTGTGTGCTAAGAGGAAAGACGAAATTCCTATGTCCCTTCAAACATTCAGGTGCCAAAATGTTATGGGGGAAAATGAGGTACGGGGTTTGGGTTAGGGGTAGGGGTTCTTAGGAATTCCTCTTTAAAGAATTACACCCTCTTGCACACAAAAGCAGTTAGAATAAGGTGGTAGTTTACTTAGGGGCAAGGGAAGGGAAGGGGGCGGTGAAGGAAACTATAAAAGAAATCCTTGGACTTCTCATGAGGAGATAGGTATGGAACAAAGCATGTGGCTCTGAGGTACCAATCTCCAGAATAATGTTTTTAAATATATAAAATAAAAAAAGTAGGATGACAAATCTGCTGAAATACAATTTATCTATCTACCCAGCCACCATCCATCCATCTATATATATTTTTTAAAAACCCAAACCACAGACCCTACATTAAGAATCCCTAGATTAAGTACAGCACAGACAAATTGCATCTGAGTCTGTAGAGGGAAGACCCACACCATTACACAGAGTGGATTGACTACCAAGCAGAAATCCCAGGACCTCATCAGGCTTCCAGAGATGTGCGACAACCTTCCCAGAGCAGATCCCTAGGAGGCCAGGCTATGAAACATCACCCAAGAACTCAAGATAATGCTATCCTGCATGTTCCCCCCCAGAGTATACATCCCACCCTGTGAGTGCACATTCTGTTTGTTGTCCCTTCCTTGGCCAATGCTCTGGTTGGACCAGCTTTACCCACCGCCTCCCTCCTGGGTGCTTCCAGTCCACGTGCTGCCCAGTGGGCAAGAACAATTGTTCCAAATTTCCCCTTAAGTGTTCTTGTTTCCCCCTCAATAATCCTTGTTTCATCTTGACAATAAGCATCGTTAGAACTCTTCCCTCAACTCTAAATGAACATAATTGTTTCTGGTGCCAGTAAAAAGTATTAACTCCACTTGGGCATTCCATAAACTTTCGGGATAACGCAATTGATACCAGAGTCATGTTGAAACATCTCAGGTATTACACTCCCGCTCGAATACCTCTGTGGCTGTTGGAAAACTCTTTCCCAAATTCATTAGCCCTGACTCAGTTCCATCAGATTCTGCATTCAGCTGCAGAACGCACTGGGATTCCAGGCCCGGCATTCCAAGGCTTCCCACTTGTGTTGTTCTTACCAGATGGGACTCTTTGGAAGAAGATGCTATCTGCCTCTCACCCAGAGCCAAACATAAACAAGTGTGCCTGAGTGTGTATACACACACATACACCATCTCAGAGAAGGGTGGTGAATGGAAATTTGCCTTTTATCTTACCCTGGCTGTCTCCCATGCCCAGAATACTCTCCTTCCTCACCTCCACCTCTAAGAACCCCTGGTTTCCTCTGAAGTTCAATTCAAATGCCAACTTAAGAGGTGGTACTAGTCCTGACTATGAGGTTCCTTCTGATGATCCTGCCCTCTAATGGCCAGTGCCCCCTCTCACCCCCCAAAATTATTCTGTTTGTCTGATTTTATTTTGTACATATTCATGTGGGTATATGTTGTCTCCCTTCAGAGAATGTCAATCAACAAGCATTTATTAAGTACCTACTGTATACTAGTCACTGCACTAAGTAAGCACTGGGGATACAAAGAAAGCCAAAAAACACAGCCTCTGCCCTCCAGGAGGTCACTGAGGGGATTGGATGTTGTTTTTTTTGTATTCCCTGCATCTAGCACAGTGATCTTTAAAAAAAATTATGGAAAAAATAAACATTTCCATAACAGTGTAATAAAAAAGATGATCGTGCATGAAACTGAAAATCTATTATGTACAACTTGCTATTCCTTTTAAATATAAAATAAAATAATTGTACACATTTTTGTCCCACCCCCACCCTAGAGATGGCTACCATTGGAGACAAATAGGGGTGTGTGTGTGTGTGTGCATGTAAAATTATTTTATACATATATCTATTCACCAGTCCTTTCTTTGAAGCACAAGAATCTTAGATTTAGAGCTGGGAGGGGACCTTATATGCCATTTACTGCAACTCACTCATTTTATAGATAAGGAAACTGAGGCACTTGCTCAGGTGAGATTTGAGCCTAGGTCTTCCTTATACCAAGCCCAGTGCCCTATCCATACAGCCTCTCAATATTCCAAGTATCCTAAGTGAGATTTGAACACATAGCTCTAAATGAAGACCAGAACTGGAGTCTGGTGTAGTAGTCCCTTAATAAATGCTTGTTGACTGACTGAGTATTGGTCCTGGCCTCCCTAGTCAGAGTTCTTTCTGGGAAATGTCCAATAGATAGAAAACTATTTATATTAGCCCTTTTTTGCTGTAGCAAAGAGGTAGAAGCAAAGGGAGTTCCCACTGACTGGGGAAATGGGTAAACCAATGTGCTGCAAGATGCTGATGGAATATTATTGCGCCATACGGAATGATGAACATGAAGAATTCAGGGAAACTTGGTAAGACTTGTTCAATCTGATGCAGAGTGATCCAGGAGAACAATTTATGGGGTTACCACAATAAAGCAAAGGAAAACAACATTAAAAGGCATCTGAATTCAGATCTGTGCAATGACCAATTCTGACTTTGGAAGACTAACGATGAAATCTGCCTAGGGAAGTAAAGGATTCTGGGTTCTGAGTGAGGCATGCAGGGTTAGTGTGTTGATTTGTTTAGGTTTACTTCTTTATTGTGGGGTCCTTTTCTAGTTGGACCTGGTGTTGGGGTGGGAGGGAGACTGAGTCATTGGGAAATCAATCAAACTTGCTTCCTAAGGAGTTCTCTCTAGAAGTCCCTGAATTTCCAGTTGGCTGCGTAAGCATTCCATATCATAGAAAGGGTGGTCATTCAGTGTGCCCTGCAGAGTTTGGGACCTCAGTCGCTGGATGGATGATCTGTCCCATTCAGAGACACATGAAGACATTCTCAGATAGTTAGATCAGATGAACTCTAAGGTCCCTTCATGTTCTAAAGCTGATGATACTGAAGCCACCCATCACAGAATGACTTGCTTCACACTGGTTTCTCTAGTCCTGGATGACAATCTTGCAATCTCCATAAGATTTTTAACCCTTTGTGATCCTCTGCGGGGGTGGGGGGGAGGTACCCACTGGGCTCTGTTAGATACTTTGACAACAAATACTTCAGGGATTGTGATTTAGGTGTGGGTTGTTCCATCACTGATGTTGATTGCAACTTCATCAACCCACTTTCCCTATCCATCTCTCCCCTCCAACCTCTCCCTGGATCAATTTTTCTATACCATCATTTTCCTTTTTACCCCTCAATTAATATCTCCAGATCAATGTCTTTTCTTCTTTTTGTATCAAACTCCCTCTCAATCTCTTTCAAGGAAAGTAAAAAAAAAAAACATTAAGTACCTACTGTATACCAGGCTTTTTAGTAAGGGGGGGGTATAAAATAAGGTAAAAATGGTTATATTCACAAACTCCTGCTTCTCAAAAAAAAAGGCATCACCTGGTGACCAGCCCTCCAATTATTTGATTCTGCTAGCACTTAGGCTGGTCCAAAGGGAAAGAGCCAGCTCATCAACTCATGGTACAGTGGAACTCCAGAGTCAGTGTTCCTGGGTTCAAATCTAGTCACTTACTACCTCAGTGAAATTGGGCAAGTCTCTTCATTCCTTTGTGACTCAGTTTCCTCAGTTATAAAATAAGAGGGTCACACTAGATGACCTTTAAGGTCCCTCGTGGCTCTAAATCTACCATCCTGAGGTCCTGTGACTTGGCTCAGAGTCAAAGCTTTCCTAACTTGGTAGAGACAAAAGCCACCATCCCATGTTAAAGAGGCATTAGCAAGGGATATTTTTTAAAATGTTTTTAATGACCAAAAGGGAATATCTTGGCACCCAAGTCAGTCTCCTTTCCCCACTGCTTTAAAGGACTGCCCACTTCACAGGACCAAACATTGTTTGGCCTGGAAGGACCATTCAAGATATCTGATCCAGCCATCTCACTGTAGAGAGGTGGCATGCTCTTATAGAAAAGGCATGGATAGCATGATGCTAATAAAAATAATAATAATTAGATTTGTATTTGTTGTTAGTCATGTCTGACTCTCCATGACCCCATTTAAGGCTTTATTAGCAAAGATGCTAGAATGGTTTGCCATTTTCTTTTCTGGCTCATTTTATTTTTTACAAATGAGGAAATTGAGGCAAACAGGGTTAAGTGATTTTCCCAGGGTCACATAGGTAATATGTCTGAGGCTGGATTTGAACTCAGATCTTCCTGACTTCAGGTCCAGCACTGTATTGACTGTGCCACCTAGCTGCCCCATATAGTTATATAAATTTACATAGAATTTATATAGCTAGAATTTTAAGATTGTCAAAGCACTTTTATATCCATTCTCTTGTTTGAGGTAGGAAATACTGCATTGCCATTCATATCACACAGACAAGGAAACTGAAGCTCAAAGAGATTAAGTGATTTGCTCACAATCTCCTAGAGAGTGAACATCAGAGACAAGATCCACCTCCTGGTACTCCTGACTTAACAGGCAACCCTCTGTCTGTGACGCTGTGTTGACTCTCCAGAACATTCTGACAGCAGGTTACACAGAGCTCAGAAGGATGGCTAACACACTAGACGGCAGGAGTCAGAATGAAAAACATCTTGAGAGGCTAGGGCAGTTGGGTGACTTGGACAAGATGAAAGTGAAGAGAGACAAATGAAAACTTATCCAATTGGGTTAAAAAAAAATCAACTTCACAAAGACAAGAGAAGAGGAAGAGGTATGGATAAATAGGAAGGTAGTGGTATATGGTGGAGAGAGTCTTCGACTTGTAGTCAGGAGAAACCTGAGTTTAAAGTTAGCCTTGAATACTTGTGACCCTGGGCAAGTCACTTGTTGAACCTCCATTTCCTCATCTGCAAAAAGGGGATAAATACAGTATCTATGGGGGGCAGCCAGGTGTCGCAGTGGATAAAGCACTAGCCCTGGATTCAGGAGGACCTGAGTTCAAATCTGACCTCAGAAACTTGACACTTACTATCTGTGTGACCCTGGGCAAGTCACTTAGCCCTCAATACTCCACAAAGAAACAAAGAAACAAACAAAAAACCAGTATCTACTCCACAGGGTTGTTATGATGCTCAAATAAGATAATGGAAAGTACTTTACAAACCTTGTCATACTATGTACTGAGCTACTGGGTCAGCTATGTGATGCAGTGGATAAAACATCAGGCCTGGAGTCAGGCAGAGCTGAGTTGAAATTGGGCCTTACTTACAAGATGTATGATACTGGGCAAGTCACTTAACCCCTATTTGCCTCAGTTCCTCATCTGTAAAATAGGAATATGCTGCAAAAGGAAATGGCAAATCACTCTAGTATCTTCGCCAAGAAAACCCCATGGACAATATCCATGGGGTCAGAAAGAGTCAGACACAAATTGAACAAAAACAAATGTGAGCTACTATAGTTATTATTATCACTAGTAATAATAACACAAATATAGGAATTATTATATGCATGTGAGCTACATTTATTATTAATGTCATCCTTATGATTAAGATCATATTCATTATGTTATTACATGAATGTGAACTACTACAGTTACTAATAATAAATTATTGTGTGAATTACATTTTATAGGAATATGACCCACCAGTTATTAAAAATAACCTACTTATTAATAGTCATAATAGTTAATTTACAACTAGAAAATTATTAATACTAATTCTACTTAGTAATAGTCATTATAATAGTTAATATATAACTAATTATACCATTGTTATGAAAAAATAATTCTACTCATAAACAGTCATAATAACTATTAATATGCAACTATACTTGGGGCAGCTAGGTAGCACAGTGGATAAAGCACCGGCTCTGGATTCAGGAGGACTTGAGTTCAAATCCGGCCTCAGACACTTGACACTTACTAGCTGTGTGGGCAAGTCACTTAACCCTCATTGCCCCACAAAAAAGAAAATGCAACTTTTCTTATTAATGCTAGCCCTACTTAATAGTCATTATATAGCCAATATATGACTATAAACTTATTATGAATAATTCTACTTACTAACAGTCATAATCATTATTAATATACAAATTTATAATTATTAATGCTAACTACTTATCAATAGTCATTATAATAGCTACTATATAGCTAGCTATATAATTGTTAAGAATAATTCTACTTATTAGCAATCATAAGAATTATTAATGTATAACTACAAAATAGATAAGCACATATTAGTTATTGACAATTCTAGTTATCAATGCATAGCTGTTAATAGCTCATGTTCATATGATAATACTATTTGTTTATTTTACTATTTATTTATTTTTAGTGAGGCAATTGGGGTTAAGTGACTTGCCCAGGGTCACACAGCTAGTAAGTGTTAAGTGTCTGAGGCCAGATTTGAACTCGGGTACTCCTGACTCCAGGGTTGGTGCTCTATCTACTGTGCCACCTAGCTGCCCCGATAATACTATTCATAATAATAATAAATAGTAATTTGTCTGAAAAGGATCTGAGGGGGAGAGGGTCTAAGTGGACAGCAAGCTGAAGGTAGACATCAGTAGACAATGGCAGCCAAGAAAGTGGGTGTAATCTTAGATTATATGAGTTAAGAGAGATATAACAATTAGGACTAGAGAAATGATAGTCCTGCTGTATTCTAACCCCATCAAACTATATCTGGAGTGCTGTGTTCAGTTGACACCATATTTGAAGAAGGATACTGATAAACTGGAATGTGTTCTAAGGTGTATGACAAAAATCATGAGAGGGGTTGAGTTGGAGTGGTATGACAATGATAGGCCCAAGGTGCTAGAGATGTTTGTCCAAGAGGGTGAGAGACTCTGGAGAGACCTAAGAGCAGTCTCCAAGTACCTGAAGCTCTGTTCCATGAAAGAGAGAAGAGAATTGCCTTGTTTGGGCCCAGAAAGCAGAACCACTAATTCCTTAGGAAGCAGTGCTCCCTTCCCCTCTGGAAGTTTTCAGACAAAGGCTGGGGGGCCATCTATCTTGGGGTGCTGTCCAGGGGATTTGTGGCCAGATACCATGTTCACCTGCTTGACCACTGAGATCCATTTCAACACTGAGCTTTTGTGAGATTGAAACTCAGAGTGGGAAAGAGATGTGTCCATGGGCTCCATGTTGTTTTGTGATAAAGTTGGGGCTTCAACACCAAATAAGAAAACCCCCTTATGTCCCCCCAGTAAAGTGGAGATCACGGGCTAATCCTTGGTAAATCTCCAGCATCTCCCATAAGGAAGTGGCCACTGAGCCAAAGTCTGCTCTGTGACTTACATGCCAGCTCCCAAGCCTCATCTGCTTTCTGGGCCCAAACAGGGCTAACACACTAGACGGCAGGAGTCAGAATGAAAATTTGTGATGACAAGAATCCCAGATACTTCCTGTTCTTTCCTAAGGTTATGCAACCATTTTCAAGGCAGAGAAGAGGAAGGCTATATTTCAGAGTGACCACAGGGATGGGGAAAAGAATAGGCATCTCATTCCACAAACAAGACCCAATACTTTCAGAAAGAAGACTTCTCCACAGCCCATTGTAAAACATAACCCTCACACTAGACCCTCTATCTCCTGACACTTGCTGTCCTCTAAGCCTAGAATTCCTCCCTCCTCATTTCCATCTCCTAATTTCCTTGGATTTCATCAAGTCTCAATTAAAACTCTTTTTAATTAAAACTCAATAGGGGCAGCAAGGTGGCACAGTGGATAGAGCACCAGCCCTGGAGTCAGGAGGACCTGAGTTCAAATCCGGTCTCAGACACTTGATACTTACTAGCTGTGTGACCGTGGGCAAGTCACTTAACCTCAATTGCCTCACAAAAACTCAATAAAGAACCCTTTCCAATCCCCCTTAAAGTGTCTTCCCGATGGTGATTCTCTCCAATTTATCCTCTCTCTCTCTCTCTCTCTCTCTCATATATTTTGGTGAGGCAATTGGGGTTAAGTGACTTACCCAGGGTCATACAACTAGTAAGTGTCAAGTGTCTGAGGCCAGATTTGAACTCAGGTCCTCCTGAATCCAGGACCGGTGCTTTATCCACTGTGCCACCTAGCTGCCCCCCTCCCAATTACATTTTTTTTTTTTGCGGGGCAATGGGGGTTAAGTGAATTGCCCAGGGTCACACAGCTAGTAAGTGTCAAGTGTCTGAGGCCGGATTTGAACTCAGGTCCTCCTGAATCCAGGACCGGTGCTTTATCCACTGTGCCACCTAGCCGCCCCCCCCCCCCAATTAAATTTTTTTTTTTTAGTGAGGCAATTGGGGTTAAGTGACTTGCCCAGGGTCACACAGCTAGTAAGTGTTAAGTGTCTGAGGCCGGATTTGAACTCAGGTCCTCCTGAATCCAGGGCCAGTGCTCTATCCACTGTGCCACCTAGCTGCCCCCCCCAATTAAATTTTAATCTGGTTCAGCAGTGCTCTGGGAAGCCTTGCAGGCAGCAATGTGGACCAGCAGGCCATGGATTTGACAACTTTGATCTGTTTCATTTTTACATGGCCACTAAGTGGCATAATGGAAAGAGTGCTAGTCCTGGAGTCAGGAAAACCTGGGTTCAAATCTTATCTCATCTATTTAGTAGCTGTGTGACTTAATATCTCTCAACTGGTTTCTTCCTCTATTAAATAATAATAATGCATCTACCTCCCAGGGTTATTGTGAGGATCAAATGAGATAATATTTATGAAGTGCTTTGCAAGCTTAAAAGCATGATATAAATGTTATTTAGTTAATTTTCAGTCATGTTTGACTCTTTGTGACCCTATTTAGGGTTTTCTTAGCAAAGATATGGCATAGTTTGTCATTTCCTTCTCTAGCTCAGCTTACAGATGAGGAAACTGAGGCAAACGGTGAAGTGACTTGCTCAGGGTCGCCCAGACAGTAAGTGTCTGAGGCTAGATTTGAATTTAGGAAAAGGAGTCTTCCAGACTGCAGGCCTGGAACTCTAACCACTGGACCACCTAGCTATGATTATGATTTTGATTATTAAACTAGGAATCTAAAAAAGGAAGTTACTCAAGGCCACACAGGTAGTATGTAGCAGTGACGGAGATGGCCAGAAGGGTTAACAGATCAACTACCCAGAAGGTTTGAGTTCTTACCAACAGTAACTAGAGGGTTTGAGTCCTTATCAACAGAAGCCAAAGGAAAGAGAAGCCAGAGACCCCAAATAGCCATTAATAACTAGAATGTTTAAACTATCATTCCTAGTTGACAGGAAACAGAAACTGTACCTAGAAACCAGATCTTAAAGTAAAGAGATATCCTAAACAGAGAGACCCTTGGGGTCTGACAAGTTTAAGCATGTTTTAGGAATATGTGCAGAAGGACCAAATGTGTCCTTAGGTTCACCTAATGATGTTTAAACCCCCCAAAACACACCCCTAGTGCAAAAGGTACCCACCTTGGAGGATGTCTTAGTACCCCAAGAATTCCAAAATAAGATATGAACCTCCCACTAAGATAATGAGGAAATAACCTACATTTTCCACTATAAGTGTAACCATTTCCATCTCCCTAATGGAAACACCTTTTCTCTTTGGTGTTCTCTTTGTGGCCATACAGTCTTTTAATAAAACTTAGAAAATGAGTCACTGAGTCATGTAATTCTTTGGGATGCTTCACGTTCAATTAAATCCATTCCTACATCATTTTTGGTGCCCCGTGTGAGGATGTTTACTCCTTGACTCATACGCCTTTTTTTTGTTTGTTTGGTTTTGTTTTTTTTTTTGTTTTTTCTGTGGGGCAATGGGGGTTAAGTGACTTGCCCAGGGTCACACAGCTAGTAAGTGTCAAGTGTCTGAGGCCGGATTTGAACTCAGGTCCTCCTGAATCCAGGGCCGGTGCTTTATCCACTGCGCCACCTAGCTGCCCCACTCATACTCCTTTTTGGAAGCCGTGGGGTCAGAATTTGTCAAGGTAAACTTGGGATTTGCCTCTCTTGTTCCTCGGGTGGACTCCTTTGGCAGGCTGGCCTTCCCAAAAAGAGTGGGGGATTTCTCATTGATCATCTGGGATGATCAAGAGATTTGCCCTATGGGATTTCCTGCTGATCAAGGGATTTGTCCTGATGGCAGAACTCTGCAGTCTGGGGGACTCTCCAGATTGAGTTTTGTTTTATAGTTGACACTCACTTGGATTCAGGTGTGGTGTTAGTAATCTCCGAGAGGTTACAGATGGAACAGGAAGTTAGGGTAGTCTTGGGGTTTATTTTGGCAAATTGGGATAAGTTTGATCTCACTGACCTAAAAAGAAAATGGATGGTGTTTTTTGCAACACTGTCTGGCCACAATAATCCACTCATTTGGCTCTTGGATTCCCTGGGTGGAGTATGCATTGTGTTTCTCTCCTTAGTCAGAAACCTCAGTCTCCTTGGGTGGCCTCCCAAGGTCTGAGGTCAGAATAGCCAGGCTACTTCCAGATTTTTTTCTTGGTGTGGTCTAGTCCAACACACCTTAAAGGGACAAGGAGAGAACATTCTGTGTGACCCCCACCCCTTGGGTATATCATTAAAATTTTGGAAAAGCCAAAAAAATTGGACACGGGAAAAGAAAAAAATGATTTTCTATTGTAACACCTAATGGCTGTTATTTGTAAGAGAAAAGAGAATTAAGGTAAACAAGCCTCCTGATTAGCCCCTACCACACCTCAGAATGGGCTGGACAGGAAGAAGTAACATCTCATGGCTGTTTGTTTGCTTGTTGTTTCATGGCTGTTCATCTGCTTGTTGTCTCATGCATTTATGTGTCTGTCAAATGTTGTAATTGTGTTGTACAATCTATGGGAAATTTTTGGTTGAAGCCCTGTTTGCCTTTCAGAGCTGTGGCCAGGCTCTGAAGGGGGTGGGGGGTGGGAAGGACAGTCTCTGACTTCTGGATATCTTTACATTGTGAACTACTTAAGAGTTTGAATGTGGAATTGAAATGTAAATTCTTTGCTAGACATTCATAGCCTTAGATGAACATTGTAAAAGTTGGTTTACCTGTTTTTGTTCAGACTATCAATTGTTTTGTTTCCTCTAAGACAAAGGAGAAAGCACTGCAAGAATTTTGGAACTAAGGTACAGCCGCCTTGTTGATTCTGTCAATCAGGGCTGCCAGCCAATTAGTTTGGGGCTGTGTGTATGTGGACCATGTTTCCTGCAGAAGAGGGGCCTTTTGGGATAGAGAGAAGGGAGGAGTCAGCTCATTCCAGGAGGCGAGAGGGAGAGGGTTAGATGCGGCACAGCTGAGTCCAGGTGGTGTGATTTCAGGTAGTATTATTTTCCTTCCCCTATTCCCTTTTTCCCTTGTCCCTCGTTCTACTAATCTTACTTGTGTTTTAAATTTGTTCCTGTTAATAAACCCTGTTTTGTTTTTTGAAAGAGGCTATTAATCTCCTTCCTTACCCCAATATTATGGTGAGCCACCTAATTAACACTCCCCAGTTAAAATTTGGCCCTTACAATCTTTCTGGCCCATTGTGTTCCTGCTGAACAGGAAATGTCTACTACCTGGCTATTCCTGAATTTATCTGGCTATTACTACATGATTGTGGTTGCTTGTGACTCTTACCTGAAATCAAATGAAGCTAAGGATGTTTTATCCTGGCTGTTATTATCATGTCCCTAATTTTTCTTTTATAGCAGATATCTATAATCAGAGCAACTAGTCAGTAGAAGAAATGAGCACAATTCAAATATGTAAGATCTTACTGTTTTCAGTCTAAATGTGTGGTCACTTGATATGCCAAACAACTAAGCATATTAATATTCAGGGTTTGCCATCTGCCTGCTAATGCTTACATGGTATTATGATAAGGCTAAACATAATTTGGGGGTTTTTTGGTTTAGAAGAAAGTGAAATTCTTCCCCATTGCAAACGCCTTTTCATGAGAGGGAGGATGGTAACTAGGAGGATTTATGTAGGCTAAACATAGTTATGCATTTCATGCTCTCCATATAGAAAGAAAGAAGACTATTGACCTCAAAAGAATTCTCCTGTGAAGCATGGAAAGGTCTTAGAGATGTCCTTGCCTATAAAGAGAGGCTTTACTAAAGTGGTTAGAGCTTCCCTGCCCAGATCAATGGAATTATGGAGGCCCACTGCAAATTTCCACACTGAGGTCACGGCAGGGGGAAGATTGGCAGATAGATTTTACTCACTTACCATCTTGTAAAAGGTATAGAGGACTTTTAGTCTTTGTAGATCTTTACTTAATGGGTAGAAGCCTTTCCCAGTAAAGCAGAAAAAGGGCACAATATAACAAAAAACCTTCTCAAGTCCCAAATTACCCCAGAGTGATAGATACCCTAACTAAACTCTGTGGGGAAGCAAAGATTGATTGGGTCCTTGCACTCACCTAAACTAAAGTTTGGAAAACTGAAGTACAGAACTAACTAGCACCTCAATGGGAGGGTCCCCATCAAGTTATCCTCTCAACACCCACAGCTGTAAAGTTTAAGGGGCAGAATACATGGACCCATGTTTCTCAAATTAAACTCTTTGTCCCCTTAGAATCAAACAGTAGGAAAAAGAAGGACATATATTCCTGTGAACTGCTGGAGGATTTCAAGTTTCTCTTCTGTTGACAGACACGCTGGAATGAGTATTCTTTCTCCTTTGTACCCTCACTTTTTACCTTTGACCCTTCTGCTCCTCGTGCCTATTCCAACCCTGCATGGTGCCCCAGGGACTGAACCATCCCACCTAAACAGTAACTAAGGCAGGCCCTTCTGACTGCTAGTTATGTAAGAAACACCTACAGAGCAGAAGAGAATTCTCTTTTCCTAGTTCCTGGCTTTAATGCCTCCAGGACATATCCCTGTAGTCTCAAGGAAATGCCCTAGACCTATGAACCCGTTGAAGATCTAAGGTTCCTGTTTTTGGAAGAAGAAGAAAAAGGACACCTAGCCCTGGATGCTTGGTATTCTTGCTTGAAGTTCCACCTAGTATGATAAAGTGGTAACCAAAGCAGGACCTACCAATTGTTGGGCATGTAAAGGACACCCCCAAACTGAACTTAACCTCCTGCCTCTTGCTTGGGTTTGACTACTACCCACTCCTATCCCCTTCCCACTTCCTTGACCCTATGTGCCCCTCCTCCTTTGTTAGCTACCCCTTTCTGGAGTACTTTGAATAATTCTTTGTGTTTCCTAACTGGTGAGTCTTTTGAATTTATGCATCTTGATTCAGTCAATCATGTTGGGATGCAGCTGATTAAAAACTTTCTGCACTCAAGACCCTAATTCCAACTCCAGGCTCTGGGAATACCTCACAGGCCTTGATTCATACTACCCTAAAATCAGGCCCATTGTTTTCTTGTAATTCAAGTAGTGAATGAATGGGGTTGTAATGTTACTGCTCTTTTTAATTCGGTGATCTGTGGCCAGAAGGGATACACTTTCATATGTGGGTGCCTAGCTACTTGATTCCTACTTTCTTTTGATTGGTCTCCTGGATATCATTATAAGTCTTTAGTTTTAACTGCCACCTGCTTAGGCCCACATGTTACCCTGGGCTATTTGGATCCCAGAGTATCCATAGGAACCTGGGATAATTTTCTCTGTTGGGTCTGGAAGACTGTCACCTTTCCCCTGGATTGGATATCTTGTTTTGTTTTTGTTTTTTGTGTAGGGCAATGAGGGTTAAGTGACTTGCCCAGGGTCACACAGCTAGTAAGTGTCAAGTGTCTGAGGCCGGATTTGAACTCAGGTACTCCTGAATCCAGGGCCGGTGCTTTACCACTGTGCTATCTAGCTGCCCTGGATTGGATATCTTGAACATGAGACTGTGCTTACAAGCTTAACATTGGCAATAGAACAAATCTCTAATTCTACTGTGTTAGGGTTACAAGACTTGGAAGAATCCTTAAAATCATTGGCAAACGTGGTCCTAGATACCTGGATTGCCTTGGACTATCTATTGGCCGAGGAAGGTGGAGTCCGTATGGTCCAGAACACCTCCCGTTGCAAGGATGTCAACAATTCTCGGAAGGTTGAGCTCTGCATACAGAGGTTGCACGATGTCTCCACTTGGATGGCTGAAACTCTTCACAGTTGTTCGCTTTGTCTGGTTTTTCATGGACTTCTTGGATTTATTCTGTATTAGGATCCCTGCTGCCCCTTGGTCTGTTAATCCTTTGTGTTGTGGCCTTTGCATCTATAATCTCATCTTTTCATTTGTGGCATCCCATTTAACTTCCATGCAACTCTTAGGGGATGCCAGGAAGGCTTTTTACTCTGGCTCCTAGATCTCTATCCACACATAGACCCCCCCCCCTCCCGTGGGCCCTTATGTCATCCCCACTCAGCAGGAAGCAGATGTTTGTCCCTTTTCCTGGGGAATATGAAAAGGGGGGGGGTTATGGAAGTGGCCAGAAGGATTAACAGATAAGCTAAGTAACTAGAGGGTTCAAGTCCTTATCAACAAACTATCAATGAAAGCCTAAGGAAACGGAAGCCAGAGACCCTAAATAGCCATTAATAACTGGAATGTTTAAACTAGCATTCCTAGACTACAGGAAACAGAAACCAGTTCTTAAAGTAAAGAGATACCCTAAACAGAGAGACCCTTGGGGTCTGACAAGTTTAAACATGTATTAGGAACACGTGCAGAAGGACCAAATGTGTCCTTAGGTTCACCTAATGATGTTTAAACCCCCAAACACACCCTAGTGAGAAAGGTACCAGCCTTGGGGGATGTCTTAGGATCCCAAGAATTCCAAAATCGGATAAGAACCTCCCACAAGAAGGAGACTAAGATAATGAAGTAATAACCTACATTTTCCATTATAAATGTAATTATTTACATCTCCCTAATGGAGACACCTTTCTTCTTTGGTGTTCTTCCTGTGGCCATGCAGTCTTATATACATACATATACATACACACATATACATATATACATATATATACACACACACACATACATAATATATATATGGTGGGGCAATGAGGGTTAAGTGATTTGCCCAAGGTCACACAGCTGGTAAGGGTCAAGTGTCTGAGTCTGGATTTGAACTCGTCGTCCTGAATCCAGGGCCGGTGCTTTATCCACTGAGCCCCCCAGCTGCCCCCAGCCATGCAGTCTTTTAATAAAACTTAGAAACTGAGTCACTGAGTCATGCAATTCTTTGGAATGCCTCATAATCAATTAAACCCATCCCTACATCATCAGGAGTGGGATTCTAACCCAAGCTTTCTCACTTTCCAAGTCAGTATTCTATCCACGACACCTTATGACCCAGATTACACTTACTTTCCAAACCTCTATAACACAATTCTACAACCTAGATCTATTAGCTTCCATATGATCATATACTTTCCCCCAAGCAAGAAGCCATCTTGATATAGGACAAGGCTTAGAATCCTTTCTCCTTCCTTGTCCTTAATCTCCATATCCTTTCCCATCCATATGGTGCTCAACCCACTTTTACCACCCCCACCCCTAACACTTGCATAGGCCTTAACACTTTCCCCAGAACTTCCACAATGGGCATGGCAGGGACAAGGGAAGGAGACAAGACTGTCTTCAATGTCTAGGGTGATGCCCACTACACAGCACCGATAAGATAAAATTGGAATCACAAGCTAAAGCTATATGAAATCTCTCAATTCCTCTGTTTCTGATTAGGACTGCATCTAACCCTAGCTTGACCTACTCTGTATTCCCCATTCATGGCATTCCAGTGATCATATCCATGCCTTTGCATAGGCTGTCTCCCACTCTTAGAATTTCCTACCTCCTTACCTATGTCTCTTACAATCCCTAGGTCCATCAGAGGTTCATCTCAAGTCCTATCTCTTGCAAGAGACCTTTCTTGATCCATTCCCTCCCTCCCCTCAGGCAGGGGAATTATTTTAAAATTATTTTGTACTTACTTATCTGGAGGCATTTTTCCCATTTGTAGAAGTTGGGGGAGATTTTTCTCCAACTTTCTCAGCTCTCTGAGGGCAAAGACTATTTTATTTCTTTGTATCATGAGGGCACACTGTCTGGCATGTACTAGAAAACAAGGTATTTATATTCTCTCTCTCTCTCTCTCTCTCTCTCTCTCTCTCTCTCTCTCTCTCTCTCTCTCTCTCTCTCTCTCTCTCAACTTCAACTTCTCCTGGCATTAACACTCCTATATCAATATTTCCCTCCGTATTCATACTCCTCTCAAAGTCTCCCATGCAATATTTCCCTGGATCAATATCTCTATATCAATCTTTCTTTTCTTTTAATCTTTCTCAATTGCTCAGTCTCTCCCTTTCAATATCTGTCTCCTATCACTCTTCACTTTCGATCCCTCTAATAATTCTTTCTCTTCTCCGTATTATTCAATTTTTCTCCCTCAAAGTATTTCCCCTCTCTCCTTCCCACAGACTTCTGGCAGAAAACTCCAGGGAAGTCAGTTTCTTCCTTTGTCCTGGTCACTCACTTAATCTAGTGCTTTAAAACATCTGGCTATGAGAACATCCTTCCTGAATATCTATATTAAAACCTCTGGCTGATATTTTTTAAGACTTTCCCCTGACCCTGAACCAAAGGAAACTTTGTGGGCCCCAACAAACTAATCACCCATCTTGAAGGTCTGGGGTGAGAACTCATCATCAGGACCCTGGACAGCGCTTAGGCATTACACAGTGTTTCTTGGTGCTGGGTGGGATTCAAGTATTTGCATTTATATGCATATGAGTATGCATGTATACATTTGGATACAGGTACACATGTTGTGGGAGGGCCCAACGTAGTTTTAACAATGACAGGCTTCAGGAGGTCACAGAAAGGAGTCAGGACACTCACAAGGAGTCAGGGAGATGTGTCCCCTGGTCCACTAATTCCCCCAGCCCAGGGAGGGAAGAGAGCACCTGGACACTCCACAGGAGATGAGCCTGCAGCTAGCTTGGGGCCAAAGACCCTATTAACAGCTCCCAACACTTCTACCAACCAGGTTGGGGGAAGCTCAGGTTAGGTGGGGGATGTTTTCGTCTTCCCCGAGAGGGACATGAAAAAACTGCACTCAATTTGGAATTGTACTTGAGAAAAATACTAATTATCTATCAGTTACCAGCTGGCTGGCGTGGTGTGGTGAGGAGCTGAGTGCAAGGAAGGAGCCGAGGCCTCCTGCCATCCACAGCAAGTACAGGCAGCTCCGGCTAACTGAGGGCCCTGATAGCTTCAAACAAGCAGGCAAGCTCCCTGCATGCCCCATCTTGCACGGTGGTGATGTTTCCATGCCCCTCCTGCCTCCCCCTTTAAGGAAAAAAGCTCTGCAGGGGGTCTTCTCACAGCCAACCTAGGTGCAAAAAATCTCATTTCCAATGTTTGTCCCACCTCCACCCCCTGTATCGATAAGAGGCTAGGGAGGCCTATGGTGGGGAGCAGAGACTGGGATAGTCTCATTACCTAGCTCAGTTTAAGAAACTTTGTCTGGAAAAAAGCAATGGGGAACAAGCTGGAATTGTGTTTGTGTGTGTATCTATGTGTGTATGATGAGGCAGAAACTCACCAATATAACAAACTGTATGGTAATGAGCTAGGGGATAGAGCAATGGGTCCATCTAATGTCACTCTCTCTACTTTGCAGTGAGGGAGAAGACGTACCTCCTGATGGTTTGGCACAGATGTCTTCTCATGTTGTGAACTGTAAGACCAGCTAGCTTGAAAATGGGCTGGGGCACTGTCCAGAGGTCCTTGAGGGATTCTCTGCCTTCCAAAGGAATCACTCTACTTGGTTTTTGTCCAAGAATTTTTCTGAAACTTTCCAGAGGCATGAGAAAGCCAGCTCCTGGCACATCCCGGGAGTGGGGCAACATTATTTCTATGCATGAGGATGATTCTCATTGAGTTGCTCTGTTAGTTAGTTGCTCATCTGAGTCCTCTGTTACAGAAGTCTTCAAGGGAGAATGGCATCGTATATTTAAAGTGATGGACTCAGATTCTAGCAGATCTGAATTCAAATTCATCCTCAAACAATTACAAGGTTGGTGGCTGACCTTGGACAAGTCACATAAGTTTCCTCAGTCTCAGGAATTGTTTCTTTCCTGTCTCAGTGTCCCTAAACATGTAATAGGAACTTAATCAATGTCGATTGATTGATTCCCTTATTTTACAGGTGAAGAAACTGAGGCACAGAGATGTTAAGGGATTTGGTCAACATGTGGACCTAAAGCCAAGACTCAAATCCAAACTCTCAGACTTCACGCCCACTAGATTGAACTTAATAAGTTACTGACAAGAAAAAAAAAAGACTGCCTTCCCTCTCTTCATTATTTTCTACATTTGTACAGAGTTATTTGCTATTGTCTCTCTAGTTAGACTGTAAGCTCCTTGAAGTCAGGGAATTACTGCCAAACACAGGACTTAGAATCCAGGCCCTTGGTTTTATCTATGTCTTTTTCCATTGAACCACAGGGTCTTGTGTCTTTTATTTGTTTTTTGTTTTTTTCAGGGCAATGAGGGTTAAGTGACTTGCCCAAGGTCACACAGCTAATGTCAAGTATCTGAGGCCAGATTTGAACTCAGGCCCTTCTGAGTCCAGGGCCAGTGCTTTATCCACTGTGCCACTTACCTGCCCTCATGTGTCTTTTAGAATGAAGAGTAAAGAAGACAGTTCTGAATCTTGCCTCTCTGATCAACACCAGCTGTTTGACCACAGGCACATCACACTCTCTCTGGGCCTCAGTTTCTTTATCCATGAAATGGGGATAACACAACCCTTACCTCACAGGTTCTCTATGACAATACAATAAACTATGCTGGGTAAATCACCCTGAAAACCTCAGAATGGCATATAAATGATTACCATGAACATCATAAAATGAAAATTATCATCTTTTCAATGAAGTTCAGATGCAAGAGGTCTACAGACAAGCTGCTCTCCTGACAACAGTCTATGTATCAGTGAGCAGGTGGCTAAATTAACCGCTTCTCATGTTTGAATGAAAAATTCTTGAGATGTCAGCTCATCTTCTGAGGGCTCACCAAAAGTATCCATGACACAATTCTGGGAGCAGACATAATGTCAGTGAGGAAGAGGAAGATTTTTTCTTCTTGTTATTATCTTTCAGCTCTGACTTCCCATGAGAATTGGTGTGATGATGGGGGTGAGACATGCTGAGGATCCATTTCTGGAGGAGAGAGGTCAGCCTTCTTTCAGTTGCTCAGGGGGGTGGTATCAGATGCAACCCATCTGATGACCACTGAGCCGTAATACCCCATGCAATGGTGGAAATGAGGAACTTGGGAAATAGATACCAGAGGGAGGTTTCGTGGCATCTGAGGGAGATTGATGCATCACCAGCCGTGAGCATGTGATCAGCCAGGGGGTGGGGACTAGATAGGTCTCTGGTACAGACCCACACCCCAGATGGGGCACAAAAGATACGAAGAGAGAAAACATCCCTAAAGCTGATGAGCAATTTTCCTAACTTCCTTGGCAGACTAGTGGGTGAATGAAGGGTTGGGGGTGGGGTAGTACCAGTCATTGAACAACAATGGGGAAGTCTTCTTCCTCCCCAAATGGGTTTGAAAGTCCTCTCTACTGCTTACTAACAGCCTACATTTAGGCAAGCTACATTCCTTTTCTGAGAATCTGGTTTCTTGTCTGCAAAATGTAAAATGAATACAATGCCTCCCGTGAGATAATGGATCAAATGTAAGCTTATTAAAGCTTATTTGTACATGATGTCCCAAAATTCTTGGTGCAGTTTTAGATATAAATTAGCTTTTTTAGAGCTCATTATTTAATTTAAATTTAAAGCTAGCTTAATTTTTAAAAATTTTATTCATTTATTTATTCACTTATTCATTCATTCACTCATTCATTAACTCATTTATTTTGAAGCTAGCTTAATTTAACTTAAGCTTGTTCAAGATTAAAATTCCACTAAGACTTTTGGGACATCATCTTATATAAATGGAAACTATTATTTTTCTAGGGGCAGCAAGGTAGAGCAGTGGATAAAGTACTGGCTCTGGAGCCAGGAAGACTCTTCTTCCTGAGTTCAAATCTGGCCTCAGATACTTACTAGCTGTATGACCCTGGACAAGACACTTAACCATGTCTACCTCAGTTTCCCCATACGTAATATGAGTTGGAAAAGGAAATGGCAAATCACTCCATTTGGGGGGGGGCGGGGCAATGAGGGTTAAGTGACTTGCCCAGGGTCACACAGTTAGTAAGTGTCAAGTGTCTGAGGCCGGATTTGAACTCAGGTCCTCCTCAATCCAGGGCCAGTATTTTATCCATTGTGCCACCTAGCTTCCCCCCACTCCATTATTTTTCCCAAGAAAAACCCCAAAGTCACAAAGGCTCAGACATGACTGAAACAACTCAACAACACTGCTATTTTATTACCATTATTGTCCACCTTATGGAGTTGTAATAACTAATTTATCTCATGTTCCTTTTTATCCATCACTCAACCAACAAGCATTTGCTAAGCACCTACTATGTGTCAGGCACTGTGTTGGTGCTGAGGATACAGTCATTGAAGACAGTTCCTGCCCTCGAGGAGTTTATAGTCTTTCTGGGGACTACAAGAGGGACATCCATAGATACATACAAAATAAATACAAGGTAGGGGCAGCTAGGTGGCACAGTGGATAAAGCACCAGCCCTGGATTCAGGAGTACCTGAGTTCAAATATGGCCTCAGATACTTAACACGTACAGGCTGTGTGACCCTGGGCAAGTCACTTAACGCCAATTACCCTGCAAAATAAATAAATAGATAGATACATAGATACATAGATACATAGATAAATAAATAAATAAATTTGAGGTGATGGGCAACAGGATTAGCAACTCAGAGAATAAGGAAAAACATCATGTGAGAATTAAAGGAGACTAGGAACTAAGCATTAGTGGTAAAGAAAGATGCTTTCCTCAGCATTGGGCATAGCCAGTGCAAATGCCCAGACATAGTAGAAGGAATGAGCAAATGAGCCTGAATGACCTGAATGAGCAAAAGTTAGAAGGTCAGTTTGACTGGATTATGGTGTACATGAAAGTAAGTAAGGTATGAATAAAGCCTGAAGGGCAGGTTGGGGTCAAGGCATGAAGAGTTTTAAATGTCAAACAGAGGCATTCATATCTGATTCTAGAGGGGGTGGGAATCACTGACATTTCTTGAGAAGGGGGTTAAAATGATCAGTCCCACATTTTGGGAAAATCACTTTGGCACCTGTGTGTGGTGGGGAGAGACCTTAGACGAAGAGGCCAATTAGGAAGCTAAGGAAAGAGTCTAGTCAAGAGGTGATGAATGAAGGAAGTGAAAAGAAAAGAGAAGGGGATGGATATGAGGGATGTTGAGGAGGCAGAAATAGTGAGATTTGGCAACTGATTAGATATGGGGACCTATTCCTTTGCACAGGATGGAATGGACCACTCTTTTCACTTCTATCCTTTAGAACCCCTAGTTTTTTCAAAGTTTAGTTCAAGCATCACTTCCTATATGAAATGGATCCCCAGTTACTAGGGTCCTCCACATACCCCAAATTACATTTCCTTTTTATCTATCATCTGTCTATCATCTATCTATCTATCTATCTATCTATCTATCTATCTATCTATCTATCTATCAATCATCTATCTATCTATCTATTATCCATCCATCCATCATCCATCCATCCATCCATCCATCTATCATTCATCCATCCATCTATCTATTATCCATCCATCTATTATCTATCTATCTATTATCCATCCATCCATCATCCATCCATCCATCCATCTATCATTCATCCATCCATCTATCTATTATCTATCCATCTATTATCTATCTATCTATCTATCTATCTATCTATCTATCTATCTATCTATCTATCTATCTATCTATTATCCATCCAGCCATCATCCATCCAGCCATCCATTCATCCATCCAACTATCTATTATCCATCTATCAATCAATCAATCTATCCATCCATCCATCCATCTATTTATCTCTGTACCTATTGTTCCCTGAAACAGGATATACTTAGCAAGCAGAAAGGGTCATTTTTGCCTCTTTAGACCCCCATGCCTACCTAGCACAGTGCAGGCCACACAACAGATACTTAAATGCTTGATGAATGAATGAATGATCAAATGAAGTATGGTGTAGTGGAAACAACATTGGATTTGTAGTAAGGAGACTACTGGGTTGAAACCTACCTCTGATATTTACCAACTGTAAGCCACTTAACCTCTGGATGCCTCAGTTCCTCATTCATATAATGAGAATAAGAACAGCACCCACCTCCTGGATTTGTTGTGAGTTTTGATACCACATACTTGATAAGCCTTAAGGAGGAAAAAGGATGGGAATAAGCATTTATGTAGCACCTACTATATGCCAGGCACATACAACCTATGTGACCCCATGTGACCGCTCCACCTTGTTTGCCTCAGTTTCTTCATCTGTAAAAATGAGCTGGAGAAGGAAATGGAAAGCCACTTGCTTTTCTTTCCTAGGAAAACTCTAAATGGGGTCACAAAGGGTCAGACACAACTGAAATGATTGAACAACAACAACAACAAATGTGCCAGGCACTGTGGCAATTGCTATCTAAACATTTTCTAATTTGATTCTCACAACAACCTTAGTAGGGAGGTGCTATTATTATGCCCATTTTATAGTTGAGGAAACTGAAGCAAGGAGAAGTAAAGTAAAGTGACTTGTCCAGGATCACACAGCCTGTAACATCTTAAGTTAGAACTTCCCGACTTGAGGCCCAGTGCTCTATCCACTGAGCAACATAGCCGCTTTAAATGCCATATTGATGCCAGCCTATTATGTACAATGCAAATCTCACCCCTAATTATTATTATTTTTTTTTTGCGGGGCAATGGGGGTTAAGTGACTTGCCCAGGGTCACACAGCTAGTAAGTGTTAAGTGTCTGAGGCCGGATTTGAACTCAGGTACTCCTGAATCCAGGGCTGGTGCTTTAACCACTGCGCCATCTAGCTGCCCCCTAATTATTTTTTTTTTGGTGAGGCAATTGGGATTAAGTGACTTGCCCGGGGTCACACAGCTAGTAAGTGTCAGGTGTCTGAGGCAGGATTTGAACCCAGGTCCTCCTGACTCCAGGGCTGGTGCTCTATCCACTGTGCCACCTAGCTGCCCCAACCCATAATTATTTTAATTATTGGTATTGGGAGCAGAGGGGTTTCCAGACCTGTGATTTCATCACAGAGAATTCCCAGGAAGGAAATTCCTTTCACCAATGCTGATGAACACCTGCTCTGCAACCTATATAGACCTTCTCTGGTGTATTGAGAGCTTAAATGACTTGTCTTGGGTCCCACAGCCAAGATAAGTCAGAGGCAAGATTTAAAATTAGGTCTTCCTAACTCCTCACCCTATGCCACACTTCCTCTTTATAGTCATAACCACTACCTTTGCTGTGTTATTAATTGCTTTTGTTATTGTTATAGGTGCAGGTGTGGTTGGGTCCACCCCAAGGAGCTATGTGCTAGCCTTGGACCATCAATTAGAAGGTGAGCTTCTGGAGGTGAGGGCTTTTTATTTTCTGTCTTTGCACTTACCACGGTGTCTGGCACATAGTAGGCACTTAATAAATTATTGTTGATTATATTTGTATGCATTTATATGCATGCACATTGTCTTTCTCCAATAGAAAGAATGCCTTTGTTTCTACTCTTGTTTCTGGATCCCTAGATCCTAGCACAGTGCCTTGCACATAGTAGGCACTTAATAGATGCTAATTCATTGAATTTATTTTGTATATATCTATATGCATACACACTGTCTTTCCCCAATAGACTGTATGTTTTCCTTTTTTCCCCCAATAGACTATTACTTTTGTTTCTGAATCCCCAGATCTTAGCACAGTGCCTAGCACACAGTAGGCACTTAATAAATGTTAATTGATTGTATTTGTTTTGTATATATTTATATGCATACACATTGTCCTTCCCTTATAGAATACTTTTGCTTTCACTCCTGTTTCTGAACACCCAGATCCTAGTATGGTGCCTGTCACATAGTAGGCACTTAATGGATGCTGGTTCCTTGATTGTGGATTAATTCTTTTCCTGAGGGAAAAGGGCTCCAGAGCTAAGTCTATGCATGTGCGCTCACGTGCGCGCACGCGCGCACACACACACACACACACACACACATCACCTACCTCACACCACACTCAGAACTTTGCAAGCCCTTTTCAGCTAAGACACTTGCTGGCATATTCCGGACCACATGCCAAGCCTGTCCCCAGGGACCCATCAAGATTGACAGGAAGGAGAAGAATTGAATTCAGAGCCCTCTGACATGTTTGCATTTGACCGGCTGCCTCCTCTGGCAGCTGCTGGGGAAAACAGCGCTCTGGGAACCTGGCTCTCCCAACCCAGACAGCCCCAAGACACTGGAGAGCAGACTTTGTGTGCTCCTCAGATGAGAAAGCCATCTGATGAGGCTGAATTCCTCTGGCAGCCTTCCCTCGCTGTCTCCTCCCCTACCCCCACCCCTGCCTGCTTACCTCCTCCAGCCACTGCCACTGCCCCTGCTCCTGCCCCTGCTCCCTTATCACCTGAGAGAGCATCACCTCCCCAGAACCCCCAGTGGATAGAATTCCAAAACAAGATAATGGGCTAGAGCTTCAGAGGAGGCACCTCATGCTCTTCCATCTGGCTGGGCCACCATGTTATTTGCATAGGAGAGTAGGCAAAAGGCAAGACCCGGGATCCCCCAAAGGGGGGCTGCTGGTCACTTCCCAAATCCTCTCCCAACTCTGCACCCCACAAGGTTATCTATCACCTGTCCCCACCAGCCTCTAACCAAGCAGTCTCTCCAAAGTCCCAACATCACAAGTAAGTCAAGAAGTCCTCTGTTCACCTATCAAGAGCATTACAGAATCACAGAGCTAGAGCTGGAAGGGGCCTTTGAGATGACTTGGTTCAACCACCTGACTTTACAGAGAAGGAAACTGAGGCAGAGAGAGAAAAAGTGACTTGTCCACATAGCCAAATGTCTCAGTGAACATGTGACAGGAGCAAGATTTGAACCCAGGTGCTCTAAGTCCGAAGCCATCGCTATTCCCATCTTGCCATGTTAGCAATCACCAATTGACTTCAGAATAGCAGGACCTCAAGGTTAGAAGGGACTGCAGAAGCCACAGAGACAGTGAGGTTCCTGTTGACATCACCCCTGATGAGTGGTCTCTCAGCCTCTTCTTGAAGGCAAAAATCTCAGTGAATCACAGCACGTCAGAGTTGGAAAGGACCGTCTATGGTCAATTCATCCAAACTAGACTCATGGAAGAATCTCTCCCAGAACACTTCTCAAGCAAGCATCAAACCATTTCATGAAGCCCTTCAGTGAAGAAGAACCCACGAGGCTCCTCGGGAAGCCTATTAATAAAAATCCTAATAGTGAACATTTCCAAAGTGCCTACTACGTGCCAGTCACTATGCTTCATGATTTTTAATCTCATGTGATCCTCACAACAACCCTGGGAGATAGGTCCTATTCTTACTTCCATTTTACAGATGAGGAAACTGAGGCAAACAGGTTAAATGACAGGCCCATTCCACATAGAATAGCTCTACTAGTTAGAAATCTGTTCCTCTTAAATCTTTCCACCTCTCAGTTAATTCCTTTGGGTCCAGAAGTTTTGAGGTGGACAGAACGGTTGCCCCTGCTAACCACTGTCATCATAAACTCTCTAGGTTCATCTCAGCTATGGCAAGGAGATGGGACTTTCTTTATCTCCCCCAGCAGCTCCTTGAGGCATAAGGATCAAATCAAAGCCATACCAGCCGACAGACAAGTTTGAAGCTAAGGTTAGATAACGCTTCACTCCCTCCAGACGATGCTAAAGTTCCCAACTCCATCCTGACCCCACCTCCTTGTCCAGGGATGCCCAAGAGAGGCGCCAGCGGAAGGGAGGAGATGCAGAGGGAGGGATCAAAGGCAAAAGATGAAGAAAGGGAAGGAGGAATCAACTCACTGTCCAAGTGGCCGACTTGGCGGTGCTGGATTGCTGAAAGGTGACCTCAAAGTGATGGGGGCCTGGGTAGTCCGTGTTGGAAGGGATGACGGGTGCGGGGGACATGGTGTCAAACGTCGAGCTGGGCTGGGAATAGGGAGAGTGTGTCGGCACGCTGGCAGAGTGCTCTGGGTTGTAGGGGCTGGTGGAGGCCGCGCGGCTGCTGCTGTTCTGATCCATGCTGTTGGTGAGCAGATTAAACTGGGACTGGAGAAGGGAAAAGGGGGAGGAGGGAAGGGGGGGGTGAAAAAAAAACACACACACACACAGTCAGTTTAGGAGAAATGGAAACATCAGCTACCCTTCTTCGGGACCAGAGGTGTCCTGTTACAGACTTCTTAAAGGGCCAGCCAACCTCGAGTCATCCCAAATATTTCCTTGGGTCTCTCCCCACCTCTCTAACCCTCCCCCCTCCCCATCCAACAGGTCACTACTTGCACGAAGGGATAAACTGACATGTTCACCTCACCCACTCTATCAGCCTTCCCCAGGTGCCAAGTTTTCAGGAAATCTAACTGAGCATTTAACGGGGTGGAAGGGAAGAGACCAAAAAAAAAAAAGGTGGGGGGGCAAACCCTCTGTTAGCTCTGAGGGGAATTGTGTGGTGAGCAAAACATCCCCCTTCTCCGTTATCTCTCCTCTTCCCCAGAGCTTCCAGAGGCTAGGTATCAGCAGCCCAGATCTTGCACTTCCTTCCCCCTCCTTCCACTGCCCCTCTCTCCAAGAAGCATAAAGCACTAGGCAGGCATTGCCTCAGGGGACCCCTGTCACCCAGGGATAGGGATGGAGTGGGATAGATTAGTGTGCCCATTTGATAGATGGTGGGAGGAAAAAAAGTGTTCAGCGAAGCTTGCCTGAGCTCCCCCAGCAAGCCAATGGCAGAACCTGTGGAAGAGACCTCAGGTATCTTGACCAAGACACATGAGGATCCTTAGGCAGATAGGACCCCAGAGGCATTTTCACAGATGAAGAAACCAAGCCACAGAGAGGTTCTGGGTCTTACACAAGGTCACAAAGGCAGTATGCCTCAGAAGAGGGATCTGAACCTAGTTCTGCAGACTTCCAGGTTCTTTTCCTCTGAATCTTCTTATAGTTCTCAAAGTGTTAGGAATTGAATGCTCATGCCTCTAAAGGGAAAAGAGGAAATAAGCACTTACATAGTACCTATTGTATGCCAGTCACTGTTCTAAGAGCTTTTTATCACAATACCTCAACTGATGCTCTAACAATTCTTGGAGGTAGATGTCACTATTACCCTCCATTTTACAGATGAGAAAAGCAAAGCCGGCAGAGGTTAAGTGACTTGCCCAGGGTCACACAGCTAAGTGTCCAAGGCTTCCTTTGAATTTGGGTCTTCCTGACTCCAGGCTCAGCCACCTAGCTGCCTCTTGGGGTATCTCATGTGAAATGTCCAGAAAAGGAGAAGCCAGATTGTGAAGGGTTTTAAATACCAGGCCAGGGAGTTCATATTTTATCCTAGATGTGGTAGGGAGCCACTGAAGCTTCTTGAGCTGGGGACCAGCCTGGTCAGAGAAGTAAGTGCTTTAAGAAGATTATCTTGGGGGGCAGGTAGGTGGCACAGTGGATAAAGCACCAGCCCTGGATTCAGGAGGACCTGAGTTGAAATCTGGCCTCAGACACTTGATACTCACTAGCTGTGTGACCCTGGGCAAGTCACTTAACCCTCATTGCCCTGCAAAAAAACCCAACCAAACAAAAGAAAATCTGGTTCTTTTTTTTAAATTATCTTGGCAGCAGAATGGAGGAAGGACTGGAAAGAAGAGTGACTAAAAGCAGGGAGACCAATCAGGACATTCTTACAGTAGTCCACCTGAAAGGTAGTAAAAACATCCAATCCCCAATGGTGTGAATAAAGATCCCCAATGGTGCGACTAGAGTCCTGTGGTCATATAGCTGAATTAGCTTTATTGAAAGCCACAAAAGTGTCTCCTCTCTCCAATCCATCCATCACACCTCAGAGAATCCCTAAAGCTTCCCTGACACCTCCCAGCTGCTAGTGTCTTTGACTAATAACTTCCAATTGATTTTTCCTCTATTTTAAGCGTGTTTTTCCTCCTAAAGAATGCCTTCTTTGGTTTCCTCATCTGTAAAATGTTGGGGGGGGGGAATAGTGATGTCTACCTCCAAGAATTGTTAGCCTATCAACTGAGGCCACATTTGTAAAAGCTCTTAGCACAGTGACTGGTATACAGGAGGTGCTACACATATGCTTATGACTTCCTTTCCCCTTAGGAGCATGAGTATTCAGTTCCTAACACTTTGAGAATTAAAGAACTTCAGCTTAGGATGTGGAGGGTGACACCTAGACTGTTATAGCGTGAGAGTGATACCTGGTAAATTTAGTACCTAGAAGGCTACACCTGGAAAGTGATTCTTGGAGAGCTTAGACTCTGGAAAGCTGAATCTAGACTGAAGTTCCACCTACACGGATACAGTTGAATGACATCCAGAGAGCAATACCTGGAGAATATAACACCTGGAGAGCAGGTGACACCTGGAGAGTTAATCAGCGGTACAACTGAACCTATACTGCACCGAGAGGTAAGGATAGACAACTAGATGATGCAATGGAGAGAGCACTGGGATGGATAGTCAGGATGACTTGAGTTTGAATTCAGCCTCAGACACTAACTGGTTGTATGACCTGAGCAGGTCCCTTCACCTTAGTTCGCCTCAGTTTCCTCATCTGTAATCAGGGAATAATAATAGCACATACCTCCTGGTGTGGTTGTGAGGAGCAAATAAGATAATATTTCTAACATGCTTAGCAAGGACCCTGGCATATTGTAAGCACTCGATGAAACCTTATTTCCTTCCTTCCTACATACCTTAGGTTAGCTTCTGGAGAGTGATATCAATGTGGAGAGGTTCTCTACTGGAATGCTGGACCTAGGTAGCTATACCTGAAGGACTACACCTGTCAATGTCTGTTTCCGGAGTATTCATATAGAGGAAAAGGTGATATAAATGTACATATGTGTGCATCTCTCTATACACATATCTGTGTATACACACAATATTCATTATTAACTATATCAATCATTAATTTGATTATAGCATTCATTTTATTAAATATAATTTTATTAATTTATACTAGTTATAACCACTATGTGGTATATTATATTATATATCACATACATATAATATAAAATTATATTGTATTATACTATACATTATTTTATATCTTATATATTCTTATACATACACACAGGTACATATATGTATGTGTATATATGTGTATATTTATCCATATCTATCTATAATCTATCTACCCATCCATCTACCTATCTATATATATCTATAATCTATCTATCTATCTATGAATGACTCAAACTTTTCATATCTTGACCCTGCCCTTGAGATCAGCAGAAACATGTCCTAAATATAAAACAAGACCACATAATTTGGAGGCAGAAAGGACCTAATTGACCATTAAGTTCGACTCCTTCTTCCCCATTTTGCAGATAATGAAATTGATGTTTAGAGAGGTTGTTACTTGTTTTACACATAGTAGACAGTTTGTTGCTGCTGTTCAACAATTTTTCAGTTGTGTCCAATTATTTGTGACCTCCATTTGGGGTTTTCTTGGCAAAGATGCTGGAATGGTTTACCATTTCCTTCTCCAGTTTACATTAAAGATGAGGAAAATAAGACAAACAGTGACTTAGCCAGGGTCACACAGCTAAGTAAGTCTTTGAGGCTGGATTTGAACTCAGAAAGATGAATCTTCCTGACTCCAGGTCCATTGTTCTAGTTATCCACTGCATCATCTAGCTGCCCCAAGTAAACAATAAAACAAAGATCTGAATTCAGGTCCTCCTATTCTATTTCTTCTAGTGCTGAAGTTTTATGTTCTAAGGTCCCTTTCAGCACTGTGTTCTAAGGATCTTCTCAGCTGTAAATTTGTCTGTTCTAAGGACCTTTCTAGCTCAGACATTCTATGATCTGCAAGATTTCTCTATTCAAGATAAATCCATCAATATTGTCGCCATTTTCTCTTCAAGCTTTTCAATACACCCAAGTGTACCAAGGATACTACTGGCTCATTCTTCCCACGTTGCTTCTTGACCCTACATATATGACCATGCTTTAGAATATACTCATTATACCTTGGGGTATGGCTACCCCAACTTTGCTGGAAATATCATTGGCGACCTTTGCAGAGCAACATGAGTTGACTGGTGTGTTTCAGGACCACATTCATCTTTTGCTTGACCACCAAATCCTTGGCAGGACTGAATTCCCAAAGGGCCCCAGGACCTAATCTGCCCTGGGCTGAATCCAGATACTGTTATCTGCTGAAATGTTCTCTTTAAACCTCAGATTCAGAGTTCAAATTTGAACTATTTGAAAAAGCATGAATTTACCCAGTCCAGGCTTCCTGGTCACCTATTGCTGTGGGCAATTTTCTGAGTTGGGTCAGTAAGAAGATCAGGTGCCCACGGAGCAGACAAAGTTCCCTAACAACTGACCTTCTTTCCTGTTGGAACCCTGAAGTTGGGAATTTTCATCAGTACCAAAGGCTCACTTCAATGGGGGCAACTCCAAGCCTGAGAAGAGATGAGTTCACAACTCATCAAAGAAAGGCAGCTAGGGATCACAGTGCACAGAGTGATGGGCCTGGAATCAGGAAGAACTGAGTGCAAATAAAGCCTCAGACACTTATGAGCTGTGTGACCCTGGGTGAATCCTTTCACCTGTCTACCTTAGTTCCCTCAAATGTAAAATGAGAGTAATAATAGCACCTCTTGGAGCTCAGCAGATAAATCACTGGCCCTGGATTCAGGAGGACATGAGTTCAAATCTGGCCTCAGACACTTGATACTTACTAGCTGAGTGACCCTGGGCAAGTCACTTAACCCTCATTGCCCTGAAAAAAAAATAGTAGCACTTTTTCTCTTGGAGTTGCTGCAAGGATCAAATGATATAACATTTGTAAAACACTTGGTGCACAGCAGGCACTTAACAAAAATGTGTTCCCTCCCCTCCCTCTACTCCTCCTGTGGTATGCCAATACACTCACAAAATAACCCTTCAAGATAGAAAATGCATTTTACAGATGAACAAACTGAGGCTTGCCTAGGGTTGCACAGCTAATATCAGAACTGGGACTTGAACTCAGTATTCCTAACTCTAAGAAGAAAATTCTTTGCTGCAGATTATATTGGAGCTATGCTGCTTCCCACCCAAGATCTCTGAAAATGGGGAGATTTCATTAAGTGATTCACCATCCACAAATCTAAGAGTCAAGATGGCCCTCAGCAGCCATGTAGTCTAACCATCCATGAAAGAAATCTGCCATTCCAAGTTATGGGACAAGTGGTCATCCAGCCTCTTGCTTGAAGACCTCCAATGAGAGAGAATCTACCAGCCAGTCAAGTGACTTCCCCTCTGAGTTTCAGCTTGTTCCTCTGTTGAACAAGAAGGTGGAATGTGATGGTTCCCCATCTATGACCTCCTGGTTTTTTCCTGAATTAATTAAACAAAGACCCATGGTTTCTGGGTCTACCCTTTGAAGGCAAGAAGAAAAGATCTAATTCTTCTTCTGCATGGCAGACTTGCAAAGTTGAATAGACATCAAGTCCACCCAGTCTTGCGATTGCATTGTTACTCTGGGTTTCCATGTGGTTCATCGAGGTAGTAGGTTCTCTCTGATCTCTTTCCATCTAGAATGATTTGGAATAGAAGTTCCTGGGAGAAGGGGAAGCAGCCTATATTTCTACCATCTCAACACAGTCCCTAGCACTGTTCCACATAGGTGGGAGGGGAAGTGTTGACTAAGTTGAAGGAACAAATCACTGGTCAGACAGTGATGCCAAAGAGTGGATCTGAGATCCGGCAAGGATTCCTTTCCTGTTACACAGTTGACTGTGCTCAGACAGAAGCATGCCACCCCAAACACACACACATATGCACACACACACACACAACCACACACACATATGCACAACCACACACATTAGCCCCGTCCCTCCTGCACACACAGACACTTACACATCCCTGAGGGTGTGCTGGTCTCTTCATCAGTCTCTCCTCCCTACTCACCCACATTGGTAGCAACTCTTACATTTCACATGGGTTAGTCTATGCGCAACAGGGTCAAGAGTCATAGCCCTAAACCCTGGGCAGAGAGGATGTGCTTTGTGCCTTTCCCACACCTCTCCCCCTCCATTCTTCCTTTTATCTTTCCCTTTGGGGAAGACGAGCACACCTTAGCAGAAGGGAAGCACTAGTACTTTCTCCTGATCACCCAACTGGGGGCTTCTGTCACCATCAGCCTGTTCTCAGAATCCTCATTTTTCAGCCAGAATTAGGCTACTAAATGGGATCTTTAAATCCACAAAGGACAGGGCAGAAATCCAGGATCTGGCATGAACTTTCTATGGGACACTGGGGAATTCATTTTCCTTTTTTCCCATCCGCAAAACGGGGGCATTGTACTAGATGACATTTGCAAAGCAATTTGCATCTCTAACATTCTATGATTCTCTGATCTCCAAGCCAAACTTGGAGCAAAATGAAGAAGAAAGAGCTCTCAGGAGTGGGGCATCTCTTCTGAAGTCAGAGGATTCTGGAGTTAGAAGGGACTTTAGAGATCTCTTCCAATTTGTTCATTTGATAGGCAGCATCTTTTTTGGGTGGGGGGCAACCAGGGTTAAGTGACTTTCGCAGGGTCACACAGCTAGCATGTGTCTGAGGCCAGATTTGAACTCAGGTCCTCCTGACTCCAGAGCCAGTGCTCTATCCACTGTGCCACCTAGCTGCCTTGGGAGCAACTTATAGTGGAAAGAACACTGGACTTGTAGTCAGGAAGATCTGGGTTCGAATCCTGACTAAGATACTTAGCTGTGTGCCTTGCAAGTTGCTCAGCCTGTCTGGGACTCAGCTTCCCCATCTGTAAAATGAAAAGATTGAACTTAATGGCCTGTGAGGTTTCTTCCAACTCAGTATTTATGAATCTATGAAACTGGGGCCCCAGGAAGTCAAGTGACTTACCCAGGGTCATATAGAAAACCAATAATGTCAGTCTTAAACCCAGGGCTCCTTACACCACCTTCTTCCATGGCCAATCCTGCAGAAGCACCAGTTCCCTCAGGGACACTCATTACCTCTGTCTCCATGCTTTGTCCTTCCTCTTTCCGAGCCCAACTAGTGATTGCGGAAAATACATTTTCACTTCCCACACAACATCACCTGATACTGTTGTCGTGTAAATTAGAAAGACTTTTTTTAAAGCCCACAATGATTTCTGATGTCCCAATTTGAATCACAATCACAGAATCTTAGAACTGGAAGAGACCTTGGAGGTTATCTGGTGCAACCCACTCCTGAATAGAAATTTTCTCCAAAACATACCCATCAAATGGTCATTTGGCCTTTGCTTGGAGCCCTCCAACGAGGGGAGACTCACTCCCTCTCAGAGCAGCCCATCCCACTTGGAGGCAGCTTCCACTGGCAGGATGTAATTTGTTTTTTGTTTTTTTCCTCTTCCATCAAGTCTAAATCTGCCTTTTTCCAACTTCCACCCACAGCTCCTGGTTCTGCCCCCTGGGGCCAAGAAGAGTAATCCCTCTTACACATGATAGCTCTTCAAACACTCAAAGACAGTTATCACATCTCCCACAAAGTCTTTTCTTCTCCAGGTGAAATGTCTCTAGTTCCTTCAACCACCCAACACCCCACAGAACGTGCTTCATGTCCCTTGTCATTCTAACAACCTTCCTCTGGGTACTCTGCAGCTTGTCAATGTCCCTCTTCATATGTGACGCCCACAACTGTAGGCAATTCAAGTACTTGCTGGGTCAGACAAGCTGGCCTTCTGGCAGTCCCCAGGATATCACATCCTATCTCGCAGCTTTATGCATTTGCATGGGCTGTCCCCCATTTCTGGAAATGTTCTCCCCCTTAACCTCAATCTCTTGTATCTCTGGCTTCCTTTGAGGTTTAACTCAAGTACTGCTTCCTACAAATAACCTCCCTGATTTCTGGCCCGTCCCCAGACTGATAGGATGCCCTCCCTGCAAAATGCTTTGTTTAGATTTCATATTTGCTTATCTGTGCTCGTGTGGTTCCCCTTCCCCATAAACTGTGAGCTCTTTTAGGGCATGGTCTGTTGTATTTTTGTCTTTGTATCCCAGTTGAAGGCATTTAATAAATGAGGGAGGGAAGGAGGGAAGAAGAGACGGAGGAAGGAAGGAAGGTGGGAAAGAAGGAAGGGAGAAGGGAGGGAGGGAGAGAAAAAGGAAGGAGGAAAGGAAAGAAGGGAAGAAAGGAAAAAGAAGGAAGGAAAGGAAGAAATGAGGAAGAGAAGGAAGAAAGGAAAGGAAGAAGGGGAAAATGAAGGAGAGAAGGAAGAAAGGAGGGAGGGAGAGAAGGAAGGAAGGAAGAAGGGAGGGAAGGAGAGAAAAAGAAAGGAGGAAGGGAAGGGAGAAGGGAGGGAGGGAGAGAAAAAGGAAGGAGGAAAGGAAGGAAGGGAAGAAAGGAGAAAGAGAAGAAGGAAAGGAAGAAATGAGGAAGAGAAGGAAGAAAGGAAAGGAAGAAGGGGACATGAAGGAGAGAAGGAAGGAAGGAGGGATGGAGAAAGAGAAAAAGGAAGGAGGAAAGGAAGGAAGAGAAGAAAGGAAGAAGAGAAGGAAGGAAGGGGTAAAGAAAGGAAAAGAAGAAGGGGGAAATGAAGGAGAGAAGGAAGGAAGGAAGGAAGGAAGGAAGGAAGGAAGGAAGGGAGGAAGGAAGGAAGGAAGGAAGGAAGGAAGGAAGGAAGGAAGGAAGGAAATGTGACCAGGGTCTAAAACATCTTTAGGGACACTGAGCTATGGGAATTCTGACCCAATGTTCCACTGAAAACCTATCTTTAGAATCCACAGAAGTCTTTCTGACTCCACTGGGGTAGCATCTGAATACCTATAGCCTCCCATGGCTAGCTCTCAACATTCTGGTTCTTATCCCTTCCTCTGCTGTCAGAAAGGCAGATATGGGGAAGCTCCAGGTGAACCTCATTTCCTGACAGCTGTTGGAGGCCAATCATGCAGCAATAACCAGATCTGAGTCCCCACAGTTTAGAAAGCGAGTGAGCTGCAGCTCAGGGAGAAGGCATTCACATTTTAACTTGTCCAGATTTTAAAACTCCTTGGCAAGGGTTCAGACGATTAGTCATTAGAACCCAAGGGAGAAGGAGTGATAGGAATCTGAGCACCCAAATGTTGAAACAAAACAAGACAGAAATGTCAGAGAGAGATGTCTCATTGAGGTTTTCATGAGACAGGAAGAAATGGAACTCTTGGAGCAAGCCTTTCAAGGAAACCTCCGGTGTCCACCTCTAACCACTCTGATTCTAGAGGGTTTCAGGAAGATGGGCTTCGGACCTGAGGAATATCTGAAACGAGCAAACGTCCTTCCCAATTCCTGACTTAGGAACCCCAGAACCCAAACTGATTAGAGTCAAGGGGGACTTTAGGGACTGTCCAGTTGTACCCTCTCTATTTACAGAGGAGGAAACTGAGGCACAGGGGAGGGAGTGATAGAAATGGAGAAAGACCAAGACATCAACTAGTCCAATCTACTCTAATTACAACGGGGGAAACTGAGTCCCAGAGAGGGGAAGTCCTAGCATTTAGAGCTGGAAAAGAACCTGAAGTTCTCTGGAATGATGCAACCTGGAAATTGCCAGGAGGCAATATAATTTATCCAACCAGTACAATTCCCTCATTTAAAAAAAGGAAATTGAAGTCTGAAGAGGAAAGTTACTTCCTCAAGATGATACAGTCAAAAGCACTGGCACTCGAATGCAGGTCTTCTCACTACCAGTCCAAAGGGCTACACTCCTATTTTGGTATCATCTCACTCTGTGTTCAGAGTATGTTGGGGACAAATCACTGGAGGATGATGGGGGAAAAAACATTCCTCTGATTCTTCCTTCTTAGGTGAAGCAGGATGTGATGGGTGCTCACCATATCATTTTCTTTTTCTTTTTTTTTTTTTGTTTGTTTTTTGTTTTGGGGGGAGGCAATTGGGGTTAAGTGACTTGCCCAGGGTCACACAGCTAGTAAGTGTTAAGTGTCTGAGGCCAGATTTGAACTCAGGTACTCCTGACTCCAAGGCCGGTGCTCTGTCCACTGCGCCACCTAGCTGCCCCTCACCATATCATTTTCACTACTCTCTGTGTTGAGAGCCACGTTTTCATAGCAGAGTGAAGACAGATTCCACACGTGTCATTCTAAAACTCACGAGGGTCTTCTTCACTCCTGACTGTTGTGGTAACTCCTTAAAAGTCATTCAAAATCTCCCATTGCTTTGTTTATTTTGTCTAAGGTTTAGATAGATAGATAGATAGATAGATAGATAGATAGATAGATAGATAGATAGATAGATAGATAGATAGGTAGGTAGGTAGGTAGGTAGGTAGGTAGGTAGATAGATAGATAGATAGATAGATAGATAGATAGATAGATAGATAGATAGATAGATAGATAGATAGATAGATCGATCTAGATCTAGATCTCCCTACACACACACACACACACACACACACACACACATTTATAATGTGTTTCTACACACACTTTGGCCAGAATTGTGAATTTCATTGGTTAGTAAACCTAAAAGTTTTGAATTGCAAAGCCCCAGATGCCTCCTCACTAAGAATTACACTTTTTTCAATTCTCTTTCTTTCCCTTCCCTCCCTTTCTTCCTTTTCATTTCCCTTCTTTTCCCTTCCCTTATCCTCTATCCCTTCCTACTCATTCTAACCCCTTCCTTTCTTTTCCTTTTCATTTCCCTGGCCTTGATTTTCCCTAGTCCTCTGTGGGTAAGATTGCAGCTCCCTCCCACTATCTCCAAGTCTCTCTCACTTTCTGTCTCTTTCTCTCTCACTGTCTCTCTCTTCTTCTCTCCTTCTCTCTCTTTTCCTTCCCTCCTCCCTCCCTCTTCTCTCCCTCCCTCTCTCTTTTTTCCTCCCTCCCTCTCTCACTTTCTTCCTCCCTCCCCCTTTCTCTCTCTCTCCCCTTTCTCTTTCCTTCCTCTCTCTCTCTCTCTCTCTCTCTCTCTCTCTCTCTCTCTCTCTCTCTCTCTCTCTCTCTCTCTCTCTCTCACCTTTTTCTTCACGTAATACATTGTCCAGACTTGTGGAGCTCACCCCCGACTCAGGCTCCCACCACAGAGAAAGCTGACAAAATGAAAAGACCAGGATCCGGATACACAAAGCTGTTCCGATGATGGAGCCAAGAGGCTCACTGCACCCAGAGAGGACACCTTGAATGCTTGGGTCATCCTAAGCAATAATGTGGAAGGGGACTCCCAAGTGTGCAACGGGCACCCCCAAAGCAATGGGGGAGATCACTTGGCAGCCGTGGATGATTCCAGAGAAAACAACATTTTTTTTAGCCTAAAGATAGTGGGCTAATTAGGACATGCCCTGCAGCAGGCAGTGCACATGTGCCTACATGCAGAAAAATAAATTTCCTGGGCTCAGCCCAAGCAAACACTGCTTAGTAGCCTCAGCAGACTACAGAGAAAGGTCGAGCCTGGCTGACTGAAGGTCACTGTGCTTTGAAGTGCTCTAGGTCAAGGTCCTTCTCCCCAGTCCCTGAGCTAGTCCTTTTCCTTTGGATTTGAAAAGGGCACACTGAGAGAAAAGTGAAGAGGACTTTTTTTGTTGTTGGGGAGGACAGTTACCTGCCATAAGCTCTACCATATCTCATGCAAATTATCACCTCTTCCATGGAACCTTCCCAGATTTCTCTGGACAGTCAGTCAACAAGCATTTGGTAAGTGCTTACTATGTATCAGGCACCGTGCTAAGTGCTCAAAATGCAAAGGCAAAAAACACAGTCCCTGCCCTCCAAAAGCTCAAATTCTAATGGGGAAGACAATATGCAAACACCTAAGTTTTGGAGGGGTTTTTTGGGTGAAGCAATTGGGGTTAAGTGACTTGCCCAGGGTCACACAGCTAGTAAGTGTTAAGTGTCCGAGGCCGGATTTGAACTCAGGTACTCCTGAATCCAGGGCCAGTGCTCTATCCACTGTACCACCTAGCTGCCCCAAACAACTAAGTTTTAACAATGAACACCCAAACAGCTGTCCCCACTGTAGATAACACTGTTCCCCCACAGTTCTCACCAAGCACTTTTGGAGGGTATATCTCTAATGCTCTCATTGTTCAACAGCATTAAGCCCTAATTATGTCTAAGGTGCTGTTCTAAATACTGGGGATAAATACAAAAGCCAAAATAAAAGCAAATAATTTACATTTACATTCTGGAGATTCAAATCTAGAAGGGTCTGCAAAGGTCCTATAGTCCAGCTCTTTAGTATTACAAGCAAGGCTCACAGAAGTTTAGGAAAATTCCCCAGGATCACACAGGTAGAAAGCAGGAGAGGGGAAATTTAAAATGGGTTCCTCTCACTCCAGAGTGAGCTACTCTAGTCCAATGCATTCACTTTTCAGATGGAGGAAAATGAGGCCCGGAATAAACTGATTTATCCAACGTCGTATAAGTAGTGTCCGAAGCAGGAATAGAATCCCAGAATTCTTCTTTTTTTTTTTTTTTTTTTTTTAGTGAGGCAATTGGGGTTAAGTGACTTGCCCAGGGTCACACAGCTACTAAGTATTAAGTGTCTGAGGCCAGATTTGAACTCAGGTACTCCTGACTCCAGGGCTGGTGCTCTATCCACTTCACCACCTAGCTGCCCCCCGGAATTCTTATATAGGTAAAGGTTGGATGGGATGGCTCGGGAGGCCCCATTTGGAGTTTGTAGTTATATCTACTACCTGTGACACTGAAAGGGCAAATCAAACAAAAAAGTCCCTCAGGGAACTTACATTCTAACAGGAGATTATACATAAAGCTGAGCTAGAAATTGGGGCAGGGAGAAAGTGGACAGAAGGAAAGAGATGGTCAGGAAGGAAAGTGAGACCTGTATATAAGTAAAATCCTTATCTTATGTTCAAAGGGCAGAGTGGTTCCAATAGGTGGGAGGTAGAGATGATAGACTCAGCATAAGGAGAGACAGAGACAGAGAAAGAGAGAAAGATGATAGATAGATAGATAGATAGATAGATAGATAGATAGATAGATAGATAGATAGATAGATAGAGACAGAGACAAAAAAGACAGAGAGACAGAGACTGACTGAGAGACACAGAGACAGAGACAGACACACAGAGAGAGAAACAGAGAGAAAGACAGATAGATAGAGAGAAAGACAGAGACAGAGACAAAAAAGACAGAGAGACAGAGACTGAGTGAGAGACAGACAGAGAGACACAGAGACAGAGACAGAGAGACACACACAGAGAGAAGAGCTTCCTAGGTCTAGGAAATAAATAATAAGGAGTTGAGCTGCAGCTTTAACAGTAAGATCTATCTAAAGGAGGGAGCACTGATACCTTTCTGAGCTGCACCTGGACTGGGGGAAAGGACTGTGTACCACATTTGCTTAGGAGCTGGTGACAAATGAGGAAGAAAAAATTCAACCCAAGAAGAGTGGATTTAGCCTCCTGGAAAGAAAGGGAGAGGAGACAAGGAAGAGGGAGACTTTCTGAGGGGGCATCAGACAAGGAGAAAGATCAGCACTGCAGAGGACCCTATCCCTGTGACTTATCCACCTCTTTCTGAATTTGCATCTGACACTTTTTGAAAGCCTGAGTCCAAGGATGTAGTTCAGATGAGGGAATTAGATCCCAACGTAACTCAGAGTCAAAAGTCCCATCATTGAGGTGAGACTAAGGACAAGGGAATTCTCGTCTAAAGAACTTAAGCTTCTCGAGGGAACACGAAGTATGCTTGGGCAACAATGTCTCCCTCCAGTGAAAATACTTTCAATTCCTGCAAATGCACCAATGTGCCTTCTGCTGCCCAGGCCTGTGGCTCCAATTCTAGGCATTTCTCTAGGGATCTGAGGAGGCTGAACAGTATTAGGCAGCTTCTCGCCTAGTATGATAGCTCCATTGTTCTCCTTCCCAAATTTTCCAGAACTCATTTTTTTTTTGGGGGGGGGGAGGACAATGAGGGTTAAGTGACTTGCCCAGGGTCACACAGCTAGTAAGTATCAAGTGTCTGAGGCCAGATTTGAATTCAGGTCCTCCTGAATCCAGGGCTGGTGCTTTATCCACTGTGCCACCTAGCTGCCCCCCAGAACTCTCCTTCCATCCTGTGTTCCTGAATAACTGTGTGTGAACTTGAGGTTATGAACATCCATAGGAGCCCAGTTAGGGGTTGGTGCTATTCCTAGCTCTCCTTTCTGTTTCCTTTGTGAATTGAACTTGCAATTCTTCCTGGGATTGAGAGCTGGGCCTTGGGCTCTCAGCAGGAATTCTGGTAATTCTGAAGATTATTTTTCTACCCTTCCCATGGTATCCCCTTTTATTCTCCTCCTGAAGTCTAAGGAAGATGGTGGTACAGATTGGGGTGGGGAAAGGAGAGTTTTGGCTCTCCAAGCAGCTTCTGTCTCTCTTGTGGGGCAGCTAGGTGGCACAGTGGATAGAGCACTGGCCCTGAAGTTGGGAGGACTTGAGTTCAAATCTCACCTCAGACACTTACCAGCTGTGGGAACCTAGGCAAATCACTTAACCACAATTGCCTCGAACACCCAGAGCCAACTCTAGTTGTCCTAATATATATTTTGTCACTGGACCTAGATGGCTCAGGAGGAGAGAGTGAGGTTGGTGATCTCGCACAGCCCTCCTTCACTTAAATCCAATTCAGTGCAAGTCATGATATCACTTTTCAAGAACGAAGGACAAACAACAATCTGTCCTTTTTGGATGCTAATAAAGTTGTTGTTGGACAGAGAAGAAAACAGACAAAAAGTCATGGTGGCCAATCACCACTAACAAACTGGTATGTTGTGTACAGCTCACATCTGCCTGCGAACATAAAATCATGCCCAACATGCAATTGTTTCCTGGACCTCCAAGTTTACCTATTGTGATCCTTACAGGAATACTGTCTTAATTTAGACACTACTAATGCAGAAAAACTAGGTACAGAGTAAAAACCAGTGATCCTAGGCAATAGCTCCAAAGGTACCCCATGATACCTTTATGGGTCATAATCACTATAGGAAAAAAAAAGCTCCAGAATCATAAGACTCCAAGATTAATACTGGAGGCTTCTCCAGACTATTCATGTGTCTCCTTTTAAAGGCCCAGACAAGAATCTGAACTTCATCATAGTAGTATTAACTCAGTGACCCTGTGCTGTTATACCCAAAGCTAATAACTCAATTCCACCTCTGAATCTAAAGCCAACAATGGGGCAACTTGCTCTGGCTTAAGTGAGTTCAAATCTAGCCTCAGACACTTGACACCTAGCTGTGTGACCCTGGGCAAATCACTTAACCCTTGTTGCCCTGAAAAAAAAAAAGGAAGAAGAAGAAGCAATAGAGGGGAGAAGGCCTTACATACTGGAAACAACTTCAATAGACCCTTTGCTATCTGGTTGAGTTGGCTTGGTCACTCCAACCCCACTTTGGTACATTCTTGTTTTCCTGATGCTAATCAAGTTAATCAATCTAGTAATCAATCAACAACATTTATTAAGCACCAACTGTATTTCATGCCCTGTATTAGGCTAGTATGAAAAAGAAATAATTCCTGCTTTCAAGGAATTCACACTCCAACAAGAAATATATATATATATATATATGGAAATACAAAATAAATATAAAGAGAATAAAAACAAAATCACGAAGTAAAAGGATCTTTAGAAGGAAATCACTAAGCAGTTCAGAGGATCAGGAAAAGGTTCACATAGAGGATGGAGCTTGAAATATATCTTGAAGCTAATAAAAATGTTTTTTAAAGTATTCAACAAACAATAAACACCAGGGGATCCTGTAGTCTCTGCACCTTTCACTCAATTGTGTGACTGTAAAAATGAGGTCTGCTGTAGAAAATCGTTTGTGCAAACCTGCCTACTGCCTTCTCGAATTTTCATCAAAGATGCCCTCAGGTGTAAATTATTCTCATAAAGATTTTTTACAGAGGAGAGAGGAATATAGATTGGTAGTTATTGACTGCCTATAAGGACATCTGTGTTTTTTTCCAAGCCTTTGATGCCCTCCCCTTTTGAAGATATATTGAGAATTGTCCCCCAACATCCTTAAAATTTTGTCCAGCCCCTCCCCCAGCACAGAATTTCTCTGTGTATCCATCTCGTCCAACTGTGCTTCCCATCTTTGTGCTTGTCAGTACTATTTGCAAAGTTCAGCACAGTTCCCCGGTGCATAGTAGGTGCTACATGAATGCTACCTATTATGATGATGGTCATCATTATTACTATTATTACTTCCTTATGTTGCCTAAGCAAAATTGGGAGTAAATGTGGAAACTCTACTGGGAAGAAATAGCTGGCTTTAGAAATAGTGATGGATTTGGTAGATAAGAAATGATACTTTCAAAGCTTTCCTCCAAGATGTCTTGTATATATAAGTTAATTATCATATAGGGTTCCTTGAAAGATACAAGAAATATCACTGGCAAGACTGATAATTAATTTTGAGCAAGGCAAAAAACTGGGAGGCATGTGTTTACAAAACATGTCTGCCATGTTCATGGAGAAGGTCCAGCAAAGACTCCAAATCAAAGATGGACTACCCATTGATAATAAGGTCCTCTACATTAGGGCTTCTTAAATTTTTTCCACTCATGACCCCTTTTCTTCCGAGAAATTTTTACATGACCTCGAATATATAGGTATAAAAAATAGGCATATATAACCTTTTACTGTTGCCAAATTTTTCACTACCCTCACATTCAGTTATCTCACATGGGGTCACATAGCACTTTCAACAACCCATAGCTTCTCCTGGCAAGAAAAACCCATCTTCTTAATACCAATATTCTAGTAATGGTGATTCTAGAAAAAGCAACTTGGTATAATGGAAAGAGAGCCAGCCTTGGAGTTGGAAAGAACTGAGTTCTAGTCTTGCTTCAGAAACATACTGGTTACATGCCCATAAGAAAGTCAACCCACCAGTACCACAGGCAAGCTGCTGAGTAGCTACTGATCTAGAGTGATGGAGGGAGTTTATTGGGAGTTCTCTATGTCAGATGTTCTCAAAGTATGGCCCAAGAGTAGTTGGGAGTCCTCGAGACCCTTTTGGGGTGAGGGAGAGTCTATGAGATCAAAACTATTTTCATAATAATTCTAAGATGTTTTAATTCCTGAGAGGGTAAATATTGGTAGCTATAACTCACATAAGCAAAAATTCGGGGGCGGGGGGAGCTAGGTGGCACAGTGGATAGAGCAGTGGCCCTGGATTCAGGAGGACCTGAGTTCAAATCTGACCTCAGACATGTGACACTTAACTAGCTGTGTGACCCTGGGCAAGTCACTTAACCCCAATTGCCTCACCAAAAAAAAAAATTCTGTGGGGGAGGGGAATGTCTTCCATAATTTTAAGAGGGCAAAGGGGTCCTGACACCAGAAAATTTAAGTACTGCTGCTCTATATCAATAGAAATGAGGATAGATAATAAATTGGGCTCAGGACTGCATAGAAAGACAAGAGTAGGATGGATTTCAACTGGAGAATTAAGCAGCACTTCACCAGAAGGAATCAGCAAACGGCTCCTAAAAAACATGCTATTTGAATTGAGTCCTGAAGGAAACTAGGGCTTCCAGGAGGTAGCCAACTCCAGAGCACCGAGAGAAGAAATCCTGCATGCAGGGAGAATAGCAAGAGGTCTTTACTCTCAGTTTTATGTTACTTGGTAGGAAGCTCATCTCCCCAGGCCACTCTCTAACACTGGATATCTCAAGCATTCTTCAATAGGAATTGAAGGATCCAAGATTGATTTCATCAGTGCAGGTATTCTCTCCAACAAGATCTGTCCCAGTCCTTGCACGCCTCAGATGAAGCAGTTGGATTGGAATCCTAGGCTCTGGAGCAGGGGTTCTCATTATTTTATTTGGTATCCTGGGCCCCTTGGGCAGTTGAGTTGGTCTGGTGAAACCTGTGGGCCCCTTCTCATAATCATGTTTTTAAATGCATGTAAAATGCACTCATTTACAAAAGAAACCGGTTATATTGAACCAAAGGTATCAAAATACTTAAAAAAAACACAAGTTCACAGATCTTAGGTTGGGAACCCCAGCTCTAGAGCTAAAGGCCACTTAATCCAACTTTCTCATTTTACAGAAGAAAGTTAATGCTCAGAAAATATAGTAACTGCCCAAGGTCACACAAGAAGCAAATGGAGGATGTGAACTGAGATCCTTTTACTCTCAATCTGGCATGCTTTCCAGTGTAATCTCAAAGGATTTAGAGACAAGAGGAACTTTAGAAGTCATTTCAGTTGACCTCTCTTTTTTACAGTTTGGGAAACTGAAGCACAGAGAGGGGAAGAGTACATTTCTTAATTAGTAGCAGAAGCAGGATTGGCAGCCAGACCAATACCATTACGCTCACCTCTATGCTGTATGACCTGGAAGATCCCCTTCAGCTTTCAAGACAAGAAGGACTCTGAACAGTCTTCACAAATGGACTTTCTTTTATTGTTTTTTTGGGGTGGGGCAATGAGGGTTAAGTGACTTGCCCAAGGCCACACAGCTAGTAAGCATCAAGTGTCTGAGGCCAGATTTGAACTCAGGTCCTCCTGAATCCAGGGCCAGTGCTTTATCCACTGCTCCACCTAGCTGCCCCTCACAAATTGACTTTCAAAAAAAAATCACCCTTTGGTGGCCAGCCCTTTGGGGACAACCCTCTCTACACTTAGCTAGATAACATGTTATCAACCAGGCTTCTATTTGAAGCCTTTCCAGGCTGATATTATGAAATGGGATAATATTTGTTTAAAAAGTACTTAATACAGTTCCTGGCACATAGTGGGTGATTTATAAATGCTTCCCTTTTCCTCATGGAAAATGCTAGAACTCTTAGCTTGTGGTCATACATTTTAGTAACAGGTTTAGAGCTGGAAGGAACCTTGAAAGTCTTTGAGTCCAACTCTCTCATTTTACAGCTAGGGAAAGTGAGGCTTGGAGAGGTATATAACTTATATTGAATTGCTTGAGTTCTTGGGAGTGGGGGTGGGGAGGGAGGGAGGAAGAGAAATTAGAACACAAAGTTTTTTTGGGGGGGGAACACAAAGTTTTAAAAAAACTGATGTCAAAATTTGTTTTTACATGTAATTTGGAAAAATAAAATTCTAAATAAAGTGCTAAGCACACAGTAGGTGAATAATAAATACTTATTTCCTCTCTAAAGAAGACCTTTGGAGGAGACCTTCAAGGTCATGTCATGTCAAGTAGTCGTGAGTGTAATGGAATTGGCCTAATTTCCAGTTGTGGCTCTGCCCTAATTAAGAATTTGACCAGGAGAAAGTTAATTGACATCTCTGGGTCAGTCTCAGTTTTTTCACCTGTCAACAAGCATTTATTAAGCCCCTAATATGTGTCAGGCATTGTGCTGAGCACAGGGGGCACAAAGAAAAACAGAAAATCAGTCCCTGCCTTCAAGGATCTTATAGTCTAATGTAGGAGAAGACCTGCAAATGGCTGTGTTCAAACAAGATACAGAGAGGATAAATTGGAAATAATCCCAGAGTCGAGGAACTAACTGGGAAAGGTATCTTGAAGAAGGTGGGACTTTGCCCAACCCTGCCCACACCTCCCACATAGTTATAAACTCAAAGACTTTCTAGATCACAGTCCCAGAGTTGAATACTACCTCAGTAATCATCCAGGCTAACCTCCACCCGAGTGATACTTCACTTATGGACATCCCAAAGGAGTACTCATCCAAGGTGTGCTTGGAGACCTTCAATGAAGGGGAACTCACTACTTTGTGAGTCAGCCTGTTTCATTCTGGGACAGCTCTGCTTCAAGGGAAGTTTTGTTTTTCCCCTACGTTGAGCCGAAATCTACCTCTAATCAAGCATCTCCCATCGCTTTTGGTTCTACTTTATGGGGCCAAACAGAATTAGTCTGATTCCTCTTCTACAAGGCATGTTTTTGAATACTTGACAATGGTGATCACACCCTTCCTAAGTCTTTTCTTCTTCAGGCTCTACTTCTTGAGGTCATTGAATCAATTCTCATTTGACAGGTGCTTTCATCTCCCCACTGTCCCGAATGCTCTCTTCTGGACATGTCTTAGCTTGTCCAAATCAATTAAGTGACTGTTGGAGCTGGAAGGGGCCACACAGAACATCTCATCCGATCCCCTCATCTTACAGATGAGGGAGCTGAGGCCCGAAGAGGGGAAAATTACTTGCCCAAAGCCACGGTGCTAATAAGTAACAAAAGTGGAATATTCACCCAAAGCCTCTGACTCTAGATCCCCCACTTTTTACATGACATACTTAGGCAGTTTTTCTGTTGGAGGAAATAAAGGAGGAATCCAAAGTTTGGCTTGTTGAGTTTGTAAAAGGAAGGAAAGATTAGAAAAGGTGAGTGTGGAGGGGTCAATTCCTCTCTCTTGTTTTTTAGCCTTCAAGCCAAGGACAGCATTCTTTCCTTATTCATTAACCTGAAGGGAACCCACTGACTATTCTATCACTGAAGGTTATCAGGACCAAGGACACGGCTTGTTTGGACACAGAGCTGTTCTCTAGGTCTTGTGCACACCTCTGTGTGTATATGTGTGTGTGTGTGTGTGTGTGTGTGTGTGTGTAGCATGCACACCCCCCTAGCCCCCCATAGTCCTCCCCACAGAGGCTCAGCTTTTCCTAGGTTGACCTCTGTCCTCTGCCCATTCATCTCTATTCCCACTTCTGGTAGAAGGGTTCTGATGGTATAAGGAGCTCTCTCTGTACCCATGGAGTGGATATCCCTCCGATACCTTCAGAATCACACAGATACTACAACCTACATGTATGTACACACCCAGGCCCTAACTCAGGCACCCATGAACACAAACAGCCACACAGAAAGACATAAACAGACATATAGATGGAAATATGCAGACATGCGTAGGCACAGATAGGCACAGCCTTATCAAAACAGGAATGATACACAAAGACACTGCCTAGCTGTAAAGATGGAAGTGCACATGGAAATACCCAAAGACACATACCAACATGCACAGACATGTAGAGACACATACAGATGTACAAATACATGAACATATAAGGATATACCAATAGCTGTATGAACACAGGCAGAAACATGCACGTACAGAAACACACAGGCCCATGTACATATAAAAACACGTACAAACATAGAGGCAGAAATATTCAGACATGCACAGATACAAACAAAGAGACATGTGAACAAAGGCATTCATAGACATAGGGACAGAAATACACAGAATCATGTTACAGACACAGACATTCACAGACATGTAGAGGCACACACAGACATACAGATAGATGTATGAAGATATACACAGCTAGATATACAAAGATATGCATGAACACAGACTGAAACATACAGACATACACAGATGAATAAACAGATCTACCCACAGACATACAAAAACATGCTCAAAGAGACAAACATATTCAGACACACCACACACACACAGGCAAGCATACATACACACTCAATGTGGAGTAGGAGGTGACGGACATGTAGACAAGTGCGGGGCTGTCAGCCCCATGAGGTGTAGCATCTTCATTCTGCCTCCTAATAGAATGCTACAGGAAGAAATCAGTGCAAGGCCCAGTACTAGCTGAGGTCTTGTCATAAGCAGCACTCTCCAAAATGAGGTCTCCACCATACAACCACCTGCACTGGTGCATGAATCCCTACCACAGTGTTCATGACAGGTCGGTCACCCAGCCTCTGCTCGAACACTTCCTGAGATGGGGAGCTCACTATCATCATGGCTAATACTTATATGCCACTTCAAGGTTTACAAACCTCATCTCATTTGATCTTCACAATAGTTCTGTAGGAGGTGGGAACTCTAGGTTCATTTTTACAAATGAGGAAACTGAGATTCAGAGAGGTAAAAGTGTCTGGTCTATGATCTCACAAGTACCAAGAGTTGGGGGAAGGATTTGAACCAAGCCTTTCCAAAACTTCAGCCATACTTCCAATTCCATTACCAGATAGCTTTCATTCCTAGTAATAATAATAAATAATAACAACAATAGTGAGAGAATTTATATAGTGCTAAAGTTTGTCGATCAATTTACATATGTTATCCCCATTTGGAATTTGTAAGCTGGAAATGTGCCTTCCTACAACCTCCCCACATCACTTTCAGTTCTGCCTTCTGGGGCCCAAGTAATAGAGTGAAACCCTGGAGATGCCTTTTAAAAAATTAAAATGGGAAAAAACAGGTAAAAAAATGAATGTAAATGGCTGGATGGGCAATAATTATGACTTTCCAGCCAGGAGATGCACACATGCCCACACACCCATAGCACTGTACTGTCCAAAGAGAGAACAGAATAGGTGTCTTCTTGCACACAGCCCAGGTAGCTGGGCAGCTGATAGGGCTAAGACCAGACACTGATTTGAGTCCCTGGAGCACCCTCTGTCTGTAAAGCCTGGGATTGTCAGGTCAGCAGGGAACTGTCCATCTTCCCTACCAGGCACGAGCCCCTGCCATAATCCCCAGGCTCAAGTATCAGACTAGGGAACACCCACAGCAAGAGAAAGATCCCTTGGTGTGTGGGAGCTCTGGGGTAATCTAACATCAGGGCTGGAGGGGCCCTTAGTACTTGGTCCTGCCTCTTCATGGGAATGAAAGGTTCAGAATTGGAATCACAGAATCTTGGAACTGGACAAGATCTCAGGGACCATTGCTTAAACATCAATCAACAAAGCATTTATTAAGTGCTGGCTATGTGGCTGATATTTTCCCTTGTTTTTTATGCCTAGCACTGAACTTAATGTCTTTGTGTTAAGTGCTGAGGATGCAAATAAGAAAAAATTCACCCCTGCTCCTGCCCTCAGAGAGCTTACATTCGAATGGGGTGAATGTAAATTAATGGACTTTAATTATGAATAAATTAAAAATTAATGAGTCAATAGATGCATTAAAAGACACCTACAAAGCAAATGGAAGATGGAGTGATTCCAAAAACTTTCATTTTATAGTTCAATAATTATTGGGAAAATTATGTATGACTTATAGGGAAGTGATTTATCCAAGATCATGAAAATACAAATAACATGAATTAAGTGCCCCTCCTCTATTGATTATCTCCAATTTATCCTGTCTCTATCTTGTCTGCACATAGTAATTTGCATGTTGTCTTCCTGTTAGACTGTGAGCTCCTTGAGAGCAAGGATGGTCCTTTGCCTTTCTTTTTATCACTAGCACATAGTAGGTGCTTAAAACATGCTTGTTGATTCGTTGATTATTTCTGGGTGTTTTCTTTCTGGGGCAATGAGGGTTAAGTGATTTGCCCAGGGTCACACAGCTAGTTAAGTGTCAAGTGTCTGAAGCCAGGTTTGAACTCAGGTCCTCCTGAATTCAGGGCTAGTGCTTGATCCAGTGTGCCACCTAGCTGCCCCTGATTCATTGATTATTAAGTACCTACTATGAATAGCACTGTGCATGGTAGAGGGAAGAGTACAAAGTTTAGCTAAGTAACAGTCTCCAACCTGGGGAAGCACTCCACTGACACAGATCTCAGCTACTGTCTAATGTAGTATAAGGTCACTAAAAATTACATTGGCTGAAAAATTTGATGCCCAGGAACCACTGCCTACTCATATCCTTCACTCTAGTTCAAGCCCAGGGTTATTGAAACACTGTTCCATCTCCTTGCCACCTCCAACCTCTCTCCTCTCCAATCCCATCCCCCAGGGAGTGGCCAAGGCAATACTCCTAAAGCCCAGGTCTAACTATGACACTTCCCTCCTCGAGAAACTTCAGGGGCTTCCTGTTGCCCCTAGGATAATCACAGACTCCCCTGCCTAGCATTTAAAGCCCTTTTATAACAGAATTCCAACTTGTCTTCCTAGATTGATTTCTCATCACGCCCTTCACCATATTTGACAATCTAAAGGTTATAAATTGTAAAAGAATCTCAATTTCTTGTTCCAAAATACAGTCATGCTTGGTGCTCCCTTATTCCCTGCCCCCACATTCCAGAATCCTTTGGATTTATTTTGTATCTATGTGTATCAACTTATCTATGCACATGTTGCCTCTGCAAACAGAATGTAAACTCTGTGAGGGCAGGGACTAGGTTTTCCCCCCACCCCCAATCTTTGTATTTTTTCTCCTTCACCTCTGCTAATGGCTTTCCTCTGAGATTATCTCTTGTTTACAGTGCACATAGTTCTTGAAGGTACTAAGTTATTTACAAGTTCTCTCCTCCAATAAAATGTGAACTTGTGGGGGCAGCTAGATGGCACAGTGGATAGAGCACCGGCCCTGGAGTCAGGAGTACCTGAGTTCAAATCTGGCCTCAGACACTTAACACTTACTAGCTGTGTGACCCTAGGCAAGTCACTTAACCCCAATTGCCTCACCAAAAAAAAAAAAATGTGAACTTGTAGGGAGCAGGGGCTGTGTTTGCCTTTCTTTGTATCCCCATTACTTCACACAATGCCTGACACATAGTAAGAGCTTAATAAATGTTTGTTGAGATGGATTATACAGAACTGGATTAACTACAGTATAAATGGAAGGAACAAGAATAATGAAACTAAACATTTTATAATAATCAAGCTTGGCCCCAGAGGAGAGTTGAGAAAAAGCATCTCCCTTTCCCTTTGCAGAAGTGGTGGAATATGACTGTGGAATACTGAATAAACAGTTAGACAAGAGTTAATGTGTTGTTTAGTTCTGCTAAACTGCTTTTCTTTCTCTCTGTCTCTCCGTCTTTCTCCCTCTGAATTTCTTTTCTCTTTGTATTTCTGTCTCTCTGTCTCTGTGTCTCTCTTCCCCTTCCCTCTCTTTCTCCCTTTCCCTCTCTCCCTCCATGGCCTCTGATGTATCCTCCGTCTCTAGACCTAGGATCCTCAATTATTTTATCTCTCTGTGCTTCAGTTTCCTCCTTTATAAAATGACAGGGTTGGACTAGATCAAAGCTTCTTCTTTCTTCTTCTTCTTCTTCTTCTTCTTCTTCTTCTTCTTCTTCTTCTTCTTCTTCTTCTTCTTCTTCTTCTTCTTCGCAATGAGGGTTAAGTGACGTGTCCAGGGTCACACAGCTAGTAAGTGTCAAGTGTCTGATGCTGGATTTGAACTCAGGTCCTCCTGAATCCAAGGCTGGTGCTTTATCCACTATGCCAACTATCTGCCCCCTAGATCAATGCTTCTTAAACTGCAGGTCACAACCCCATATGGGGTCACATAACTGAATGTGGGGGTTGTGAATAATTTGGCAACAGTAAAAGGTTATGTATACCTATTTAATATACCTATATACCCAGGGTTGTGTAAAAATTTCTTGGGCAAAAAGGGGTCATGAGTGGAAAAGGTTTAAGAAGCCTTACTAGAGGACTTCTAAGGTCTCCTCTAGCTGTAAACCTATCCTGGTCTCAAAGTCTCTTCCAGTTAGTCACCCTAACCACTAAAGGTGGGCAGGATAACAGACCAGCAACACTTTGCTTCTATTGAGGGAAGCCATGGACTTTTCCCTTCCCCAACAGCTCTCTTTGTCCCATTGCCCAGTTCCCATAAGGCACAGGTTGACTACTGCTAGCTGAATGTTGACCCCCATAGCCCTACCTTTGATGGGGACATCCCAAAGTCCCTCTAACTCTTGAACCCACCATCCTCTTGGTAGGGAATCATGTCTGCCATTACTCTTCAAGGTCTCTTCACTCTTGCTGCTCAAGAACTTCCTGGATTTTCCATATGCCATGAATGGAACATGTGTTGAGCTCCTTGAGAACAGTGACTTTATAAGTTTTTCTAGCTGTATCCCCAGTGCTGATCACAGTGGCCAACAGATAGTAAGCATTTGATGCTTTTCCATTCCATTTCATTGCTACTGTGAGAAATTTCCCCTGCAGCCATCTACCCCGCCTCCCCCACCCCCTTCTTGTCCCAGGACACTGTTCAATGATCCAACCAGGGCGGGTACTATTACAAGATAAAAAAATCTCCACAGCCAAAAAGCATGTGCTGCAAACATCAATACAGTACCTTCAAGCTCTCCCTAGCATGCACTAAAGAGAGGCTTAGTGTGAGAACTCCCCACCAAAAGACCTTAGAGGTCATTTCATCCAACTGCTCCCAGAAGCATGAATGCTGAAGGATTAGACGTCCCTGTTGGCCCCAGAGCAGAACCAGAAGTAACACTGGGACGATAATCCACTGTTGGTGGAGTTGTGAATGATCCAACCATTCTGGAGAACAATTTGGAACTATGCCCGAAGGACTATAAACTGTGCATAGCCAGAAGCAATGGGTAGGAGAGGTAGATTTGGATGTGATGTCAGGAAGAACTCTCAAGAGTTAAAGCTATTGGGGGCAGCTAGGTGGCTCAGTGGATAAAGCATCAGCCTTTCGTTCAGGAGTACCTGAGTTCAAATCTGACCTCAGACACTTGACACTTACTGTGTGACCCTGGGCAAGTCACTTAACCCCCATAGCCCCGCAAAAACAAAACAAAACAAAACAGAAAAAGAGTTAAAGCTATTCAAGGGCAGAATGGACAGCCTCAGGAGGTAATAGATTCCCCCTTACTGGAAGCCTTTAAGCAAAGACTGGATAAGCACTTTTTAGTTATATTTCAGAGAAGATATTTCATCAGGCACGTGTTGTGCTAAATGGTCACTGAGGTCTCATCTGATTCCCAGATACTGTGATTCTATGAAGGCAGGACAGGCTACAATCAGCACTGGTGGAGGGATCACCCACACCAATGAAATTATGGATTTGGGGAAGTACTTATGTCCTGAAAAGAAACTTAGGAAATGGTATTATAAGTAATGAATATGTGCTTTTCTCATTTGAAAAGCAGAGTGGGGCTGCCAAGAGTTTAAGCCCTTTAGTCATTCTTCATGGTTCTGTCAACAGTGATGGTGCCTCTAAGAGATGGAGGAAGGGCATTTTATCACAACTTGTCAGGTTTGCCAGGTAACCCAAAGTTCCACCTTCAGCTGGAAAGACTGACTGAAGTGTGGCTATTTCCTCTGTGTGTGTGTGGTTTTTTTGGTGGGGTAATGAGGGTTAAGTGACTTGCCCAGGGTCACACAGCTAGTAAGTGTCAAATGTCTGAGGCCGGATTTGAACTCAGGTTCTCCTGAATCCAGGCCAGTGTTCTACTCACTGCACCACCTAGCTGCCCCCTGTGGCTATCCCCTCTGAAGAAGTTGTTCTCTGTGTACGATAAGGATTGGGAAAGGTGGACACCTCAGCTCTAGCACATACTGGGGCTGAATGGAAACCTTCCTGCTGGGATAGAGCCTTGCAGGCTCAGGTTTTTGCCCTTGCTTCACTGCCTTGAATCACTTGTTTTGCATTCAATTAGTATAGCATAGAATTACAGAATTTGACTTTTGAACCCATTTATAAAAGAAATTCCCCCACTATGACATTTCCAGCAAGTGGTCTCTACCCTCTACTCAATGACCTCCAGTGAGAAGAAACCTCTAGAGGCAAACAATTCCACTCTGAGATAGCTCTCATTATTGCAACTTTTTTCTGAAATCAACCTTACATCTGCCAATCTACAACTTCCACCCATTGTGGCTAGTTCTGTCCTCTGGGGTGAAGCAGAAAAAGCAGAATGCTCCAAGACTCATGCTTCAGGGAGGAATTAAAGACCCTTAAATTCTGCCAGTTGTTAAATTCCACCATGCTAGAATTCTTCAAGCCAAGGTAGCCATGTTAGCAGCAGCCCATGAACTTCTGGGAAGACACTGACAAGAGGAGAAATGGATGGGCAGGCAATGGATGGTACAAATTATGGTCTGTATCTTTGGAAGGAACATTAATATGCATCAAATATATAGCTGCCTTGAAAAATCTGGACATTATTTAAGGCTATATCTGTAGGGTGATGATATCCCTAGGACATGCCCCACTCTGACTCCTTGGAGACTTGGATATCTGGCTTTTCTGAGTTGTCTTCCTGGGAGTCAGGGATGAAGGTCTTTCCCTGAGCACTGGCTTTATGTCCTAACAATCTACTTAGGTACAGCTAAGGGAGTATCCCTCCCTGCCTTCCTAGAATTCGTTACTAATGGGGAGTCAATATGATACAGTGGGAATGGTACTGAATTTGAGATTCAGAGGACCTAGGTTCAAATCCCACTCTTATACATACTACGTATGTGACCTTGGGCTTCTCTGGGATTCAGTTTTCTTGGCTATAAAATGAAAGGGTTGGACTAGAAAACCTCACAGGTCTCTTCCATCTCTAAATCTGTGATCCTATTGACTTGAGTTCAGCACCCAGCCTATCTCCTCTCACTCTCTCTCCTGTTCTGGGCAGGCCATTCCGTGGAAAATGGAATGGGCCGATGTAGATTTAGAACTTGTCATTCATTCACAGGAGCAGAATGACAGTGTCTCTTGCCAGCTCAAACCCCATGTGGTCTAGGAAGTTACTTAATCACCTGTTTCCTGAAAAGCAAGAACCTCCCTCCAAAGGTTTGCCTTCTTTCCCCTGGCTGGCTGTATCCTGCCCTGTTAGATGTTTATAGGTGTGTGCTGTCTGGACCCAGATAGGTGTGGCCAAACCTTTATGATTTCTAAGGGGAAAAAGTCCATGTAGAAGATGTGGAAAGCCTAAAATTCCAAGAGTTTTGGACTGAACAGAACCTCAAGGGGTCATCTTTGCTTGTCTTATTGACTCTAGACAACATCTCTCCAAAGCCACTGGAGGAATTCAATTAAATAAACCCAACATTTATTAAGTACCTAGAATGGACAAGGTGAGAGGACAGCATGGAGCAGTAGTTAGAGGGCTGGGTTCAAGTCCAGTCTCAGACACTTATGAACTGTCTGAGCCTGAGCAAATCCCTTAACTTCTCAGTATCCCAGGACATGCTCTAAGATTTTTTTTTTTGCAGGCAATGGGGGTTAAGTGACTTGCCAGGGTCACACAACTAGTAAGTGTCAAGTGTCTGAGGCCGGATTTGAACTCAGGTCCTCCTGAATCCAGGGCTGGTGCTTAACCACTGCGCCATCTAGCTGCCCCAAGATTTTTTATTTAACAGATGAATCACTGATCTACATCTAGAGAGGAAATTTCTACAGTCAGTCAACTAGCATTTAATAAGTTCCTTGTATGTACCAGGCTCTGTGCAATTAGAAATCCAGCCCTTCACTTCAATGAAAAAGAGGACTTTCAGGTATTTGTGATGAAAAGACCTGAACTGAATAGAAAATTTGACTTTCAAATACAAGACCCTAGAGAAGCATAAAAAGGTAAACAGGAAAAAGAAATCATGAGGGACGTTAAAAGGTTGAATTGTTTACATTCCTACATGGGAAGTTAATACTTCTAACTCATAAGAACTTCCTCAGTATTAGGGTAGCTGAAAGGAATATACTTAGACAGAGGGCACAGGTGTGAATTGAATATGAAGGGATGATATGTGTAAAGCATTTATTTTTTGCTTATCTTTGTCTTTTTTGGGGCAGGCAGGGTGGGGTGGCTTATATCTGGGGCTGGATTTGGGCTTGGGGCCTCCTGGGTTCAGGGCTTATGCTTTGTCCACTGTGTCATCTACCTGACCCATGATGACATTTTAAAAATAAAGTTAAGGGATAAGAGGAATGCACTGGAAGAAAGGGAAAGGGAGAGGTGGAAGGGGGAGGGTAAAGTAGCTCACATAAAAGAAACAAGAAAAATCTTATGGAGTGGAGGGGAAGATGGGGAAGGAGCAGGGGAGTGAGTGAGCCTTACTTTCTTCAGAATTAGCTCAAAGAGGGAATAACATACACATTCGAGTAGGTATAGTAATATATTTTGCCCTGGGGGAAAGTGGGAGGGGAAGGATATAAGGGGGATGGGGGGGAGAGGTGAAGGGAGGGAGGGTAGATTAGGGCAGGGGTAAGAAAAAAAGCAAAACATTTTTGAGGATGGATAGGGTGAAAGAAGATAGAAAATAGAGTAACTATCAAGGGGAGGGAATAGGATGGAGGGTAATACAGTTAGCAATAGTAACTGTGAAAGAAATGTTGAGCAGGATGCTATCAGAAGGACATATAAAAATGCAAACCATCAACAGAGGAAGAACTGATGGTATCTGAATACAGATTGAAGTATAATTTTATTTGTTAGTTCCTCTTTCTAAAGTTATTTTGTCTATTTTCTTTCACAACCTGACTAATGTGAAGATGTTTTGCATAACTGTCCATGTATGACTTGTATTGAATTGCCTGATTGCATAAGGAGGGTTGAGGAGAGAGGGAAGAAGAGAGTTTGGACCACAAAGTTTTGAAAAATCAATGTGAAAAAAAATTTTAACATATAAATTGGGGAAAATTCTAAAGAAAAAAAAGAAATCCAGCCCTTCCTCCTCACCTTTGCTTCTTACCACACATACGAAGGCAGGGCACTAATCTAGGTGCCAACAAAGCCAATGACAAAACCAAAACAGTCTCTGAACTAAAGGAGTTTCTATTCTCCTGGGAAGTACAACAGGTACCCAGATATCCAAAACCAGGAACAAACAAATACAAGGCAATTGCATGTTTTATTCTTTTTTTTTTTATTTTTAGTGAGGCAATTGGGGTTAAGTGACTTGCCTAGGGTCACACAGCTAGTAAGTGTTAAGTGTCTGAGGCCATATTCGAACTCAGGTCCTCCTGAATACAGGGCTGGTGCTTTATCCACTGCACTATCTGGCTGCCCCTATGGCAATTTCATGTTAAAGGCAGCACAGTGAGATCAGGAGAGGACTAGGTAGGGAATGGTACCTGAGCTGTCCTTTGGAGGAGACACAGGGGCAGAGGCAGCAGATGGAACGTCATGCACAATTATCCCTTCCACATCATGGGGGTCAAGGGGCGCAGCACCCCCGAGATCTGGAAAACTCATGTAAAATGTTTTGTCCCTCCCTTCCTACCAGAGAAGAAGTCTGAATTATTTTGGTATTAAAAGATAAAATTATGTTGATATTATACAATACTATACATATATTTTATGCATTTCTGAATTTCTAAACTTTTTCTGTGTTGTCTGCTGGTCTTTACATGTTCATCTTAGGCTTCTGCAAAACTTCCCACAAATTCCCATTTAATTTCTTATGCTGACCAGCAAAATATCGAAACCATGATGGGCAAAGTTGCAATGTGGAAGGGATAACTGTATAAATGACTGATGAAGTAGTGAGGATAGGAAGGGGAATAATGGGAAATAAGGTCTGAGAGGCCAGCAGGAGCCGGATTAGGCCAGATATTGCCAGAATTGGATGTAATATTTGTTCTCAAAACAATAAATAGTCATTAAAAATGTCTGAGTGGGAGAGTGATATGATTAGGTCTCAGAAGTCAGAAATATTTGCTCTTTTCATAACTCTTTCTTGGAAAGGTGCTTCCACAACTCTGCTAACCCTTCCCAGTGTCTCTCACAACCCTAAGAGCTGTCGGAGTTCTTCCTAATGCCTTCCCAATAGCACAATCACTCCTGATCTACTTTAAGCCTAGGTCCTCTCCCATCAGCACAGTGCTGAGGCTATGAATCACAAATCCGACCCTCATTAGAAGCAAAAGAATTGGTCTTTGAAATGAGCACACAATCGGTGGGGATTTAAGCAAGCTAGCTCTGGGCTTCAGGCTGGTCATCTATAAAATGAAAGGTCCCTAGGGACCTTTCCAGCCCTAATTATAATAACCTATTGGGGGCAGCTAGGTGGCACAGTGGATAGAGCACAGCCCTGGATTCAGGAGGACCTGAGTTCAAATTTGGCCTCAGACACTTAATGAGTACTAGCTGTGTGACCCTGGACAAGTCACTCAACCCCAATTACCTCACCAAAAACAAACAAACAACTATAATAATCTATTGAATTATTTCCAAAGTATCCAGGATACATAGATAGATAGATAGATAGATAGATAGATAGATAGATAGATAGATAGATAGATAGATATAGATAGATAGATATAGATAGATAAATTAGATGATAAATAGAAAGATTAGATAGAGATAACTATAGGTAGCCCTAGACAGATAGCTAGAGATAGATAGCTAGATAGTATAGCTAGATAAAGATGAAAATAGATGTAGATATGGATACACTATAGATATTTCTAGACAAATCGAGATAGAGACAGCTAGATAATGTAGATAGATAGATGAAAATAGATATAGATGTGGGTAGACAGCTAGCGATAGAGATAGGGATAGAGATAAACAGCTAGACACAGAGATAGATAGTATAGGTAGATAGACAGCTAGAGATAGATAGAGATAGCTAGACAGAGATAGCATAGATAGAGATAAAGATAGATAGTGTAAGTACATAGAGATATAGCTAGCTAGCTGGAGAAAGAGATAGATACAGATAGAGGTAGATAGAGAGACAGTGACAGTGACAGATAAATAGGTACTATTTGTACAAAGTTGTTTGAATGCCGTCTTTCCTACTATCTTTTGCCTTTTAATGATTATTTCATTTGATCTTCATAACAAGCCTGTCAAGTAGGTGCTGTTTATTATCCTCATTTTAGAGATGAGGAAACTGAGACAAACAGAGGTTCAGGGACTGGCCCAGAGTCACACAGCGAATATTTGAACAAAGGTCTTTCAAATTCCAGGCCCAACATGTCACTTAGCAGTCCCTATAAATGCTTCTTGACTGACTGACTCAATCTGTGATCCCAGAATCCCACCTGAGAGACATCATGGTGTGGCGGGATATGGCACATTGATATATAGCTGGAAAGAATCTTCAAGATAAATGCCAACTCCTTCCTTTGGCAAAGAAACTGAGGCCCAGTACGTGGGAGATAACTTGCCAAAGTTCACACCATTAGTGGTGAATCACTGAAGGGTCCTTGGAGTGCAGTGACCTCAATGGTGAGCAACTGTGTACTGTGTGAATTTAACATGCCTGAATCTCAGTTTTCCTATCTACGAAACAAGAAAAATCATCTCCCTCCCTCCCCAAGTTACTTCAAATACAGAAAGAGATAAAGGATATGTAAGCATTTTGTCACTTCTAAAGTATGATATAACTTTGAAGTTATAGTATGATTAAAGGATAATGTTCTATTTTCTCCCCACTGTCCCTAAGTTTCAAGGCTGTTAATGAGTGCTAATGTCTGACCCCAATGTCCCTATGACATCTTCTAGCAACCAGAAGCCAGTCAAGCTGGTCAGGTGGGCCTGTCCAGTCAGTCACAGGCCACTGACTTCTATCAGACCTGAAGCCCTATACTGTTGCTGAAGATAGAAGATGTGACCCATACAGTGGAAGGGTGGTTTTCTTCCCCAAAACAGTGTTGATGATTGGACAACAGCCAACCCAGAGAAGGAGGGACCAACCAACATCTCCAGGAGCCTGGAATTTGAAACTGACTTTTCCGGACAGTGGACAGACCCAGAGTCTCTGAGAAGGCATCTGAGAGATTTTCTGGGTCAATGCCATCCCTTTACATATAAACTGAGGATGAAACTTGTCCAAGGCTATGCAGAACAGTGAACAGTCAGGATTAGACCCTGATTCCCAGTCCAGATGTCTTTCAGTATTTCAGCTAATATATTCAGCCAGTATATTTCTGAGCTCAGGAATACAGCTTTCATTCCAATCAGGTCTCATTCCTAACAGACACTGAATGGGGATGAGTTGGGAACATGCCTCACCTGTCCTAGATGCTGAGATTAGATAGACAGTGCCAGGACACCAAGGGGAGGTGTGGCCTCTTTCAATGGGGAAATTGGGCTTTTTCCCAATGTGTCAATGGAATAGACAATCCCACTGTTTGGTGTTTCCCTCCCTGGGAAATCCAAAGGCCATTTATCCAACCTCCTCTTCCTTGATCTCTCTGTAGCATCTTATACTGTTGACCAACCAATCCTTCTTAAAATTCCTCTTGGGGGCAGCTAGGTGACACAGTAGGTAAAGCACTGGCCCTGAATTCAGGAGGACCTGAGTTCAAATCTGACTTCAGATACTTGACACTTACTAGCTATGTGACCCTGGGCAAGTCACTTAACCCTCATTGCCCCACCAAAAAAAAAATACAAGACTTGACAAATCCCTCTTGCCTTCCATGGCACTTTGCTATGCTGCATCTCCTTCCATCTTTAAAAGCAGCTAGGTGATGTGGTGGAGAGAGTGCTGGCCATTGAGTCAGAAAGACCTGAATTCAAATCTAGTCTCAGACACTTAAAAGAAGTGTGACCCCAGGCAAGTCACTTAACCTCTGTCTGCCTCAGTCTCCTCAACTCTAAAACAGAGATAATAATAATACCTATACCCCAAGGTTGTTGGAGGATCAAATGAGATAATACTTCTAAAATAACTTAGCACATAGTAGGCACTTAATAAATGTTTATTCCCTTCCTTTATTATTCCCTCTCCTCCTATCACAGCATTTCAGCACTGGAAGCCAACAAGTCTGTTGCCTACCTGAACAAAAATCTCTTATACCAGATACCCAATAAGGAGTTATTCAAAAGCCTCCTGAAAATTTTTCATTGAGGAGAAACCCATTAGCTCCCAAGACAACACATTTCATTTAAACACATCCTGACCCCTTATATCCCTCATGGCCCGTCTCATATCCCACCTCTCCCGTGAACCAATCCTTCATGGTCAACTCTAGACCACATGGAACTCTCCCACCTCTCCACTGCTATTACATCATCAGTCGCTGCCTCAGAGAATCACAGAATGTCAGGGCTGGAAGGAACCTTAGTGACCATCTTATCTAATCCACAGCTGAAAAGAAATCCCCTCTACCATTTTCCCAGTCTTCACTTGGAGATTTCCAATGATGAAGAGAACTCACTACCTCCCTCCCAGGGCAGAATCATAGAATGTCAGGATTGGAAGGGACCTTTGTAGACAACCTAGTTCAATTTACAGCTGGAAAATCTCTTCAATTAAGAGACTTTCAGCAATTAAGAGAACTCATTACCTCTCAGGGCAACTCATTCCACTCTGGGACAGCTCTAATTGCTGGAATAAATGATGGATGGATGGATGGATGGATGGATGGATGGATGGATGGATGGATGGATGGATGGATGGATGGATAAGTAAACAAACAAATAAACAAATGAACAAATGACTAAATAGATAAACGAATGAATGAATGAGTGAATAAACAATCAAACAAATAAAAGCAACAAGTAGCAAATAAATAAATGAATGAATAAGTAAAAAAATAGATGAATAGATAAAAATAAATGAGTGGATGATTCTTCCTGGCATCAAACCCAAATGTGTCCCTTGGTAACTTCCATCCACTTTGCCTAACCCTCTTCATGTAATAATCCTTCAAATACTTGAAGATAACTATCATCTTTTTCTCTACTCCCCATGCCCCACCCTCAGTTCCTTCAGTTGATTCTCATATAGAATATGCTTTTCTTCATTCTCTTGACCTTCTACCTCTGGCCATTGTCCAGCTCATCATTAGTCTTCCTATAAGTGAACTGAATACAATATTCTCAATGTGGTCTAACTGTGGCAGACAAGAGCACAACTCTCACCTGCCTTATCGTGGACACAGCCAGGCGCTAAATCTATCCCACAGCTTCATGAAGGCGCATTACTATATTTGTCTGTCTCTTAGAGATGGCTTAGACAACAGCAGACTCTCACTTCTCTTATTCTGGACATAGCCAAGTGCTCAATCTATTTCATGAGGGCACACTGCTGAATGTGTCTGTATCTTAGATGGTGCCTAGCACAATACTAGGCATACTGCTATCATTCACTACATATGTGCTCATGGATTCATTACATTTTTGTCCTTTTCTTCAGGAGAAGGGAGGACAGCACAGGCCAGGCCCCTCAACTTAGCTTGGAGAGAGGAGATTATGTCTGATCTCAAAAGGATTAACCCTACTTGTTCTGGTGGGAATTATCCCACCTTGGTTTTTCTGTTCATTTTCTTCTTCCCTCTGTCCATGGAATAACCCCTCCAAAACTCTATAATCTCTATTGCTCTGGCCAAGAATTGGCTAATACCCAAATACTCTGAGAAAGAGTCTAAGAGAGAAAGTCTTTCTCCTGTAAGACCTATGAAGACGTGGCCCTTATTTTCCTTTTTTTTTAAAGAAAGATTATGAAATGTTTCAAACTCTTGGGCATGTTCAAACTTGGGGCTCTAACCTCACCCAGAGGTAAGTTAGTAACAAGTAGTCATGGTTTTATTTTTAAGATAAACCCATCCCACTCAAAGAAAGACCTCCGTCTCCTCTCGGTTATTTCCCACAATATCACCAGTATTCTGTGATTAAACTCATGGAAATTTGAACAAGATTGGACATGTATTGGGGGGAGAGGGGAAGAAATGTATCACTCTTCTCCTGAAAATATGCATATGAAACCTTTCCTCCGGTCCCATGACTGAGTCAAGAGTTTGCCCAATAGACACCAAGGGCAAGTGGAACTTTCCACCATCATTCGGCACTGGAAGCTGAAGAAAGGTGCTCCCAGCAGCAGTGGCGGCAGCAGCGGGGCAACAGCAGCAGCAGCAGCATTCCCGCTCTGACAGATGGAGACGAGACGTGTGTCTGCAGGACCCCGGGCAGGCGAACTCCGCCGCCAGCTCATTCCCCCTCAGCTCACACAAAGCGCCTGTGTTTAGGTGATGAGAGAGGGGTATAGATTGGGCCACAGCTGCAGCATCTGCAATGGGACCGAGGGTGGGGAGCTGGCCAGCTTCCGAATCCTAGCTTGGTTGTCCTGGCAAAAAGTACAAGAATTTGTGTTCTTCTGCATGACATCTAACATCTAACCTTCTGCCCCTATCCCATGTGTGTGCGTGTTTTTTTTATACTTGTCTTGTCTTGAATAAAGGCACCAGGCAATGGACACAGTGCTGTCGATCTGAAATAAGGGTGTGGCACTTTGAGATTGGCAGAAGGCATTTTCTGCATGTTGAGTATAATGAGGGGAAGAGAGAAGGGAAGGCAAAGGAAAAGAAGGCAAAGGAAGGAAAGAGAAGGAGAAGAAAGGCAAGGCAAGGAGAAGATAAGGGCAGGGGAGGGAAAAGGAAGGAAGGGAAGGGAAGTCAAGGTAAGGGAAAGCAAGGGAAGGGAAGACAAGAGGAGAAGGGAAGGGAAGGAAAAGGAAGGAAAGAGAAGGAAAAGGAAGACAAGGCAAGGAGAAGATAAGGGAAGGGAAGGGAAGAGAAAGGAAGGGAAGTGAAGGCAAAGGAAAGCAAGGGAAGGGAAGGCAAAAGAAGGAGAGAAGGGAAGGAAAGAGATGAAGAAGGAAAGGAAGAGAAGCTCACTTATACTTTGATCCATTTTAAGATTGTAAAAGGTGTCAACCCCTGGGGTGTCTAGATATCAAACAAGGGGTTTAGTTAACCAGAATGCACTGTTCTCCAACCATCCTGAAAAACAAGGAGTGGCCCACACTTGAAATGTCTCTAACAAAACAGTAACCATCTCAGAACACAATGAGACATTATGGTTTAAGAAGGATATTGATGGGGCAGAAAGCTCATAGAGAGGGCAACTGGGATGAACAGCCTGCAATTCATTCCATATGAACATTTGTGGAAGGAACTTGGAACATTTAACTCCAAGAAGAGAAGGGTCAAGGTGGAGGGGAAACATGAGAGCTGTTGTATGAAAGACAGATTAACCTTGTTCTGTTTGCCTCAGGAGGAAAAAAAAAACTAGGGGGAAGTTTAAATTTCATGTAGGGAAAAATCTAATAATTAGAGCTATCCCAAAGTGGAATAGTTCATCTTGGCAGGTGATGGGCTCCCATTTATTGGCAGTTTTCTAGGAAAGGCTGGACTGAATCTTCATTGGGCACAGTGTAAAGGAGACCCTTACTCAAGCAGAGGTCAGAATAGATGGCTGCTGAGGTCCATTCCTTTTGCAAGATTCTATAATTAATCAGATTCAGGTGCAGAGCATTCAGACCTGGACTGAGTCTCCTGAACTTGACTTCTCTAAGAATGAGCTCAGTTGATTCCATTGAAAACAAGAATGAATTGCAAGCACTCCCACCCACCTCTCAGAGGCAGTTAGATGGCACAGTGGATAGAAGGTTGGACTTGGAGTCAAGAAGATCTGAGATCAAATTCTGACTCACACACTGTGTGATCCTAGGTAAGTCATTTAACCTCGCAGCCCCAGTTTCCTCAGCTGTAAAAATGGGACTAAAAATAGTACCTATCAGGCTCTGGTGGGATCAAATGAGATACCACAAGTAAAATACTTCGTAACCCATAAAGTGCTGAATAAGTTCTGGGAAGGAAGGCTATTGTTATTACTATTAATTACTGTTCATTCAGTTGTTTCAGTCCTGTCTGACTCTTTGTGACCCCATTTAGGGTTTTATTGGCAAATATCCTGGAGTGGTTTACCATTTCCTTCTCCAGCTCATTTTACAGATGAGGAAACTGAAGCAAAAAGGGTTAAGTGACTTTCCCAGGATCACAAAGTTAGGAAGTGTCTGAGGCCAGATTTGAATTCACAGAGATGAGTCTTCCTGACTGTAGACCCAACACTCTATCCACTGTACCACCTAGCTGTCGGGGTCGAGGGTTCGACGACGGGAGTTGAGGATCAGAGATGATAAATCATTGACACAGCAGTACCACCTTGTGTGAATAACTGTGTATGATTTATTATTCAGAATAGCTCAGTATTTAAAGCAAAAAACCACAAAGAAAGCAAATAAAGTCACTGCAAGAATAATTCTAAGAGAATAGGAGTTATTTTTCAACCTTTCAGCCTTGACATGTCAGAACTTGTTCTAGACCTTAACAGAGCAAGGTTAATTAGCACAGCTTTCTTTTTATCTGCTTTTACCAATAATTTAAAATACTCTGCACAGTTTCTTAAGATTTTCTAAACATTCTCTCTCTCACCCAGCACTCTGCTCTGGTGCTGCACAGCCAGGGGGAGAAAGAAAGCAGCAGCACAAGTCATGCTTGACTAACTTTGAAACTTTTACACATTACAAATAGTTCCTGATTTTTAACCATTCCACTACAAAAGATTTCAAAGTAGCAGCATTTTCAAACCAGCTTTTACAATTTTTATCTAAGGCTATTAATGCCTAGCAAAGAAGTTACATCCCAATTCCAAATTCAAAACTCTTAAGTAGACACACACCTGTACAGATATCCAGAAGTCAGAGACTTCCCTTCCCCCACCTTCAGAGCCTGGCCATCTCTCTGAAAGGCTACAGGGGTACAACCAAAAATTTCCCACAGATTGTACAACACAATTACATTTGACAGACATAAAGGCACGAGACAACAAACAGACTAGCAGCCACACACAGACAAGCAAACAAACAGCCATAAGATATTACTTACATCAGGAGGTATGTTACTTTAAATCTTTCTCTTGCAAATAAGTCCTTTTCACTCATGTCCAAGTTTTTTCCTTTTCCAAATTTGTAAGGATACACCCGAGGGGTCATGCAGAATGTTTTCTCTCCCTGTCCCTTTAAGGTGGGTTGGGCTAAGACCACACCTGAGAAAAATCCTACCTCAGACCTTGGGGGCCCACCCAATGTGACTGAGGTTTCTGAGGCAACAGAGGTGAAAAACACAATGCATACTCCATCCCAGAGAACCCAAGAGCCAAATAAGGGGATTGCTGTGGCCAGACAGTATTGTAATAAAACACCACCCATTTTCTTTTCCAGATCAGTGCTATCAGAATTCTCCTTTCTCTTAGTCATTTATTTCTTTTTGGCTACATTCAATTTTCTCCTTACTCCCTTTTCCCAATTTGTCAAAATATCCTGACCTATCCGTAACCTCCCCCATCTCCTTGTTCCTCATTCTCATCTTCTCACTCTGAACTGCTCCCTTTTTCAGTAGCTTCTTCTAACTGCATGAGGAATTGGGAATCCTCAAGACACAATTTTATAACATTATATAATAGTGGCATAGGAAGGTGGGAGCTGCTATTTCGATCTTATAATAGCTTCCCCAACCTTTTCCCAGGATTTCATTGTAATGTTAGGTGCCTGTTCATATACTAACTTAATAAGTTGCTTTAAGGTCTTTCTATTTACCTTAATCCCTTTTCCTAGTTACTAACTGCAGGGTATATACATCTTTATTGAGGTCTTTTAAACCTCAAGTTACATTTTGTCCCATTTTGGATCCGAGCCGATATCTTTCAACCGGGTGAAAATTCATTTAACCCGAGCTAGGCAGGAGGTGCTCAGAGTTCTTTCGGATCCTATCCCCCACTCCTGGTTTCTTACCAGATCCTTTTCTCGGGGGTCTCTTATATGATCCTCAACAACACAGAGCCTCCTACTCTGGGCACAGCTTCAACTGCCCCTCCAGGGTCCAAGTGAGGTCCCTGTTCGGGCACCAGTTGTTGGGGTCGTGGGTTCAATAGAAAGAAAACTGTGCTATTTTGTACTGACTGTTCAAAGAATTTGGAATCTTGGAGGGAAAAGGGGGGAGTATATTTAAAGTGCACTGCTACTTTAAGTGCTCACCTGCCATTTCAAGGTTTGTGAATTCTGGAAGAAACCAAAGAGTACTGTTAAAGTTTTAAAATTATTTTTAAATTGACGTATATGTGTTAAAATTGTGTTAAATTTGGAATTGTGTTAAATTTGGAAAAGCAATGGATGGTTTTAACAAAAATAGGTATAGTCGTTGTTTCCTCTAAGACAGAGGAAAGCATTGGAAGCTGGTAAATCATTAAACAGAAAAGGACCTTCTAGACTTCTTTTAATTTGTAAACTTGCCAGAAAAGAGCTTGTTACAAGGAATGGTTTTGCTGAGGATTTATAAGGTTGCTTATTGTATAGAAGTAATTTCTAATGATTGATCTTTATACCAGGATAAAGTTTAAACCTGAGAAGAAGGAAAGAAAAACCAAGCAACATGTGTGTGTTTCCTGGTAAATCTTTTTTTTTTTTTTCCTCATTGCAATTTCATGAGAGTAGAGGCTTGCCATTCAAGATAAAATATTTTGGGACAGTAATTTATAACATTGTTTTGAGTTTTGAATTCGGGTATAATTATTTGGATGGTTAAGCCAGTAATGCAAGTACTGGAGAGAATGCCACAAATCAATGCCACAAGAGGGAATGTGCTGCTTACAGGTGGAGGTATCTGGGAAAAAGCCAAGAGTACAATTTCGGACTCAATCCGAACTGAATAGGAAATGTTTCCCCACCTGGCTATTCCTGAATTTGGCTAGTACTGTATGACTAGTGGTCACTTGTAACTTTTACCTGAAATCAAACAGAGCTAAGGATGTTTTATCCTGGCCTTTAATCATGTCCCTGCTTTTTCTTTTATAGCAGATTTCTATAATCAGAGCAAGTAGTCAGTAGAAGAAATGAGCACAGTGCAAGTATGTAAGATCTTACGGTTTTCAGTTTAAATGTGTGGTCACTTTTTATGTCAAACAACAAGGTATATTAATATTCAGGTTTATCATCTGCCTGCTAATGCTTATTATGATATGGTTAAATTAACTGGGTAATTTTTTTGGTTTAGAAGAAAGTGAAATTCCCTCCCATTGCAGATGAGAGGGAGAATCGTGACTAGGAAACATAGTTATGCACTTCAGGTTTTATCATAAATCTGCCCAGTCAGATCTCTGTTATGTACTGCCAAGGGCACCGAGCTACCAACTACATAGTACAAGGGAATCACCTTACTGCTAGATTAGCTGTTAAGTCCACTCACCGGTCAACCCTAGCCCTGGTCCCCTTGCACCCTATTGTGCCCCAAGGTATCTCCCCTTCCTATACCAAGGAGAAAATTATAAATCTTTAGTATTAACTACCACTTGCTTAAACCCATATGTTATCTTGGGCTATTTGGATTATAGAGTAAAAATGTTACTGACTCTTCTCATATTAAAGTCAGAAGAGGAACCTGAGATAATTTTCTTTGGTGGGTCTGAAAAACTGCTGCCCTTACTATTCCTTGTGTGGGGTGACTTGAACATGAAGCTATGCTTACAAATTTCACTTTGGTAATGGAATAAGTTTCTAATTCTACTGCATTAGGGTTACAAGAATTGGAAGAGTGCTCAAACTCTCTGGCAAATGTGGTCCTGGACTGAGGCAGAGTCTGTATGGTTCAAAACACCTCCTGAAGTTTGAGCTGCCATACAGAGAGTATCTGGATGGCTGAAACTGTTTACAACTGCTTGCTTCATCCAGCTTTTTTTTCCATGGAACTCTTAGATTTATTCTGTATTAGGGTCCCTGTTGCCCCTTGGTCTGTTTGTAACTCATTTGTGTTTTGTGTTGTGGTTCTTGCATTTATAACACTAGTTCCTACATCTCCCTCAATTCATAAACCCCCTGTGGGCCCCTACGTGCCCCCCCACTCAGCAGGAAGTAGATATAGAAGAGATGATCTTTGTTCTTTTTCCTGGGGTATATGAAAAGGGAGAAATGATGTAGGAGGCAAGATAGGATTAATAGAGATTTTTCTAAGGCTATATCTGAATTAAGAGATGATATTATGGAAATTAATGAAGAAGTAGAAGTGTTGGCTATGTTTGCAAAATTACATTGTGATTATAGGTTTTCTGCATTTTGTTTGCTTCCTGTACCTTATAATGATACTAAGTATAATTTTACTAAGATTCAAAATCATCTATGTGGTTTATGGGGATGTTCTAATATTACTATGGATATTGATGAGTTACAAAGTATTGTTAATGAAATAGATAAGAGTCTAAGGGATGATTTTTCACCTTCCAAAACAGCTTCTGATATTACCAACTGGATTTCTTGGGCCCAGGGGTGGCTGACTGGCACTAGTCATCAGATACTGAGCTTTGCCCTATTGGTTGTTCTTGGGTGTCTTGCTTGCATAGTGATACCCTGCTTGATATGCAGGGGGATGGCCATTGCTAAGCTGATGATGTATAACATCAAGCTGGTGCAAAAACAAAAAGGGGGAGATGTGGGGAACCCAGAGGGCTCTCTGTCACCCCTCTGACTGAGTTCCCCCTCCCCATACTTGGGACATAGTCAATGAAGCCCCAAGAGTTTCCAGAGACAATGCTTGGCCAGTCTCTCAGGGTCCGAGGACTCAGCTGTGCTAACCTTGCCCTGTTAAGGCCTGGAACAAGTTATGACATGTCAAGGCTGAAAGGTTGAAAAATTACTCTTATTCTCTTAGAATTATTCTTGCAGAGACTTTATTTGATTTCTTTGTGGTTTTGTGCTTTAAATACTGAGCTATTCTGAATAATAAATCGCACACAGTTATTCACGGAAGGTGGTACTGCTCTGTCAATGATTTATCATCTCAAATCCTCAACTCCCGTTGTGGAACCCATGACCCCAACACCTAGCTGCCCTTATTAATAATTTTATATAATTATTAATTATTAGCATTACTAAGTTTGAGTCTACTAATTCAGTCCGAGTTGGAATATAACTTTTGCTTTATCTGAGAATGAAAGATTTCTAGTATGCTATATTTGAATCACAAAAAGAGAAAAAACACTTTCTTCCCCAAAATAACTTGAGTTGCCCATTCAAGTAAAGATGTTTCTAAAAGTAGAATCAGCGCTCTGTCACTAGACCCCTACTAGATGACTCTATGAGTCTGTTTCAGATAACTAGAAATCCTTGAAAGTAATCAAAATTACTTTTATTTTTAGAGAGTCTCAAATCTATGCTATGAAAACAACAAAAATGTCCACAGCCTTGGCCTGAGAGATCTCACTGCTAGGCATCTATCTCAGGGAGGTCAAAGATGGAAAAGAAAGTAACCATATAAGCCAAAGTATTCTTAGGATCGCTTTTAGTGGTAGCAAGTACCTGGAAACTAAGTAGATGCCCACTGACTGGGGAACAGTTAAACAAGCTGTGGTACATGAATGTTACTGCCCTATAAGAAACAATGAATATGATAAAGAATTCCGAGGAAGACTTTTATGAACTGATGTGAAGGCAGCAGAACCGAGAAAACAAAATACACAAGACTGTAACAATGTGAATGGAAAAAACAGCAATCTATCAAAATTGAATGCAGTACAATTAGAATGGCTTGGCTCCAAAGCGAAGTTACGAGATGAAACCTCCTTCCCTTCTTTACAGGGGTAGGAGATTATGAGTGTGAAATGCTACATATATTGTCAGGTGATGTTGGTTAGTTTTCCTGAATTTCATTTTTGCTCTTCCTTTTTTTTTTTTTTTTTTTTTGGTGAGGCAATTGGGGTTAAGTGACTTGCCTAGGGTCACACAGCTAGTAAGTGTAAAGTGTCTGAGGCCGGATTTGAACTCAGGTCCTCCTGAGTCCAGGGCCGGTGCTCTATCCACTGTGCCACCTAGCTGCCCCTGCTCTTCCTTTTTTATTGTTTGTTAGAAGTGCTGGTTCTCCAGGTAATAGGGAGAAGACTATACTGGAAAGTGAAGGGGGAAAATATTAATTTTTTAAAAATCACTTGCAGCTGGATGGAAAATGGATTGGAGAAAAGAGAGATGAGGTAGGGTGAACAATTAAGAGGCTATTGAAAGGGGTAGCTAGATGGCACAGTGGATAGAGCACTGGCCCTGGAGTCAGGAGTACTTGAGTTCAAATCCGGCCTCAGACACTTAACACTTACTAGCTGTGTGACCCTGGGCAAGTCACTTAACCCCAATTACCTCACTAAAAAAAAAAAAAAGAGGCTATTGATATAGTGTAGGTGGGAAGTGGTGACTTGAAGTAATGATCATTCATCATCCTCTCAAGAACCTCCAATGAGAGGCAGCTAGGCAAGTGCAGTGGATAGATCACTGGACTTGGAGTCAAGATGACCTGAGTTCAAATTCTGCCTCAAATGCTGTAGGACCCTGGGCAAGTCACTTAACCTCTCTCTGACTCAGTTTCCTCAATTGTAAAAAGGATATAATGGTAATAGGACCTACCTCCCAGGGTTGTTAAAAATATCAAATGAGATCATATTTGTAAGCACTTAACATAGTTGCTGGCACAGAGTAGGTATTTAATAAATGCTTGTTTCTCCTCCCTTCCTTTCCTATATTTAGAAGAAGAAAGAAGGAAAGAGAGGAAGAAAGAAAGGAAAAGAAAGGTAGGGAGGAAGAGAAAGAGAGAAGGAAAGAAGGAAGGAAGCAAGGAAAGGAAAGGAGGGAGGAGACACACACAGAGAGAGAGAGAGAGAGAGAGAGAGAGAGAGAGAGAGAGAGAGAGAGAGAGAGATGGCAGCCAGAGACGTTCACTATAAAATGAAATTACTATTGTCAGTAGTCTTTGTTTAACTAATTTTCTTTGTCACAATAGAGGGTTCAACTCCAAGGGATGGGAATATCCAGAAATGACTGTAATATTTTTTTAAAGTATCAGTAATTGGGGCAGCTAGGTGGTGCAGTGGATAGAGTACGGGCCCTGGATTCAGGAGGACCTGAGTTCAAATCCGACCTCAGACACTTAACACTTACTAGCTGTGTGACCCTAGGCAAGTCACTTAACCCCAATTGCCTCACCAAAAAAAAAAAAAAAAGTATCAGTAATTGTTTAAATTGGCAACTTCTTACACTGAGGATCCTTCCTGCTCTACTGAGGAAATTCAGTTGTATTTACTTTGTATCTACTTTGCATTGACTTATCTGCGTACATGCTCTTCTTCCCCAAGAGAATGTAAGCTTCTTGAGGGCAGGAGTTGTTTCACTTTTTTCTTTGCATCCCCAGTGCCTAACACTAAGAACTGTTGTGCCTGACACATAGAAGGTACTTTGCTAGGTGCTTCAGCTATAAAGACAAGTGCTAACCTTGGAGGAAATTTGAATCATGCCTCAGGTACTACTTACTTTGCCTCTGACTCAGTTTCCTCATCTGTAAAATGGGGATAATAAAGACCTCCCAGAGTAGTTATGAGGACCAAATGACATAACCTTTGCAAAGTGCTTTGCAAATCTTTTGAATATAGGTTCCTTACTGGTGCTAGCTCTTTAAGTGCAAGCTGTTATTATAAGTCAACCAGCCCCCCCCAAAAGTAGACAGTGGGACTTCTGGATATTTGAGCTTCGGTACTGAAAATGGCCAAAGGTACTTGCCTGAGAATGTTTTTCTTGACTCTCAAAGATGACCTATAGAATGTGTAAAAATGGGTACCTTGATTTTCTTGAGCGCCGCCCCCCCCCCCCAGTTATCTGAGTAACCAGAACGACTGTATAAAGACTGGCTCATTAGCTAACACACCAAGGATCCTTTGTGTGACCAAGAGTAAACCCAGCTGGATGTGTAGGGAATCAGTAACCCTGAAGTCAAGCAGAGACTTATGTGACTGGAGGATATGAACTATGGATGTGGACCTTATCTTCAGTTATTTCCTAACTTTGGGATAATCCTTTTTGTTTCTTTTTGAAGAGACCTGCATAATCAAGTCTTGAACCGAACTGCCTAACACCTTCTGATTTGTGTATCAAAATTCACACCCTCCAGCCCTGGAATTACACACACACATACACACACCCCTCCCTTTGGGAGTGGGTCTTTTAAGCCCACCTTTCCTCAAGATTTCTTACCTGCCTTTGTTTAAACTGTATATAAATCTTTGCAATCTATTGCATGGTGTCCTATTCAGCAATGGGCTGAAGAGCACCCATGATCATGCTGGATTTTCTTCCCTGCTTAATAAAACCTTTCTTTTAATTTTTACAGGCATTGTCTTTCTCTGGTTCTCCTTCCCTTTTAGGAAGAAGGGGATTTCAGTCTCAAAAACTGGCTTCTGGAGAATTGGCTTTTGTGTTCTCTAGTCTGCCCCTTTGGAGAAAGAGATCAAAATTCCATTAATAGAGCATTTGCCTCAGTTTACATTTTGGCATCCAAAAACAGGGTTTTGATTGTGGGTACAGGGGACCAACAGCCTCAGTCATGGAGCAGAGCATGGTACCTGGTAGAGGTAACTTGAGCCTATCTCCACCATGGATTTGGCAGGGTAGTCCACTGGGACAAACCAAAGCCATACTCCCATCTCTTTCAGTTGAATTCTCCTTTATTGAGAGTCCTCCTTTATTGAGCAGGGGACTGGTTGTAGGCCTTAGGCATCCTTCCTTTAGCAAGGAAGGAATGGTTAATTATTTTTCCCCCTTGGGGTAGGTCTCCAGTTGTCTCCTCCCCCTCTTTTGGGTCTCTGGTTGTCTTCCCCCCTTTCTTTGAGGGTGAAGGGAAAGAGGAGCTGGTCCCATAGGACTTACCCAGCTTGCCCTCTTCCTGCATTTGGGAAAGAGGGTCCAAGTTCTGTAGAACTTGGGTAATAGCTGTCAGCATTGTGAGAAAGGGTTAAGTGTCTTGAAAGTATTGGCAATAGGGTTAAACATCTGGAATTTAAGTCAAATGCTCATTTTAAACTGAGTTCAGAGATCTATAGCCTAGGCAAATTCCATCACACTCCCAAACCAGGAAGGAATTTTTCTGCTCTGACAATACCTTGCAAACTAATTCAAAACTGAATGGGGGGGGGAGCAGCTAGGTGGCGCAGTGGATAAAGCACTGGCCCTGAATTCAGGAGGACCTGAGTTCAAATCCAGCCCCAGACACTTGACACTTACTAGCTGTGTGACCTTGGGCAAGTCACTTAACCCTCATTGCCCCACCCCAAAAATTTTTAAATTAAATTTTAAAAAACCTGAATGTGTTAGTAAAATGTTTACTCTAGATCCCAAAGATATCCTTCCTTCCTTCAAGCCCTTTCCCCAACCCTGAAATAACTAATTAAATTTTTTTAAGCTAGAAAAGGTCATTTTTCTTCAGGGGCTATGCCAGTACAGAGGAAAAGGTTTTGTGTTATCAGGAAACCACCAAAAAGCTGGAAAAGGTCCCTGCCTTGGAAAACTGGCCACACCTTGCCAGAAAACCCCTTTGAGCCACCTGCCTGGGACAAAAAGTCAGTCATCCAGAATCCTGGATGAGAAAATTCCAAGAGTAATAACTCATTACACCTAGCCCAGCATACTGTAAGTAGATAATAACAGAAATGATTTCAACTGTTTTGCAAAACTTTAGATGTACTTCTAAGTATATGTAATACTTAAGGCAACTCCTTATGTGGAAAGTCGCAAAGACAGGTACAAGAAGGAATTGGGATTAACTGACTTGCTAGGATCACACAGCTACTACTTACTGAGTCTAAAGTGAGATTTGAAGTCAGGTCCTCCTGACTTCAAGGGCAATACTCTATTCACTGCACCACCTAGCTGCCCCATTAGATTAAGAAGAGAAGGAATGAATGGATTAGGAAACTGTATCTATTAGCCCTGCTAACCACTTGGTTCTGAAGTACTGTGATTAAGAACTTTCCAAGTTTCACCCCTTTTTAAGAGGATGTTCAATTAAAATTATGAAAATTATCAGATGTTTAGCTAGCTATGTGGAGTTAGTGTTTAAAGAGGGGTTTTCTTTTGGGGGGGTGGTTTTGGAGCAATGAGGGTAAAGTGATTTGCCCAGGGTCACAGAGGGAGTAAGTGTCAAGTGTCTGAGGCTGGATTTGAACTCAGGTCCTCCTCAATCCAGGGCCTGTGCTTTATCCATTGCACCACCTAGCTGCCTCAAATAGAGGTATTTTTTTAAAAAGGAAAATTGGTAATTATAAGAAGAAAATACCTTGTAAAATCTCCATTGGAAATCTATAAGTATTCTTAGAACCATCCAGTCATAAATTCTTATCAACCCTATACAAGAGTTTTTCTGTGTTATAAAATGGGAGTAAAAATTTCAAGCCTACTTAAAAGGTAGAGTGAATTTCATCTATGGTTATTGTCTATCATTTGTGGAGCTTATATACATCTTGAAGCAACTTAGTCTCAACAAACTCCACCACTCTTTTTTTTTTTTTTTTAGAGAGGCAATTGGGGTTAAGTGACTTGCCCAGGGTCACACAGCTAGTAAGTGTTAAGTGTCTGAGGCCGGATTTGAACTCAGGAACTCCTGAATCCAGGGCCGGTGCTCTATCCACTGTGCCATCTAGCTGCCCTTCCACCACTCTTAAAAGATTAATTTTGCTTTAAGGGATAAATTTGAAATACCTTTAGAGAGGGATATATGTACATATGTTAATTATTTTCTAGGGGTTTAAGTAAACTGTCCCTTGTTCCCTAGCTATGTGGGATTCACAACTTAATCTTGAAAAATTCCAATTTTACAGATTTGTTTTTGCTTTAGGATTGAATAAAAGAGATCTGTCATTCTAGTTTCCAATTCATTTACTTCATGAAAGTTTACTTGTTATTCCTTTTAACATCAGGATAGATTTTAAGCTGTTTTTAAGAAAGAAAAATGCTTTTAGGAAGAAGTATTTATGTTTAAAAATATTTTGTAAAAAACTTTTGTGTCTATGTTTAAGTAAAAGATCTTTTGTGTGATTTTGGAAGGCATATTAAATTTATTTGTAAGCTAATATCTTGTAATTATTTAATATTGATAACACTTATGTCCGAACCTACTGTGATTAGACTTTATTGTCAGAGAGGAAAGCTTTCTGGGACCCTGAAATTTCTTTTTGAGATTCATTGTTTAGGAGACAGGGCACAGGCAGCAGTCAATGGAAGCAACATCTGAAGATCTAAGGCCCGTGTGTCTCTGGGAGTAAGACAGGCCGGTTGCCTTGGGAAAAGTTGGACATTAAATCTGTCCAATCTATCATCAGGGTAGACTAAGTGAAAGTCTGCCATTGCAATACTGAATCTATTAGTTATTGGATTAATCCTAAAGCATCTGAATTACTGATCTTGCTGTTTTGATTGGGATTTGTTCACCTAAGCAATTGGTGCTTGAATTTGTCAAATGCGTAAAATACAATTCCTGAAGTATTTCATCCTTTCAAAATGATCTAAGTGTAATTAGACAAAAGTAAACCAGCTTGTGAAGCAAAGATGTGAATCTGTTAAGTTGTGAGGTTAAAGACAGAAACTGCTTTTGCTTTTGTTTTAAGAAACAGGGTTTTAGCTGCAAAACAGTTTTTTACAGTCAGTGTTTCTGATGACAGCCTCATTTCTAAAATATATACAGAACTAAATTAAATTTGTAAGAAGACAAGTCATTCCCCAATTGAAAAATCATCAAAGGGGTATAAAATTGTGCATACCCTTCGACTAGGTCTATATGCCAAAGAGATCATAGAAAAGGGAAAGGACCCACATGTACAAAAAATATTTCTAGTAGCTCTCTTTGTGGTGGCAAAGAATTGGAAATCAACGGGATGCCCATGAATTGTGCAGTGGCTGAACAAGGTGTGGTATACAAATGGAATGGTATACTATTGTGCTGTAAGAAATGATGAGTAAACAGATTTCAGAAAAAAAAAACAAGGAAAGACTTAAGTGGATTAAACATGTTTTACTATTTTAAAAAATATATATACTGTTATATGAAACATTATATAACCTGTTCTTTGTATACATTTTGGGATTATTAGATTTATACATCGCACTCCAAAGCTCTTTGTTGTCTATTATTAAGCATTTTAAAGCAAAATCATTTGTGTAACGTTGGCTTTAGGGACGAAAAAGAATCTACTTGGCATAAAGACTGGTTATATAAAGATATGATTTTTCTGTAATGAATCTTACTGTCACCAGTGTAAGATTATAGTCAATGCTAGTTATCTAGGATATGTGATCCTTGAGAGATAAATTCACCTGAAACACTGATTATTAGAATTTGCCATATAAGATCTTATGGGACTGTTAACGGATATCATTGTGAGTCTGACTCCAGGTATAATCATTAAGGAATAGCAATGAGCCAATGAGCCATGATGACAGCAACCCTCTGGGGTTTTAAACTGCAGGTGGGGTTCTCATAGAAAAGGTTGGGAGAACAACTTTTGGCAAGGGCTCAGTAAGGTAGGAGTCTCCTGACTCAATTTCCCCAATAATACACATAGAATGGAATCCAACCCACCTGGCTATAATATGTAATGTCTACCTGAAATATACATGAAGTTAAGGAGAACATTATTCCCTCAGAGCTTTTGTCCCTCTTTTTTGGGGGGGAGGGAGCAGGGCAATGAGAGTTAAGTGACTTGCCCAGGGTCACACAGCTAGTAAGTGTCAAGTGTCTGAGGCTGGATTCGAATTCAGGTCCTCCTGAGTCAAGGGCTGGTGCTTTATCCACTGTGCCACCTAGCTGCCCCATCACTCTTATGGCAAAATTCTATAATCATGTCATGTGACCAGTAATACTAGAGTGAGATGCAGGTATAAGATTTAAGTGCTTTAATCCAGAAATTCTTGTTCTTTCTATACTCTAAACAACTAAAGAAGATGAGTATATGGCTTTGTCATCTGTCTGTTACACATCATATATTTTTGTGAAAAAATATTTTAGATAAATTTTGTGTAAAATAAGGTCCTTAAATGTTTTTTAAATGATGTAAGAATACTTGGGTATTGAATGCTATAGTTTATGGGACCAAACTTATTTTACTAAGTATTAAGACTGAATCAGAAACATCTTCAGTTTTGTTTTGAAGAAAATAATTTTAAGGCAATCAGTTTTCTTATGGAATATCTTGTTTTACACCTATGGAAAATTCAATTTTGAGTTTATTATATAATGTGGGAATAACATCAGTCCGTAAAACACATTTTATTATAAACAACTTATTTGATAAGCAGTGTTTTGAGATCAATTACTTAAGTGTCCTGTCACCCTAAGTCCTTTACTACAATTGAAGTTACCTTGGTAACTTTTATGTAAATTTGTTTGTGGTCAGCTTCTTATAAACATATTCTGTAACCTAAGTTTTATGTGTGGATTGGATCCTTATCTGTCTCTGTCCCTCCTCTGTCCCTAAGTAGGGCACTGGTTAATTGAATTAAAATTGTAATTAATTTAAGTTGAGGGGTATTTGAATTGGAGTTCTAAATACTTAATAATTAAACTAAAAACTGTGAACAATTGAGTAAAATTTTGAGAAAACATTAAGATCAAATGAATCTAAATATATATATACATAATACACACATACACATTTGTGTAATTTGGAAAGGTTTTCTGTGCTATTTTGAAATAGAAAGCTAGAACTTGTATTTGAATGTCTTACATATATCAAAGCATCAGTAACCTTCTGACTTGTTAACAATGTTTATGTCAGGTACAGAATTTAGATAAAGCTGCAAACAGCATGGGAAATTTTATGACCTAAATTCTCTAAAAGTTCAGGTGAACTATGAGCCCTTCATTTTGATTTGTGTAGCCAAAGTCACATCCTCCAGCCCTAGAATTACACACACACACACACACACACACACACCCCTTCTTTGGGAGTGGGTCTTTTAAACCCAAATTTCTCTTTCTCTTTTTTTTTTTTTGGCAAGGCAATTAGGGTTAAGTGACTTCTTGCCCAGGGTCACACAGTTAGTAAGTGTCAAGTGTCTGAGGTTGGATTTGAACTCAGGCTCTCCTGACTCCAGGGCCAGTGCTCTATCCACTGCACCACCTAGCTGCCCCCAAACTTCTTATCTGCCTTTGTTTAAACTCAAAAGAAACCCTTGCAATTTATTGCATGGTGCCCTATTTGGCAATAGGCTGAAGAGCACCCATGATCATGGTAGATTTTCTTCCCTGCTTAAGAAAACCTTTCTTTTAATTTTTACAGGCATTGTCTTTCTCTGATTCTCCTTCCCTTTTAGGAAGGAGATTTAAATCTCAAGAACTGGCCTTTGTGTTCTCTGGAGAACTGGCCTTAGGGTTCTCCAGTCTTCCCCTTTGGGGAAAGAGATTAAAATTCCATTAATAGAGCATTTGCCTCAGTATACATATAGAAGTAGAGTTGGAGTCTTTCTCAGTCCCTTTGAGGGGATTTCTCTCAGGGCCCCTTGCCCTTGTCCTCAAGAAGGAATGTGTGGGTTGGTGTAAACCTCACCCACCCATATGTAAAATGTTACTCTTTCTGGAGCCTTCTTTGGACGTTGAGGGCATGCCTTTGGGAGAAGAACTTTACCAATAAGCAAATGTCCAACCCAGATTCAAAAGTTGTGGGGGAAATGATAGCCACTGAGTTTCACTCAACACCCTCACAAGAGAGAATAAGGTGCTGTCCCTAAAAAACCATCAAGGGTGTTACTGGGGCTCTGCTTCTCTGAGAATACCCCCACAGGGCCTTGGCGTGGAGTAGGAATTCCCCCACAGCAGTTACTCTGGGGCTCTGGGTTTGAGACTTCTCTTTTCTCTCCTCTTGTCTCTTGTCCACTCCCCTCTCTCTCCCTCTCTCCCCTCTCTCTCCCTCTCTCCCCTCTCTCCCTTCTCTCTCCGTCTTCCCCACCCTCCACTAAAAAACAACCTAGAATGTTGTTCCTGGAGTCAATACACCTGAGTTGATTCCAGGCTCTGATACATAGGAGCCAGTGAGATAACCCTCCTGGTGCCTGAGTTACCTCATCTATAAAATGGACATCATAATAGTTCATTCTCATGAGAGTTCCGCATTGGCTTGGGAGGAAACAAGCATTGGATTATACGATGGAGCAGGCACTGAGTTAAGCACTTCGCAAACATTATTAGATAGTGTGATGTTTAAAATCTAAATTGTGGTCGCCTTAAATTAGAAGCTTCAGCATCAGTCTTTGGGCATTAAACATATGTAAATATATGTGTGTGCATCTATGTGGGGTATATGTATATATTCACAACTTCATCTCATTTCCATATAATTATTATAGGAAGATGCTATTTCATCACAATAGTATTCAAACGCAGGTCTGCCTTACTCCAAGTCTAACACCCAAACCCATCCGCCATGCGGACCCTCTGGGGATCCTTCAGTTGTCTAAGATTGGGCTTGGGGTATCAGTGGAGGGAGTTTCAACACTGGGAGGTCCCTACACTGAAGAAATCCCAGGTCCAGCCCCAAACGAATCTCCCCAGCAGAGCTGCTGTGAGGCCAGGGTTTTACAAACTTTAAAGTGATGCAGAGGGGCAGCTAGGTGTCGCAGTGGATAGGAGGACCTGAGTTCAAATCCGGCCTCAGACACTTAACACTAGCTGTGTGACCCTGGGCAAGTCACTTAACCCCAATTGCCTCACTTAAAAGAAAATTCAATTAAAGTGATGCAGAGATGTGAGCTATTTGATATGCATCCCTTGATTACACTGGGGGAGGGCATGGAAAGGGGTCCACCAGCCCGGGGAACACATAGGGCTTACTTAAGTTGACTACCCAGGGCTGTCACTGGGCAATGCCAGTCTCCAGATCACAAGCACAGAGCTCTATTTCTCAGATGTCTGAATGGCTCCACACCCATTCCCAGCTTCCTCCCAGAGGCCATGACTACAAACAGCCCCCAGATGCAGTCCTGTAATGGCTAGGAACTTAACTATCCTTGGGCATCAGCACTCCATCCCCCCATCTCCCACCATCCTGGCATCTCTCATTCGAACTCTACACCTGCAGAAACAAAGAATTCCAAAGGGAACTAGCTGCTACCACTACAGCCTGCTCCACAAATAGGCACAGCCACCACAGGTCCCACTGAGGGACTCCTGGCAAGCCTCGGGAGTGATACCAGCCAGCTGCCTCCCGGGCGGCAGAGACAAGCAGAGAGAGAAGACAGCATCCTTCCCACCCTTCTCTCTTTCACCCAAAGCCCAGAAAACTTCACAGCCTTTCCTTATTCTCTGGCCAAGAGGGGAGGAGGAGATGTCTAACTGAGGAGGGGGAGTTCTTTTTTGTTTTGTTTTAAATTGTATTGCTTTTTGTTTTGATACTAAAATCACTTTGGGAAATAGCACTTCCACTCAATTCCCTTGAAAACATGGTGCAGTCATTAGGAGTTCTTAAACTGGGGGCTGAGAACTTTTTAAAACAATGTATTTTGTTTTACATAATCATACATGTATAACCCATATCTGATTGCTTGCCTCCTCAGGGAGGGGGGAGGGAAGGAGAGATAAAAATTGGAACCCAAAACTATAAATAAAAATGTTTATTAAATTTTTTTAAATGTATTTTATACAGTATTTCAATGTAATGGATTGTCTTTCGTGAGCCTATGTGTTTTATTTCATGCATTTAAAAGTCTGATCCTCAGAAGGGGTCCATTCCCCACAATACCAGAAGTGTTCATGACCCAAAAAAGGTGAGGAGAACCCTGGGTGCAGTGGTTAGCGTACCAAACATAGAGTCAGCAAGACCTGATTTCAAATCCTGTCTCAGACACTGACCAGATGCGTGATGCTGGCCAAGTGCCTTCACCTCCACCAGCAAAAAGGGTATAATAATATTATTCACCTCACAGAGTAATTGTGAAGACTAAATGAGATGATCTGTGTCAAGTATTTTGTAAACCTTAAATTGTTCTACCTGTTAACTGTTATCATTGTTGTTATTATTAACAAAGAAAACCAACGGAGGAAAACCATCCAGCTCTAGTTTTCAAGTTCTTCATTGAACCTCAAGTCTCAGAAGGGCTGGACAAGATGTGTGCTGGTGCCATGGACGGACCGAGAGGAACCAAGTTCAAACCCCAGCTCCTCCACTATGAGACCATAAAGAACTTTTCTAAGACTCTTTCTTCACCTGGAAAATGAGGATGTTGGACTGGAAAGCCTCTGAATAGCCTTCTAATGCCAACCTGTGATCCTGTGACCTCTAAGATTTCTTCCAGCTAAAAAATTCTCCATGAAAGAGTATTGTGATGGGGATTGGGAATCCAAGGACAGATGAGCAAATGTCTCCTGCCACTGGTGTTAAATGAGCAAATTCCCAGCTGAGGATGCTTCTCAGCTCAGGAGCAGCAGCTGCTCACCCACACAAACCTACCAAGCAAAGGTGATCTCCAGAGGTGTGTCTCCCCCCCCCCACACCCCGATCCAGTTTGGAGTTGTTCTCAGCCTGAGGGATGAGAATAGGAGCGGCCCCAAGGTGAGAGCATTGAGGGGCAAACTGTGGACCACTGAGCCCATAGAACTGCAGAGCAGAGAAGCATCTCTGGTCACCCTGAAAGTCACAAGCCAGTCCCAAACCGGAAGCCATCCCTGAGGGGAATGACTCATAGTAGCCTCTCTTCAGCGGTCATCCAACCTGCTTCATCTCTCTGCTGGCTTTCCTGTATCCCCCAGTGCTGCTCAAGGAGATGACCCGGTGCCCCTACACTTTGCCCTCTGTCTGTACCTTAGAATCCATCTCCTCACATCAGCTTCTGTCCTCCCAGCAGACCATCCCACTCCAAAGACCTAATCTGGATACCAAGCCCCAGCTATCACCAAAGCATCTCACCAAACAACAGGTGCCTGCCCCCCAGGAAGACAGCCAAAAAGACACTCTTCTGAACCTAGCACCTTGCAAGGACTCTGAGGAAAACCAGTTGGAAGGAAGGAGAGCCCACTGTCTTTTCTACAAAGAAAGGATGAAACAAAGCATACTTACTGTGGTGAAATGCTGCATTGGGTCACTAATGTACAACATTTTAGCCTTCCTGGGAAGTCAACACACCTGGGAGCTTTCCAGCTCCAAGAGGAGGCATGGGGTCAGGGAGGATGGTCAAGGACTGAGGATGAAGGCAAGGTGGGGATACAAGCTGGAGATCGCCTCGCCCGTGGCTAGGGAAGCAGATGCAGAGGATGCTCTGGTACATGGGTTGGGTTTGTTGGCATTTTCCCTTTTTTTCATCGTCCTTAGTTCTGTCAACTGGCTGCATCTAGCAACAAACCCCATGGCCCACCCCCTTTATTCCTCATGACTGTTCATTAAAGCACAGGGCAGGTCTCAACTTGCCCAATGATGTATTGGACTGCACCAAGCAGGCTGTGGAGGGGGGTGGGGAGCGGCTAAGGAGGAGGGACAGTCCATGCAACTACAACCTGGCTGATTCTAACAAGCTGACGGAGGACAGCCTGACCACTAACCTGATACCACACCCTAGAGGGTCCTAGTGAGCGATGGGGAAGCATCTTCAAACAAACCCACCTGCATGAAGGAGAACGTCTTTATGACACTGCTGGTTGTGTCTTACCAAAGAGCACTGATGACCCCCCCCCCTTAGGGTTCTTGTTGAGTAAATACTAAGGACCAAAACTGAGTCCCTCAAGGAAAGCAGGACTTTCCTAAAGTCCACCATGGGCGCCATCTGTAGCAAAGAAAAATCAAAGACTATCCCACTCCTCTCGAGGTAACTGGACCCCAAGAGGGAATGGTCCCTCTTTCATCATCTATTGCAAAATGGCATGTGAGTCTGAGAGCCCCCGAGACCAGGCCCCCAGAGCTCCTCCAGAAAGGAGACCCAAAGCTCAGTTCTCCTTGGATAGCTCTCCTCCCCTCTCCGCCTCTCCCCCACCCCGCATTGGCAAAGAGGAAGCAGATCCCAGCAGTGATCAAAAGTCAAAGCTGCCTAGGTGAGGAAGTGTGACATGGACTACTTAGAGCCACGGAAGAGGATAAATAGAACCTCTATCTCTAAATATATATACATATACATACATATACATATATATATATATACACACACATATGTGTGTATTTATGTATGTATATGTATAAATACATACATACATATACACGCATGCACACCAGCTTGACAGCATCTGTAAAGTAGGGGAGAATAGAGTTCACAGCCGGGAATAAAGAGACATGGTCCGGGGGCAGCTAGGTGGCACAGTGGATAAAGCACCAGCCCCAGATTCAGGAGTACCTGAGTTCAAATCCGGCTCCAGACACTTGACACTTACTAGCTGTGTGACCTTGGGAAAGTCACTTTACCCCCATTGCCCCGCAAAAAGAGAGAGAGAGAGAGAGAGAGAGAGAGAGAGAGAGAGAGAGAGAGAGAGAGAGAGAGAGAGATGGTCCAAGCTCTGCCATGAATTTGCTGAGTGACTGTGGTCAGATTATTTACCTGTTTGTGACTGAAAAAAAAAGGGGGGGTCTAATTAGGTTATCTCTCAGGCCCCTTTCACCGCTGACATTCTGTGTTCAAAGGTTTCAGCTTTGATAGTCTAGGCAGGGAAAAATCTTCCACAGTTTCTATTCCATGATCTAAGGTGGGTTTTCAATTTTAATATGCTACATTCTAAGAGGTCTTCTAGCCATAGCATTCTATATCCTAAATATCCCCTCCTGGTTCAGAGATTGTCTGTTCTAAACGTCCCTCTGGAGGTAATAATAGTCTGTGTTCTTTTTTTGGGTGGGGATTTGCAGGGAAATGAGGGTTATATGACTTGCCCAAGATCAGACAGGTAATAAATGTCAAATGTCTGGGTCCGGATTTGAACTCAGGTCCTCCTGAATCCAGGACCGGTGCTTTATCCACTGCACCACCTAGCTGCTCCAATAGTCTGTGTTCTAAGGCTTCTTCTAGCTCTATTATTGTCCACTCAAAGGTCCCCTCCAGTGCAAATATTCTGTTTTCTAAAGGGACTTATAGCTTTAACACTATATTCTAGGGGCCCTACCATCTCAAATATCCTACTAGAGTTCTAAGGCCCCTTCCATCTGGAGCATCCTCTGTTCTAAGACACCTTCCATCTCCAACATTCTTGTTCTAGGGTCTCTTCCATCTCCGACATCCCAAATTCCAAGATCTTTTCCATCTCCAACATCCCATGTTCTAAGGTCTCTCCTTTCTCAAACATTCTCTGTTCTAAGACCCCTCTCAAGTCTCACATTCTAGGATTCTAGGATATCATTTGGATTCTCTCTAGAATATTCATCAATACAAAGTTTTCCAACAACCTCATAATACTGAGTTTTCTCCTTTCCTAGAAGACTTGTAGAAATAAGCCAAAAATTCCAGGAGGTGCTAGAGAAAAGTCACAAAAATCTCCTTGCCTCCTTTTTTTCTTTTCTTTCCAGATCATAGCCGTCACGGTCTGCTAATCACCAGATCCCCTGAGAACCCCAAACATCTGGGGCTTGGAATAGTGACTGCCTGCGGCCTCAGGGAGGTTCACCAGAGGGTTTACCCAAAGGAGGTAAATCCTTGACACCTCCCTTCACACCTCCAGGTTGCCTAGAAATGAACGGGCAGAGGCAGGCATTCTGAGAGCCCATGCCCCTCCTCTGTGGGCCTGGGGTTTTCTTTAGTTACAAGAGGAGGCCCCCAATGAGAGATGAAATGGCTACTCTCCTATAAGGTAATTGGATTCATGGCAGAAAAGAGCCCCACCTAACCTGATCCCAGTGGGAATTTTCTTCCTTTTCTAAACTTTACTCCACCAAGATCTTCCTCAAATGTGCTATTGTGATATGGGGTTGACCCTGGAAGACCTCAAACTCAGTCAACTATGGCTAATCTGCTTGGCATAGAGGTTTAGGAATGGAGTGTGTATGTGTGTTTATGTCTGTCTGTCTTATTCAAATGGTGCCCAGCTGAACTACTTTTTCTTTCGTTTTTGTTGTTGTTGTTGTTGTTGTTGTTGTTGTTGTTGTTTTGGTGAGGCAATTGGGGTTAAGGGACTTGCCCAGGGTCACACAGCTAGTAAGTATCAAGTGTCTGATCTGGATTTGAACTCAGGTCCTACTGAATCCAGGGCAGGTGCTTTATCCACTGCACCACCTAGATGCGCCCCGCCCCCCCCCAACTACTTTTAGAAAACCTCATTGTCAGGCCAGCTGCAGGGCGATTTTTTGTTTTGTTTTGTATTTTTATCCCAGCCACAGTAATTCTCCTAGCCCATTTACTGAGTTTTACAGGAGATAATGAATGGTATGCCAAAAGTTGGGTTTTTCAAAACGTGCAATTAGGGGAATCAAAGTAAAATAGAAAAGAAAATGCAAGGATCCCAATAATCTACCTAGAGGCCCTAGCAAGTGACCTTGGGATGCTTATAGATCAGTTAGGTTGCACAGTGGATAAAGTTCAAATCCTGCCTCAGACATTTACTAGTCATGTGACCCTGGGCAAGTCACTTAACCTTAATAGGAAGGTTTTTACTCAGCTGGGACTTCCCTATGCCAAGGAAATCACAGGTTTATAGCCTACCACTTTCCTGTGAAGCCTTATTCCTTTTGACTCATATGGCAGAACTAGGGAAAATGGGGGGGTTTGCAATTAGGCAAATTAATGATGAGAAAATTAATTAATTAATTAATTAATTAGTAAAATTAAGTAATTAATAATTAGAGTTGTACAAAAGTAAAACTGATTGCCTTGGAAGATAGTGGGTTCCCCGATCACTACAGGTCTTAGAGAAAAGGTTGAATGATGACTTTTTAAGATGGGTGTCATTGTGGCTAGGGTGCTGGACATGGATCCAAGTTCCATTCTTGCTGGCCTCAGACACTTGACACTTACTAGCTGTGTGACCCTGGGTAAGTCACTTCACCCTCATTGCCCTGGAAAAAAAAAGAAGTAAACTCTGTGTGCCCTTTGTCTTGTATAGCAAGCATTAAGTACAGTGTCTTGCCTATGGTGGGTGCTCAATACTGAATTGAATTGATTTCAGTTGCAGGAACTGAATTGAATAGACTGAAGGTTCTAGGAGCAGATGTTAAAGGTGCAGGAGAAGAAAAGACCTAAGTGGGACAAAATGCTTCTCCAAGAGAGACTTCCAATGAGACTATGGTCTGTCTGGGGGAAGCAGGGCATGGGATATCATCAGGGAAGGGGAGGAGAGAGGGGAGAAAGTGCCTGAACCAAGACTTCCTCCTGAGACAAGAAGCCCTCAAGAGAGGGTGGCTTCAGGGCAGCTAGGTGGCTCAGTGGATAAAGAACCAGCCCTGGATTCAGGAGGACCTGAGTTCAAATGTGATCTCAGACACTCTACACTTATTAGCTGTGTGACCCTGGGCAAATTACTTAACCTTAATTGCCTTGCAAAAAAAAGAGAGAAGGGGATATGTATGCATGTATGTATGCATGTATGTATATATATATATATATATGTATGTATGAGAGAGAGAGAGAGAAAGGCTTGTTTTCCTCAAGGTCCTCAGGCAAGGGAAGCATGCTTGTTGGGTTGGTTATAGAGGTGATTCTTATTCAGGAACAGAACAGATTAGATAGTATTTGAAGTCCTTTATCAATATGATATTCCACAGTTCTCTGATTCATGTGATTCAAAGAGGGATGACATTTGAACTGCTTGGTTCCAGAGGGCTAAATGAAGATTGGTGGAACAAATTTGCAGAGAAGGCTTCATAATATGGAAAAAAGATATTAACAACTAAAGCTACCCCAAAGCAGCATGGGCTGCCTTAAGAGGTAAGAGGAAGACTCTAGAGGTGATCAAGCAGAGACTGGGTAACCCCATGTCAGGGATGTCATAGATGAGGTTCTTGTCCAGGTATAGACTAGATGGCCCCATAGATTTCTCCCTTCTAACTCTTGAGATTTCGTGATCCTCTGAACTGAACTGAACTGAACAAAAACCATGATTCATCTCATTAGGGGCTCATCAAAAGTAGCCCCACTCATCATACATCAGTCACAAGTGTCAAAGTAATAAATGACAGAAAAATATGTAGCCTGACTTGCCATAAGCTCCATGTAAATACTTGTTAAATGAATTCATGGATGGAGGGAGGGATGAATGGATGAAAGGAGGAATGGATGGATAAATAGATGCAGGGAAGGATAGATAAATGGATGGGGGATAAATGGAGGGATGTATGGGGAATATATAGATAAGTGGATGGATGGATGGATAAATAATTAGATGAATGAGAAGACAACAATTGGGACATAGGAAGGTAGTCTTACAGCAGTATGCCTCATGCAAAGTTAACTGCTTAATAAAATGTTTCTTGAATGAAAAAAAAATCAGCACTGAGTTTTCACCTCATACCCATAGATTGGTATAGATGACAAAAGACAAAAATTTTTAAATGTTCTAGGGACTATAGCAACATAGGCATGCTAACGCACTGTCAGTGGAGGTGAGAATTGGTTCAGTCATTCCAGAGAACAATTTGGAATTACAACAGAAAAGTCGCTAACTGTACACAGCCTTTGACCTAACAATATTAAGGGAATTAAAAACAGAAAGGAGGGGGCAGCTAGATGGCACAGTGGTTAAAGCACCGGCCCTGGATTCAGGAGTACCTGAGTTCAAATCTGGCCTCAGACACTTGACACTTACTAGCTATGTGACCCTGGGCAAGTCACTTAACCCCCACTGCCTGCAAAAAAAACAAAAGCAAAAGCAAAAAAAAAAAAACAGAAAGAAAGGTTCCCATGTATACAAAAGTATTTTTAGTAGTACTTTTAGTTGCAGCAAAACACTTAAAAGAAACTGAGTGTCTATTGTTAGAGAATGGCTGAACAAATTGTGGCAAATGAATCAAGTAGATTATTATTATTACCATTGCATAAGAAATGGTGGAAATGAGGAATTCAGAGAAACTGGGAAAGACTTGTAGAAACTGACTAAGGTAAAGCAAGCTAAGTGGGCAGCTAGGTGGCACAGTGGATAAAGTACAGGTCCTGGATTCAGGAGGACCTGAGTTCAAATCTGACCTCAGACATTTGACACTTACTAGCTGTGTGACTCTGGGCAAGTCACTTAACCCTCATTTCCCTGGGGGGGAAAAAAGGAAGCTAAGAAGAGACATAATGATTTACATAACGACCTCAAGAATGTAAGGGGAAAACAACACTGAAGACTTCAAAATTATGATCTGATCCAGTGATTATGGAAATCAATTTGAAACCATGCATAAAAAATACTGAAGGGTAAGAAACTTTGACCCAAGAATACTGCTACCAGGTGTATGCTCCAAAGAGATCAAAGAATGAGGGGAGGAAGGGGAACCCCTTATGTACAAAACTATTTATAGCAGCTCTTTTTGTGATGAAACAGGATTGGAAACCAAGGGGATGCCCATCAATTAGGCAATGGTTGAATAAATTACGGTATATGAATGTGATGGCATACTATTGTGCTATAAGAAATGATAAAAAGGGGGCAGCTAGGTGGCACAGTGCATAAAGCACCTGCCCTGGATTCAGGAGGACCCGAGTTCAAATCTGGCCTCAGACACTTAACACTTACTGGCTGTGTGACCCTGGACAAGTCACTCAACTCCTAATTGCCTCTCAAAAAAAAAAAAAGAAATGATAAAAAGGAATAGTTTCATAGAAACCTAGGAAGATTTATATGAGCTGATACAGAGTGAAGTGAACAGAACCAACAGGACAATTTGTACAATGTAACAATAGGGTAAAAAAAGGCAACTCTGAAAGCCTTGGGAACACTGATCAATCCAATGATCAACATCAATTACAAAAGACTCATAAAACACTTCCTTACATATATATGTGTGTATATTTGGACCCACTCAATGCAGGAATTTGTTTTGCTTGATTAAATATATTCATAACCAGTTTTATTTTTCTTCCTTTCTCAAAGGGAAGAGCGGGAGGTGGGAGGGAAAAAATGTGGACCTGAAAATAAAATATAAGAATCATTTTAAAAAAGAAAGCCTTGGGACAGCTAGGTGGCACAGTGGATAAAGCACTGGCCCTGGATTCAGGAGGACCTGAGTTCAAATCTGGACTCAGACACTTGACACTTACTAGCTGTGTGACCTTAGGCAAGTCACTTAACCCCCATTGCCCATGGGAAAACAACAACAAAAAAAGAGGTCAGAATTATGATGGATACTGTGACCAGTTGTTACTTCAGACAAATAATGGTGGAGGCATGCCTCCTGCTTCTAACTAGAGAAGGGATGGAATATAGCCGAGGAATAAAGTGTGTGTGAATGTTTACTTGGTTTCATGCAAATTTCTTGAGGGCAAGGACCGTGTCCTACAGTTTTAAAAAATCCCCTCATTGCCTAGCATGTGCTGTGCTTACATTAATTCTTTCTATAAATGCTTTTTGGGTGAATGAATGGATGGGTGGATGAGATGAAGGAATAATTGTTTTCAATTCCACACATAGATGTTCATGAAAAAGCATATGCAACCGGCCCTGGATTCAGGAGGACCTGAGTTCAAATCCAGCCTCAGACATTTGACACCACTTACTAACTGTGTTACACTAAGCAAGTCACTTAGCCCTCATTGCCCTGCCAAAAAAAAAAAAATACTTTGCAAATCATAAGGCCATATAGAAAGGTTTATTTCCTCATTTCCTTCTAGTTCCACTAGAGAAAAAACATATGCAAATATACACACACATACACAAAGAATCTGAGGTTGGAATACATTCAACTCAACAGGAATAGAGAAAGAAATGGGAAGAGGAGAAGGAGCATAAAAAAGGAAGGAAAATTGAAGAAGGGATTAGGCATAAACAAGACAGTCCTTAAGTTTGGAGAGAGTATAGTGCAGAAGGAGTTAAAAGGAAAGAAGGTGGGCAGTTGGGTGGCGCAGTAGATAAAGCACGGGCCCTGGATTCAGGAGGACCTGAGTTCAAATCTGGCCTCAGATACTTGACACTTACTAGCTGTGTGACCTTGAGCAAGTCACTTACCCCTCATTGCCCCAGAAAAAACCTATTTTAAAAATATGTAATTAAAAGGAAAGAAGGTATAAGAACCTATAATAAAGATGGGCAGGAGTAAAGAGAAGAAAACATGTAAGAGAATAAGATGGAGAAAAATACATGGATAAAAGAGAGATGCTGAGAAACAGATACATATATAAATGTTAAGAAATACAATTATTAGCTTTATATGAAAAAGAAATAGTAAGTTGTACATAACAGACTTGCAGTCATGTGCAAACATCTTTTCTATTATACTATGTTATGAAACTGCTTGTTTTATTAAAAATTAAATAAATAAAAATTTAAAATATGTATCTATATATCAGGAAAGAGAAAATTTGATAAAGTGTTCATGGAGGAAATGGAATAAAGAAAGAAATGGAGGGGCAGCTAGGTGGCGCAGTGGATAAAGCACCGGCCCTGGATTCAGGAGTACCTGAGTTCAAATCCGGCCTCAGACACTTAACACTTACTAGCTGTGTGACCCTGGGCAAGTCACTTAACCCCAATTGCCTTACCAAAAAAAAAAAAACAAAAAAAAAAAAGAAAGAAATGGAGATTTTGAAGATGATGTTTTCAGGATGTGGAAGGATGAGTTTTAGGGTAAGAAATGGATATCGACATTAGGATGGATTGTCTGGCATAGGTAAGAGATAGTAAATGTGTTTGATTACGAATGTCTCGGTGCCATTTATACCCTGCTGATCAGAGCATATTTATATTTTAAGCAATGTTATTAAAGAATAGGGCAGCTAGATGGCGCAGTGGATAGAGCACCAGCCCTGGAGTCAGGAGTACCTGAGTTCAAATCCAGCCTCAGACACTTAACACTTACTAGCTGTGTGACCCTGGGCAAGTCACTTAACCCCAATTGCCCCTCAAAAAACAAACAAACAAACAAAAAATGTTATTAAAGAATAAAATAAATCTTCCACAAGAGGAGGTCCCCCTTGACTCTTCCAACCCCAATTTATCCCATCCATAACTTGTTGGTACACAGTTGTTTGCATCTTGGCTTTCCCATTAGACTGTGAGCTCCATGAGAGGAGTACTATTTCCCTCTCTTTGTATCTGTGCTTACTTGGCACGATGCCTGAAGCACAGTAGGTGCTTACTAAATGCTCGTTGACAACTCAGAACAAAAGAATGAATTGATGGTGATGCCAGTAGTAGTGATGCTACCTGTCTGAGGTGATGTGAACGTTCAGGACAGGACCAAAGGAAGACCAAGCTCCAGGAGTTCCAAGCTCCAGTTCTATCTATGACAGTACCATGGGAAAAGTCCTGGGTTTGGAATCAGAAGGGACAGTGCTTGGGCCTAGAGCTGTGACTCCATTAGTAGACAGAAGTCCTGAATGAAGAAAGTCCCTCTCCCAATGAAGGCTTGCACCTTCTTTGCAAATTAGGGTTCTGATGAGTTTGCTTGGGAGCGCTGTCCAGAGTTACACAGCTAAGTGTGCATCACAGCAAGTAGGGAGGCAGAAGTACCTGGGTTCAAATTCTAGCTCTGTCATTTGCCACCTGTAGGACCTTGGGCAGCCTGCTTCCCACCCAATCCCCTCCCCCATCTTGGACTTCAGTCTCTTCATTTTTGAAAGGAGGGGCCTGTACTAGACAGCCCCTGAGGCCCCTCCCAGGTCTAGATGTACAATCCTAGGAAGCAATCCCTTTTTGGGAGTGAATCTATTCCTTTATGAGACAAGCCCATATAGCAACCTTAACCTGAAGCTGGAAGAGTCTATAGCATGTATGAGTGTGAGTGTGTGCTGGTAGGTGTGAGTGTGTATGTGTATGTGTGTGTGTGTGTGTGTGTGTGTGTGTGTGTGTGTATACACTAGACAACATCGTGGTTAGGACCCCACCCTGGAAGTCAGTGGTCCCTCCCCTAGCTGGGCACCACAGCCCGGACCCAGTGCCAAGAGACACAGGTGACCTGCGTGACTATCTGCCTGAGGTTCTCCTCACCTAGGATTCTACCAGCCCCTGCCAAGAGAGTCTGACAGGTCTACACACAGTCCCTGTCTCCCTGTTCCTGACCACCAGCCATTCTTGCCTAAGAGGCAGGAGAGCAGCAGGCCAGAATGCCTTCACAGCTCTGGGATCCCCAGCTGGTGGGGGCTTCTGTTTCAGCAGAGACAATGAGCCACGGAGCAGCAGCTGACATCAGGGGCTGGCTCAGCGACGAGCAGAGGCAGGGAGGCGGAGAGCTGACCCGGGACCTTCTGGTTGTCTTCAGCCACAGCTGTTTGTCAAACAAAGCCACAGGGAGAGGCGGGAAAAGCATGACAGAAAGGAGGGAAGAAAGAGCAGGGCCTGGGGATTACAGAGGGGAGGGAAGGAGTGGGAAGGGAAGGAGAGGGGAGGGGAGGGGAGGGAAGGGAAGGGAAGGGAAGGGGAGGGGAGGGAAGGGAATCACTGTGGACAGATGCCTCGAACATCAGCTTTCAGAGTATTTGCAGTGCACTGGGGGGAAATCTCCACCAGACTGAATATAAAAATGAAAAGACCACAATGGGCTGAGAGAGGGGGCACTTGAGGAAAGGAATACAGGCACAAGACACAGAAGAATCAGAAAAAAAAAGATTTAGAGAACGTGAGCATCTCACCAAGGAAGGCAGAAAGTTTCAAAGTCAGACAAATCTGGCTCATATCGGATTTTCAATAATTCTTTTTTTTTTTTTGCAGGGCAATGAGGGTTAAGTGACTTGCCCATGGTCACACAGCCATGGTAAGTGTCAAGTGTCCAAGATCAGATTTGAACTCAGGTCCTTCTGAATCCATGGCTGGTGCTTTATCCACTGTGCCACCTAGCTGCCCCCTTATATTGGATTTCCAAAGTGACTTGACCCAGAAGCAACTCTGTGTTTGTGTGTGTGTGTGTGTGTGTGTGTGTGTGTGTGTGTGTGTTTCCATAACCCTTTTGGGAGGCGATCAAGGTTAAGTGACTTGCCCAGAATCATATAGCTAGTAAATGTCTGAGGCCAGATTTGAACTCAAGACCTCCTGACTCTAGGGTCTAAGTTCTACCCACTATGGCACCATCTACCTGCCTCCATGAGCTCTTTCTTATTGGTTCCACTGTGACCCCCACTTCTTCATCCTTCTCTGAGTTTCTCTGCCTGTGTCCTTCCCTTCCTTCTTAGAGAATATATATATATATTGGGGGGGGGGCAACGTGGGTTAAGTGACTTGCCCAAGGTCACACAGCTAGTAAGTGTAAGTGTCTGAAGTTGAATTTGAACTCAGGTCTTCCTGAATCCAGGGCCAGTGCTTTATCCACTGTGCCACCTATCTGCCCCTTCTTAGAGAATCTTAAGAGCTAGAAGGGACCCTTCTGGTCCAAGGCTCTCAGTAGGAAACAAGGCCTAAGGGGCAGTTAGGTGGTGTGGTGGATAAAGCACTGGCCCTGGATTCAGGAGGACCTGAGTTCAAATCCAGCCTCAAACATTTGACACTTACTAGCTGTGTGACCCTGAGCAAGTCACTTAACCCCCATTGCCCCGCAAAAAAAAAGAAAGAAAGAAAGAAAGAAAGAAAGAAAGAAAGAAAGAAAGAAAGAAAGAAAGAAAGAAAGAAAGAAAGAAAGAAAGAAAGAAAGAAAGAAAGAAACAAGGCCTAAAGAAGGAGGGGGTTTTACCAAAGTTATATGGAGAATTAGTGGTGGAGATGATCCCAAGTCTTTGGATTCCAACCCAGGGCTCTCTCCATCACACCTCACTACACTGTTACTATGACAACAACCATAAGGTATAGGGTTGTATCATTAGGATAAGGAACTCCTAGGCAGAAACTCCTTCCACCAATGTAGGTCAGCACCTTCTTCTCAATCTATGGTCACAAGACTATAAGTGAGGAACTGAAAGAGTTTTAAAGGCCATGTGATCAAGTCCTTTGCTTTACAGATAAGGGCACTGAAGCCCAGAAAAGCTAAAAAATGGCTGCCCACGGATGCCCAAGCACCCTTTTTTGTCTTTGGGCTAAGAAGCATCTTATGTTTCAAATGTAAGCTGATAGAGGTTAAGGTCGATTCTTCATTTGCTAATTCAACATTTACTGAACGCAGATCTGCAGGAGAAGCAGTGCGGCCTAGCGGATAGAGAGGTACCTTTGGAGCCTCAGAGACCTGGGTCTAAGTCTTGCCTTTGATACACATTGTCTACGAAATCCTCATACAGTTACTTAACTCTTAGTGGCACAAACAACCAGCACTATGAATTGTAGAATAGTGAGCTGAAAGATAGTGTAGTGGATAGAACCCCAGGCCTGGAGTACATCCTCCTGAGTTTAAATGTGGCCTCAGATACTTCCTAGCTGTGTGACCCTGGGCAGGTCACTTCACCCTGTTTGCCTCAGTTTCCTCATCTCCCTTCCCAGTAGATTGGAAAGTCCTTGAGGGCAGTCGACAAGCACTGATTAATCATCTCCCACATGTCAGGTACAGTGCTGAGGGTCAAGACCATAAGTACCACAGCTGAAGTCAGTAGTAGGGCTTCCTAAGGGAAAGTTGGGTCTTGTGACCAGAGCACGGGCCTCTGGGCTGGTTGGTTTAGGTTCAAGCCTGGGCTACAGAAGTTCTGAGACCTGTGGCTGAAGGTGAGTTATTTGAACTCCTGGAACCTTGGTCTCCTCAGCTATAATATCTGCACATATTATCAGATTGCTAAGTCCAGTATAGGAGGCTAGGAAGCGCAGTGAGCAAGAGCGTGGGACCCAGAGGCCGGAAGACCTAAGCTCAAATCTGGCCTCAAGACACTTACTAGCTTTGTCACCCTGGGCATGTCATTTGACCTTTGTCTGCCTCAGTTTCCTCATCTGTAAAATGGGGACAATCAGAGTACCTATGTCATATAGTTGAGAGAACTGAACAAGATCATCTTTGTAAAGCATTCAACACAGTGCCCGGCATACAGGAGGGACTCCAATGCTTATTCCCTTCCTCACCTTTCAACCTCCCAAAGAGTGTTCCTCCCAACAGGAGAGACTAATTCTATCTCAGGGAGAGTATATCATGGAAAGTATACAGTAATCCTTTTGTTTGTTTTTTTGTTTGTTTGTTTGTTTTTGTGGGGCTCTGGGGGTTAAGTGACTTGCCCAGGGTCACACAGCTAATAAGTGTTAAGTGTCTGAGGCTGGATTTGAACTCAAGTCCTCCTGAATCCAGGGCCACTGCTCTATCCACTGTGCCACCTACCTGCCCCTACAGTAATCCTTAGTACCCTGGCCCTGGGGTCAGAGGATCTGGGTCCAACTACAGTCTCTTACATTTCAGCTAAATCCACACAGATTAATAACAGAGCCCAAAGGCCTTCCTCCTCCTTCCACAGCTTTCACTCCCAAGATCTCCAACAAGGTTGCTTTGGGGCGGGGTGAGGGAGGTTCTCTTCAGGACCCTATGGGATACAGACTGCTCCCTATTCAACCTTAAATAAATATATAGATTTAACTCCCTTCAAAGTCACCTTCTACTACACCCAGTTACAATGAATACAGCCCTTAGAGATATCAGCACGAGGAGTGTAATTGTAACAAGACAAGGGGGAGACCACAGGAGAGCTAATGATGTGTTCCCTACCAGAAGGGCATGGGGCTGGGGGGTGGGGAAAGAAAAAGAGGGAGGGGGAAAGGAGGGAAAGTAGAGGAGAAGAGGAGAGAGCAGGGCAAGAAAAGAGAAATGGGAGAGGGGAGAAGAGAGAAGAGAGATGAAAGAGAGGCAAGAGAAGACAGATAGATGGATTCAGCATTTTCTGCAGGATTCACTAGGCAGATCCTGGAAGAGGAGGGCAGATTCTTGGGTAAACTCAGTCTTTCAGAGACATGTAAGCTCTCCAGAATAAATTTATTCAAGGCTTTTTATAGAAGAGCAACAGGTAGAACTAGAAAGAGTACGGCTAGGTGGTATAGTGGATAGAGTGCCAGGTCTAGAACCAGGAAGACTCATCTTCCTGAGCTCAAATCTGGATGTAAACACTTATTAGCTGTGTGACCCTGGGCAAGTCACAACCCTATTTGCCTCAGTTTGCTAATCTGTAAAATGAGCTGCATAAGGCCATGGCAAACCACTCCAGTATCTCTGCCAAGAAAACCCCAAATGGGGTCACAAAGAGTCAGACATGACTGAAAGGACAGAGCAACAACCAGGTAGAAACTCAAAATCAATGAGATCTTGGGTTTAGAGAAGGAAGGAACCTCAGAAGTCATGGAGTCTAACTCTCTCATTTTGCGGATGAAGAAGCTGAGGGATACAAATACACACACACACGGGGCGGCTAGGTGGCTCAGTGGATAAAGCACTGGACCTGGATTCAGGAGGACCTGAGTTCAAATCCGGCCTCAGACACTTGACACTTACTAGCTGTGTGACCTTGGGCAAGTCACTTAACCCTCATTGCCCCACCCCCCCAAAAAAACCCAAATACACACACATATGTTCACATTCAGTTGAAGGAAAGAAGACAGGAAAGAAAGATGAAAGAAGACATGGAGAAAAAAGAATGAGAGAGGAAAGAAGGAAAAAGGGATGGGATGGAAGAAGGAAGAAAAAAGAAAAGAAGGAAGAGATAAAGGAATAGAGAAAGAATTAGAGGAAGGAAGAAAAGAAAGAAATATGGAAGGAAAGGGAGAAGAACAAGAAAGAGAGGCAGGAAGGAAGGACAATAGGATGGGAGGAAGGAAGGGAGAAAGAACAAGAGGAAGAAAAAAGGGAGGAAGGAAGGAAGGAAGGATGGATGGATGGATAGAAGGAAGAAGGGAAGGAGGGAGAAAGAAAGAACAAGAGAGAGGAAGGATGGGAGAGAAAAAGAAGGAAGGAAGGAAAGGAAGAAAGAAGGAAAGAAAGGATAAGAGAAGGAAGGAAGGAAATATTTTTAAATGAACAGAAGGAAGGTCAGAATTAATTGCAAACAAGTAGGACAGCTTTGAAAATTCCACGCCAAATGTTATATTCTTCAAAGCAAAGCCAGCTGTACCTAACAGAGATCTACAGTTTCAGTTACAATCTCCTGTTTCTACTACATATATGGAAATGCTCTTTTTATTGGGTGTTTGTTAAGTTCGGAATTTAAAAAAGAAAATTCTTTAAAAAAAAAAAGAAAGAAAAGAAAAACAAGTCTTTTAGAGATCAGTCTCAAGCACTGAGACATTTCAGTGACTTTCTCAGGGCCCCACAGGCCAGGAGGGGGCAGAAGGGGGGATGTGAGCCCAAGCCTTCACTTCAAGGCTTCTTCTACATCTACTACTTGGAGGCAGCTACTAAGCCAAGAGTTCTCTTACTGTTGCCCAAGTTCCTTCACCTGATCCTCCTATTTTGTGAATGGCAGGTCTCTGATCACCTGGTGGCCTGCACAGACTTAACTTTGGGTAATGATTCTTTCCACTTAACCAGAGCCAGGGGTATGCTGGTAAATGTTTAACAACCAGCTCTCTGAAAATATCACCCACAATTATATTTTTACTCTTCGTTATTAGTTTTCTTCATCATGTTCTTAAGTCTAGACAATCACCAAAATAAACCAGGCTCTGGTTTATAGGGTTTGCTGATTTCTGAGATGTAATTGTTCATGTTGAAAATTTAACAATCGGCTTTGCTTTGAGCAGTCTCCAGCACACTCTTGCTAGAGGCACAGTCTTTTGCTGTACCTCTACTTGAATCCTTTCCAACTGAATAGGCCCTACCAAAATCTGAGCTCATCTGGCCTAGTTTCTGAGGAACCCCAAGTCACCTACACACAACAGCATGACCCTTGTCACTGTAGTGTGGTGAAGTCCCAAGAGGACTGGGTTTGAAGGCAGAGGATCCCAGGTTCACATCCCAGCTCTAGTTCACATTTACTGTCTGTGTGTTGCTTAATCTCTCTGAACTTCAGTGTCCTCATCTATAAAATGAGAAGGATGGAGGAGGTCCTTGTAGGTGAATGGTTCTGTGGACATGTAAATAATGGAGGTCCTTCTTCATTGGACAGTGAGGGGCCTTATATCACAGGGCTTAGCTCCAGAGCCAGCACAGACATTAGAGGCCAGCTAGCCTGATCCTCTCCTTTTACAGATGAGGACACTGAGACCCAAGGGAGGTTGAGTGACTTAGAATCAGGGTCTGTGTGTGGAATACTCTATGCCGTGACTATAAGAGACACTTTCACCTGCATGAGCTGATGAAAAGTAAAATCTACTGTATATAAAATAACAGTAATATTGTGAGATGTTCTGGGTGAATGACTTGGTTATTTTCAGTAATTCAATGATCCAAGACAACTCCGAAGGTCTTATGAAAAATGCAATCCATCTACAGAGAGAGAACTGATGGTATTTGAATACAGATTGAAACAATTTTTTGTTACTTTATCAGAAACGAGAGAGAGAGAGAGAGAGAGAGAGAGAGAGAGAGAGAGAGAGAGAGAGAGAGAGAGAGAGAGAGATTTCTCCCAGGTCCTCCATTCATCATTCAGCCACCCATGCCCTTCCCCCATGTCCCCACCCCCCCACCACCTGCTGCTCACTGTTTTTTTTTTTTTTTTTCAGCTTCCTTATGGGGTCTTATGGACATTTTCCCCTTCATCTCTCTTTCTGCCTTCTTCCCTTGACTGTGCCCTTTGCTCTGGCCCGTTATTGTCAAGCTAACCCTTTGACTAATTCTTTCCCGGGGCCCTAGGATCAACACATTCCCCAGGCCCAGCTTGGTTCGGCTTTCTTCCCCCCTCCCCTTCCCAAACCCCCAAGTTTGAGCCAGCGATTTATGCCGGGAATTCCCACTGCCATTAAGTGTGCTATGCATGTAAATATCTCATAAATGGCTTTTTACTATGAGGCATGTTTATACCTGAACAAATTATACTCTATTTTTGTTTGGAAAGGTGTAGGGCTCCACCTTCATTATAGCGTGGGGCCCAGCAAGTTACAAGTCCGAGCAGGCAAGAGAACCTCTTCGTATCCTGGCCTGAACCTGACTCACCGCACTTAGAACAGAGATGCAGCTTTCAGATTCCTTCCACTCCAGCTGGGGTCGGGATGGGGGTGGGGGTGGGGTTGGGGAAGGGAGGAGAGAAAGGACAGAGCCAGCAACCATGCCACCCCATATGGAAATAAGGTTCTCCCTTCCCCTACTCCCCAAGGCAAGGTGTGACTTCTCCCAGAATCCAACAGGGCCTTCATTTCTCCCAAGGGGCCAGTTGGGTGGCAAAATGGTAACTGTGCTCCATGACAGGCCCAGGGATGCAGTGTCCCATGGTTCCATGCCCATCCTACTCTCTCCTGCTCTCCGGAACTCCTACTGAGTTATGGGGAAGCAGATTTCAGCTCAGTATAGCAAAGGATTTTCTAACAGTCTGAGCTGTCCAGCACTGGCACAGGCTTCCCCCTGGGATGATGAGCTCCCCACCATGGATTGTCCAAACACAGAAGCATCTGCCTATCTTCCCAGTGGTTCTACAGAAGAGAATCTCCTATTGGGTGATTTGTAATAAATATCGCATTGTATTGCATTATCTGGGATGGGAGGATGTACTAGATAAACTCTAGGGTCCTGTCCAAACCCAAGATTCTATGTAGGGCCTTCAATGTCCGCAGGGTGGTCTTAAAGGTAGACAGAGTATGTGTCAAAGATACAGAGCTGAAAGAGACCTCAGAAGCCATTTAGTCCAATATACTCATTTTACATAGTGGGAAACTGAGGCACAAGGTGGGTAAGTGATTTGCCCAAGGTCATATGGCATGCTCTCTTTGTGGCATGAGGTATACTGGGTAAGCCCTCCTTTACCAGAATTATCTCTTAGTGTTATTTGGACTTAATGTGTTTAAAACAGAATTCATTTTTCTCCCTCCCTAAATATCGAATCCCTAAATTTTCCTATTTCTGTGCGCCTGTTATCCAGGCTCACAACCTTAAAACCATCCTTGACCCTTCCTTCCCCTTCTATTCCCCTTGCTGCCAATTGGGTGTGGTTTTTTTTTCAATTACAGCTCCTTAAGACCTCCTGAGACCCTCCTTCACACTTTCATCACCTCATATCTCACCTACTCTATTTCAATATCCTCCTAATTGGGTGCCTTCCTTCCATGCTGTGCCCTCGATAACTCATCCTCCACACAGATAGCAAGCTTATGTTCCTACAACACACCTAAAACCATGTCATTCCCTTGTTCAAAAATCTTCCAAGGCTCTCTATTTTCTCTTTTTGTTTGTTTATTTTTTAGTGAGGCAGTTGGGGTTAAGTGACTTGCCAAGGGTCACACAGCTAGTAAGTGTCAAATGTCTGAGGCCAGATTTGAACTCAGGTACTCCTGACTCCAGGGCCGGTGCTCTATCCACTACACCACCTAGCTGCCCCCTCTCTATTTTCTTTAGGATAAAATACAGCCTCAATCTGGCATTTAAAGTCCTCCAGAGTCTGGCTCCCACATACCTTTCAAGATCCATTTTTTATACAATGTTATCATATATTCAAAATTCCATCTCCAGTCTTCATAAAGGCTGCCTGTCACCACCACCTCCCATGCATATCTTAGAATCCCTAGCTTCTATCTTCCTCCTCCTCCTCCTCTTTCCTACCCAGGATGAAAGTACAGTGGCCACTCACAGTCCACATCTCACTATGGATCAGTATGAGAACTTTAACCATCCCCATTTCCAACCAGGGACGGTTTGTCCTTCCTTGGGCAACCTGTTCACCCTTCAGTCCATTGCCCTATTGATCCTGGACTTCCTGTGGACATCTTATCGGTTTAGCCCACTGAAGCTCAGAACTCCTAAACTCAAGAGATCCTTCAGTTGTAGCCTTTCTGGTAGTAGGGATTACAGGCATAAACCACCACACCCGGTTCCAAGCTCCTTTCGAGATTGAGCTAAGGTACCACCTCCTAGAGGAAAATTTGCCTGATTCCCTCTACATATTAGTCCTTTCTCTCTCCCTTCACCCAATTATCCCATATTCATTTAGCTCTATATGTAGTGTATACTATCCCCACCCTCCCAATCAATAGAAAATCCTTTAAGGACAAGAATCATTTATTTGATTTTGTTTTTTGTAGCCCCAGGGCCTTGAGCTATAAATCATAAAAACTTAATAAGTGTTTGTTGGAATGGCTTAGATGGTAGCAGATAGTCCACCATTAAAAAGCTTTTTCCATGAGCAAAGCTTTTCCATGGCTCTCTACTGAAAGGCAAATATTCCCGGGGAGGGCTAACACCTTAAGTATTAACCATAACTTATCCCTTGATCTGGGAGCTGTGAGAAAATAATTATTAATAATGAATTTCTTGGGGGGACCCAGAGATCAGTTTGTCCATTCTCCCCCCACCCCAAAAGTTCAGCTGTTGTCTGGTACAAGCCCAAGGGAGCAGGGGAAATGGAGATTGATTCTTTTTTTTAGCTAGGTGAAGAATCACACTTAGGAACTAGAATTTGCCCTTTTGCATACTCTCTAGAACACCCTCAAGTCATGTCAATTGATGGAACTGTATGATGCTATAACCAATGGGTAGTGACCCATCTCTATCTAAGGAGGATAAAACCCTTGGCCATGCCAGGGTCAGGGTTTTTTTTTTTTTTTGCCCTCTCTTGCCCCTCTCTCTGGCCTCACTCTTGCTTGCTATGCACTTTTCCTCTTTTTCTTTCTTTCTTTCTTTCTTTTTTTTTTTTTTGATGAGGCAATTGGGGGTTGGTGACTTGTCCAGGGTCATATAGCTAGTAAGTGTCAAGTGTCTGAGGCCGGATTTGAACTCAGGTCCTCCTGAATCCAGGGCTGGTGCTCTATCCACTGAGCCACCTAGCTGCCCCATGTACTCTTCCTCTTAAGACTATGTAGGTATGAAGACCTGAGACTATGAGAAGTTAGGAAGACACACGGTCAATTCTTTACTGGTATATACAATATTCATAAATAATAAATGCTTACTGCCAAAACAGGTGCCATAGCAATTAATTATAAATAGCAATAATTTTAAAAAACACAGTTTAGGGGGAAGCTAGGTGGTACAGTGGATAGAGCACCAGCCCTGGAGTCAGGAGGACCTGAGTTCAAATCCGGCCTCAGACACTTGACACTTACTAGCTGTGTGACCCTGGGCAAGTCACTTAACCCCCATTGCCCCACAAAAACAAAACAAAACAAAACAAAAAAACCCCACAGTTTAGCAAATAATTTTAAAAATACAGAGCTCAGAATGAAATCAGTGTTTTGGGTGGGAAGAGCAATGGGCCAAGATGTCAGAGGCAGGAAAGGGTAAATAACATGGAGGGAAGGAAGATACTCGTTTTCCTGACCTTATCATTTTGTAGTAGGTAGATAGCCCTCAGCCAAGTGCCTCCATAGTCCTGCAATTCGTCCTACGAGCCCATAATTTGTAATCATGCCTGCTTGCCAACAGACAGCCAAAGGCTCAGGCACAGAATGTTCAGGAAGAAAGGGGATAATGAGAGTTGAAGTTGGTTTCCAACCCAGACCCCGACACATCTTGACATTCCTGCCTAGAGAATCCTGGTCATTTGGAAGCCATTTAGGGAATTTCGATCTGTCCATCTCCTTTTATGATCCCATCCCTTTGAAGAGCCAAAGGTAGTGGTGGAGATGGGAAAGGGGGCCCCATCTGAGTTCCCATCTCAACCATCTCAACCTCCAAGGAAAACTCAACCCTACTATCAGCACTTTGTTTTCCTTGCAGGAGTTAGAGACCTCACTTACCATGACAGGGAAGTCATCCATGCTGACCACAGTCCCACCAGCCACCACCTCATTGCCCCCTTGGCTGGACTGGGGAAGATCAAAATATGTGCTGTCGGGCTCCCTGAGAAAAGATGAAGAAAGCCTTTAGCTTTACCTGAACCACTGGTCTAAACACCCTTACCTACCAGCCCAAGGGTAGAGTTAACTGAGAGGGGAAAGGAGGTGGGGTGGTTTGGGGGGATATAAATCAATCTCATCACTGTCGAGGACCTGAGAGCGCCCTAGCTTCATACCTCTACCCATTCATTTTTCTTCCTATGCATTTCTAGATCTTCCCTCCCCTCTCCACCCCTCCTCAGCTCTCATCTCCTTTCTTTCCTTCCCTCTCTTCTCTTCTTTTTAATCATCCCCCCCCACTCATTTTCTCTCTCTCTCTCTCTCTGCTTTCCTCTCCTATCATCTCCTCTCCACATCTCCTGGTCCTCTCCTCACTTCTCCTTTCTCTCTTCTCTTCTTGGTCCTCTCCTCTCCTTACTCCTCATCTCTCCAGTTTTCTCCCCTCCTTTTTCTTATCTCTTTTCCTATCCTCTCCTCATTTTTCTCTCCTCACCTCCTGATCCTCTTCTCTCCTCAAACTACACAATCCAAGTTTGTGACAGAGGTCATCTGGTCCAACCCATATCTGAACAGGAATTCCGTTCCCAGACAAGTGGGCATCCCTCTTCCACTTGAAGACCTCTAGATATTACCTCTCAATGGATTCTCCTTTGGGGACAATTCTAATTGGTGATAAGTTTTTCCAAAGCTGGAGGCAAATTTGGCTCCTCTGTAATTCTCCCCCATTATTCCCACTCCTGCCCTCTAGAGCCAAGAAGAACAAGGCTAATCCTTCTTCCACATGACAGCTCTTCAAAAGCTTGAAGACAGTGGCCATGCCCTCTCCCCCAAGTCATCTCTGCCAGCAGTGTTCCTAATGGTCTCTTGGTCCCCCCACCCCCACCCTATCCTGTTCCCTGGTCGTCAGGTTCTTTTCTACGACACCAAGTACCCTCGGAAGAGCAATTAGCCTGCTCTGCAGACTGTGAGGAAGTGCCTCGTTTTATCTGGCACATCCTAAGGAACAGCCCTGGCACCAGTGGGTCCACTTAGCTGCAGCTCCTGCCCACATCTTGGTGCCCATCCACCTCTACGTGGGCACCAGACCTCATGAGAAGGTTGAGCCTGGTCTGGGCTGAGGAGACAGCTCCCTGCTCTTCTACTTCATCTCCCAGGGATATAGTAACTCTGAAGAAAACTCACAGAGTACTCCAGAGGTGTTCAAACGTGGATCCTTCATCTGCAGAGGAAGACTCGTGCGACATCTTCATAGAGGGAGAATCCAGCCAAGGGTAAAACACTCTGGGAAGAGAAAACATGCCCCCGTGAAAAAGAAGCCACTTTCCAATTTCTCCAGTTCCTTTCACATCCACCCTCTCATCTGCTTCTAGATACCACCCACCCCCTCCGAGGCTGACAGGGCTAGAATAACCATCTTCACTTTTCACAGGATCATAGATTTGGGGCTGGAAAAGAACATGGGAGCCATGGAGTCCAGCCTCATTTTACAGATAAGGAGGCTGAGAAGGCTCACCTAGCTAGTAAGTGTCTGAGATGGGATATGAGCCTACATCATCTCAATTCCAAGTCTCACTTTCTCTCTACGGTACCATTCTACCTCAAGGTCAACTCTGTCCAGGACAGAGCATATGTCCCTAGTTTTTTTGGGGGGAAGGGGTGGAATACTTGATACCAATTGTGTTTGCTATACTTTAAGAGAAATGATTATTTCTCTTTTATATTAATAGCCAATTATTCAAATTGAGGACACCCTAACTTTTTTTCCCTTGTCCTATTTCCTTGTCTAATCTCTCAAGCTGATGGAAGATACGATAAACATTCTCCTCATTCTGGGTATTCTAACTAGCTCAGCCTTGTGTGAGGGATATAGGTTCGTTGTCTAGATTGCTCAAGGCTGGAGGTGGTCTGGGTATAGAGATAGTCTCTCTGGCCAAGAGTGACTTGATATCACTTACAGCCCCTCACTGAAGTGAGCTGACTTCTCTTTGTAAAATCCGCCCCTTGTTAGTTGTTAACCAGTCAGAGTTGATTGCCACCTTCAGTAACACCAGGAGCCTGCCACCATGATTACCTTTGGTCTAAGAAAGAGATGGCCAAGTGACCCTTATTATCAGTCCTTTTATTAATAAACATGCTGACATTATTAATGAAATGATTCAATTACCCAGAAAATATGTCTCTTGAACTTTTTAAAATGCCACAACTTTTATGGTAAGTCCTCCCCCCCACCCCCCCCAAAAAAAGGTTAACTGAAGTCTAGCTGATTGATATTAATGGGAAACACACCAGTGAGAACTTGGGTTTTTTTGTTTGGTTGTTTGATTTGACTTGTTTGTTTGTTTGTTTTGGCAGGGCAATGAGGGTTAAGTGACTTGCCCAGGGTCACACAGCAAGTAAGTGTCAAGTGTCTGAGGCCAGATTTGAACTCAGGTCCTCCTGAATCCAGGACCCGTGCTTTTTCCACTGTGCCACCTAGCTGCCCCTACCAGTGGGAACTTGTGAGAGTACCAGAAACCCCCCTCAAGGTTACCTGAAAATCAACTCAAGTGTGACTGAAGGGGGGCAGCTAGATGGCACAGTGGATAGAGCACTGGCCCTGGATTCAGGAGTACCTGAGTTCAAATCCGGCCTCGGACACTTGACACTTACTAGCTGTGTGACCCTGGGCAAGTCACTTAACCCCAATTGCCTTACTAAAAAAAAAAAAAAAAAGTGTGACTGAAGGAAGTAGCCCCAGAGAGGGTGGGACATAAACAGATACAATATGCAAGTTAATGGGGGAGGAGCCCAAGGAGAAATAAGTACTAGAAATGGAGGAAGAAGAGCATTCCAAGTATGGGAGATAAGCTGCACAAAGCCAGGAAATGTATTGGCCCCAAAATAACAAGTGGCTAGAATGTAGGGTGCACAAGCGGGAGGGACAGGTAGGTTGGAGTCAGATTGTGAAACAAAGGCACAGCCCTCCTCTTTGTGTCACCTCCAACTCAAAGTTGTATATTTCTCATTCGTTCTTAACCAGTGAATACCTAGAATCAGATCCTAGGTCTAGAATTTGAGGCTGAAGGAACCCCCAGGGACTTTCCAATTCAACCTTGTCATTTCACAGATGATGATGAAACTGAGGCCACTACAGGGTACTAAGCATAGAAGTCAAGAATTAGACTGCCCAGAAGCCTGTCTATCTCCTTCCAGGGACACATATACAGATTCAATAGGATGAGATGTGGCCACTTCCTGTGCTTACCAAGACTGCAATCAAATCACAAACCCATCTGGCCACCTGGGCCCCTAGAGGTCGTCAGCGTCAGCATATGAAAGTCAGAAAGAGCCCAGCCCCAGCCCTGCCCCACCTACCATGCCACATGGCCATGCCAAGCCAGGCAAGTCCAGACTTGCCCAGTATGGGTCACAGCAGGAACATACAATCTGTTGCTGTTTGACTTTCTACATGTAGGGCTGCACGGAGCCTCTGAGGCAGGCACTGCAGGGGCGCATGCCCCCACGGACCTGACCCACACCCTGGAGAAGCCTGGCTAATGGAGATGGCACACAGGACAATAGCTGGGCTGGATATTGTACAGAAAGAGACACTGGACTGGAAAGGAGGGTAGAGAGATGGTATTCAGAAACCCTGCTGGAAGCGGCCACTTCTTCCATTTATTCACTCCTTATTCATTCGTTCATCCAGCAATTATTTACAATGCCAGCCTTGGAGCCAGGGTGACAACCTGGACTCGGTGTTGCTCCTGACACACAGTGGTTATGTGGCCCTTGGCAGGTGACTTCTAAGGACTTTACGCAACTCTCTAGAAGGTGCCAATCTGTACTGATGGATAGTTTCCTCACCTGGGAGTTTTCTACACCAGTGAAATGCTAGGTCTAATTCCTATCTAGTATAGTATTCTAGATACTGATGAAAATATAGAACAGTAGAAGATATAAGTCCTGCCTCCCAGGATATTAGAATCTGGTTGGGTTGAAATATGACAGGCAAGATAGTATAGTGGAAAGAACATTAGTTCCTGAAATCGAATTCTGGCTCTCATAAACTGTGGCACGATAAGTAAACCACCTAACTTCTCTGACATCTCTCTGCAAAATGAGGAGGTTGCATAAGGTAAGGGCTTCTAAACCTGCGGTCTGGGAACTTGTTAAAAAACATTTTTGCAACAGCATTTCAAACTAATTGGCTTCCTTTTCTAATTCGATGTATTTTATTTGATGCATTTAAGAAGATGATTCTGAGAAGGAACTCACAGGCTTCACTGAACTGACTGCCCAAGGGACCCAGGACACAACCAAGGGGAAGAATCCCTGGACTGGATAATGTCTCTAAGGTCCCTGGCAACTCAAAATTCTATAATCCGGACATAGACAAATCAAACAGATAAGCAGTAGAGCACAGGGTTTGCTAAGCTTTCAGCCCTACTGTCCAAACTCCCCTGGCTCAAGCCCCTATATAGCCTGGCGAACTGCCTGGCAGATCTCCCTTTTGTTTGGGCTCACTAACTATCCAATAACCCGGGCACCTACTTCCCTGTGACTCAGGCACAGACTAGCCAGAGGCAATGTGCTAAATTGAACTGTGTGCTGGTTCTGAAACCCAGAGAACCTGGGTTCAAATCCCCACTCTGCTGCCAACCATGGGCATGTCACCAAACCTCAGTGGGCCTCAGTTTCCTCATTTGCAAAATGAGCTGGAGAAGGGAATGGCAAACCAGTCCAGTATCTTTGCCAAGAAAACCAGAAATAGGGTCACAAAAAGTTGGACACAACTGCCATTATCATCTCACTTTTGCTCCCAGTATGTGGGCATGTTAACATCATCATCACCATCGTCGTTGTCGTTCCTTTTTTCAGATTAGCTATAGAAGGTCAGAGTGCCTTGAGTCACACTGCTAGTAAGTATCTGAGGCAGGATTTAACTCCACTCTTGAAGTCCAGACCCCCCTCCCTCCTTATCTTTCTGGGGTAACTGTGCACTGAACTCTACAGCACCAAAAAAGTTTGATGGAAGTTCAGAGAAGGCTGGATAATTTGAAATAGATTTTGCTGAGATATTGTTCAGTCATTTCATTCAGTCCTATCTGACTCTCCATGACCCCATTTGAGGCTTTTTTGGGCAAAGATACTAGAGTGGTTTTGCCATTTCCTTCTCCAGCTGATTTTACAGAGGCAAACGGGGTTAAGTGACTTGTCCAGGGTCATACCGCTTGCAAATGCCTGAGGCCAGATTTGAACTCACAAAGAAGAGTCTTACTGACTCCAGGCCAGGCACTAGATCCACTGTACCACCTAGTTGCCTTTGAATTTTGGTAGGAAAGGGAATGAGGAGGAACCTCCTCAGGAGGGTTCATGAGATTTAAGGCTTGAAACAGATCTTCCAACAAGGGGCTAGTAAGGACCTTAACATGTAGAACAGCAGAGCTGGGAGGGCAATTAGAACATGGAATGTGAGAACCAGGAGAGCCCTTAGAACACAGAATGTGGAGCTGGGAGGGCTCTCAGAACACAGAATGTCAGACGTGGGAGGGCACTTTGAATACAGAACATCAGAGCTGGGAGGGCCTTTAGAGATGATCTGGTTTAAATTGCTCATTTTCCAAATAACTTCACTGCAGCCCAGAGAGGTTAAATACCTTGCCCAATCGTCACACAAGTAGCCAGAATTTGAACCCAAGTCCTTCCCAATCCATTCTCTTTCCACCCATATTGCCTCTGGGAGGAAGAAACAGAATGGGTGAAGTACAGTTTAAGGCTTCATGCCCAAGTCAGCCAGGTCAGGAATGGGCATTTGAAGAGAGACTCTCAGAATTTAGGAAGATTATTGGGGGGGGGGGGCAATGGGAGTTAAGTGACTTGCCCAGGGTCACACAGCTAGTAAGTGTCAAGTGTCTGAGGCCAGATTTGAACTCCGGAATCCAGGGCTGGTGCTTTATCCACTGTGCCACCTAGTTGCCCCCTAGAAGGATTCTTGATGACCCTTTTATTTGACAGAAGAGGAAACTAAGGCCCAGGGACAAGAAAGAACTTGCTGCAACCAAACCCCAAGTTAGCAGCCAAGTCAGGATTCGAACTCAGGTCTCCAGCCTCCCAGCCCAAAGCTGTTTCCACTGTTACACATTTTCCAGGAGTGAAGTCCTTGACAGCCACACAAAGAGCACAAGTTCTGGCACCGGAGAACATCTAAACATCTAATATGATCGGTTTCCCAAAGCCTTGATGCTGATGGATGCCCTTTATTTAAAATAATAATGATGCCCATTTTTGTTGATGCCTTTATTTTGTTTTAGAACCATCCACCTCTTATAAAACAAAAAAAGGGGGGCAGCTAAGTGGTGCAGTGGATAGAGCACCGGCCCTGGATTCAGGAGGACCTGAGTTCAAATCCAGCCTCGGACACTTAACACTTACTAGCTGTGTGACCCTGGGCAAGTCATTTAACCCCAACTGCCTCACCAAAACAAACAAACAAAAAAAGCAAACAAAACAAAACAACAACAACAAATAAAACAAAGAAGAGTAGAGCAAACCCACCATCTATAATGAATGTAACAGCCCAACCCCATAGTCCCTTGCCTTGCTGGTGACAGAAGGGGGATGCTTCACTATCTACCTCCAGGACCAAGATTGGTTATTACCATTGCCCTGAATGTGGTTTCATAGCATCTCGGAATTGGGAGACACTTCCCAGGTCATGTGATCCAAGTCGTACCTGAATCAGAACTCTGCTCTACCACCCCCCAGCCCCAACCCGTAGGCATCCAGTCTTTACTTGAAGACCTCCACGGAGGGGGATTCCACTCACTACCTCCCCAGACAGCACATTCCACCATAAGATATCTCTAATTGTTAGGAAGTTTTTCATTACATCAAGTCTAAACCTGTCCGTCAGCAACCTTTACCTCTTATTCTCAGCTCTGCTGTCTGGGGCCCAGCACAACAAACCCAAGTCCTCAAGTACAAGCCCTCATTTTACAGAGAGGAGAACTGAGGCCCGGAGAGAAGCAACTAGTAGTAGCCCCCTCTTAGTGTTCATTCATCTGCATCATTGAAGGTAGTGGGTATATTTGTTCTTCGGGGACAGTTTACTCCACTATGCGTCATTTCTTATAGATCTTTCCTTGTTTTGCTTCTCATTTTTTTGGTCATTTACACTTATTAGCTGTGTGACCCCAGGCAAGTCACTTCACCCTATTGGCCTCATTTTCCTCATCTATCAAATGAGCTGGAGAAGGAAATGGCTAACTACTCTATCTCTGTCAAGAAAATCCCAAATAAAAAAAAAAAAGAAAGAAAACCCCAAATGGAGTCACGGAGAGTTGGACAGGACCAAAAAAATGATTGAACAAACTGCATGAATGATACTGTGGCTTCACACCCAAAAAGACCTGGGTTTAAGTCTTTCCTCTGACACATATTATGTGACACTATAGGGGTCTTTACCTCTCAGTGATCTAGACAACTTGCAAAGGCTATAAGTGACAGACATGGTGCTCACTACTATCTAGATTGTAAGCTCCTTGAGGTCAGGAACTGCCTTTTGTCTCTTTTTTTATCCCCAGAACTTTAGCACAGTGCCTGGCATATAACGCATGCTTAATCAATGTTTGTTGATTGATTTATTGATAGAGGAGGGATTTTTGTTTTTTTTTTACCTAGGAGTTCCATAAAAAAAGACAGCTCTAGTCCCTAGTGATTACTATTCAATAATATTCTATTACATTCATAGAATTAGAGCCAGAGGGGACCTCAGAGGCCATGCAGTCCGACTCTCTCCTTATACAGATGAAGAAACTGATGCTTAGGGAAGATAAATGACTTACCTAAGGTCATATAGTAAGCATTCAAAGGTGGCTTTTGAACCCATGTCCTATCACTCCCAAGCCAGTGGTCTTTCCCTGGCCCCACAGTGATCCCTGACTTTTTTTGTTGGTGGTAGTTGTTTGTTTGTTTGTTTGTTTGTTTTGCAGGGCAATAAGGGTTAAGTGACTTGCCCAGGGTCACACAGCTAGTAAGTATCAAGTGTCTGAGGCCAGATTTGAACTCAGGTCCTCCTGAATCCAGGAGCGGTGCTTTATCCACTGCACCACCTAGCTGCCCCTGATCCCTGACTTTTATAGTAAGACTGGGGAGTAAGCAAGGGAATAGACTGGGAAACAACTTAAACCTGTTCAATTCAATTCAATCCGATCCCACAAGCAGTCAGTCAGTAAAAACTCCTTAATTAAGCACTTACTTTGTACCAGACACCAGACTGAGTACTAGAGAAAAGAAAGAAAACCCAAACAGCCTCTGCTCTGGAGAAGCATTGGAGCAATTATAGTGTTGGGCAATGGGAATACAAAGATAGAAATGAAGGTCCCTGCCCTCAGAAGCTTACATTCCAAGGGGGAGGGAAAAGAGTGAAACAACTACAAACAGATAAACTGCATAAAGGATAAACTGGAGATAATCTCAGAGGGAATGAGGTGGAACATTCCAGCTTCAGGAGTTCAAGAGACTCAAGACAGAATGTTGCGAATGGGGAATGTTACAGAATGAGCTTCAATCCAGGCCAACTTTCAGAGTCTCAGATTTGGCAGGCACCTCACAGGCCATGGGGCTCAACCCATACCTGACCAAAAATCCCCTCTAGCTCATCCCCATCATTCGGCTGTCCGGCAGCCTCTGCTGGAAGACCTCCAAGCCAAGGGAGGTGAGAATGAACTAGAGAGAGTAGAATTAGGCAATAACATCTCGGGTGGGTCCTCTGGGGCACTGAGACTGAATAATACTTCTGACACCCGACTTCACACAATTGCACATTCATCCCTTCTTCTTTTTTTTTTTTTTTTTGGTGAACAATTAATGAGAGGACTACTAGCTGCCGGTAGTTTGCACAATACAAGACAACTGTCTCAGCATGTGCACATGCCAAAGCTTCAGACAGCCCCCTTAGCAAGACAACGTCCCCACGCACACCCGTTCCTCAGCTTCCAGATCATGAGGCAGCCTGCCAAGTTCTGGGAAGTAGGCAGCAGGGCAGACAGATACAGCAATCTGGCATTGGCGGGCGATAGCCATCTTCTATACAAAAATCGAACAATGTCTCATTTCAGCCTAAGTTCACTTTGTTTCATGTAGAGGGTTTTAAGATACTCCATGTTGGCTTCAAACAGCATCCAAGGAACCATCCGTATGCTAATCTGAACAATTCTGAACATGTGCATTCACACACACACACACACACACACACACACACACACACACACACACAGAGGATAGACAAAAAAAGCAAGCCCAACCTAGAAGAAATTTGACCAGGGAGGAGAAAAGAAAAAAAAATCGGAATAAGAATGCAAAATCCGCCTTGCTTTCTCAATTACACTATGGCCTCTCAATTAGACTATAGACATATAGTCTGAGCCTGAATCTCGGCTGTAGCTGTGTAACTTAGTCAAGTCACTTATCCCCTTGGGTCCTCAACTTTCTCATTTATAAGGTGAAGAGGCCAGACTAGATGGCCTCTGGGGTATCTTCCAGCTCAAGAGCTAAAATCCTAAATCACTTTCCAATTTTTGCCTCAGTTTCCTAGGGAGGTTGGACCAGAGGACTCTGAGGTCCCTCCTAGCTCTATAGCTATGATGGTATGATGGATAATGGCAACCTGAGTCCATAAATTTCCCATCAGGCAGGTATGAACCATTCTTCCTCAGGTCCTACAGATTCTCTCAAGATATGAGTCACCTTTTCACAAGTTTTTCCTAGCCTCTTGTTTCTTCCTAAGGCAGCTTGCTGAAGACTCTGTGAGTAGCTATACTTCAATCAACTTATCAGCCACCAAGCATTAATGTGCTGGGCTCATCATCCATCACAACTGTCTCTCCCAGGTACAGAGCTTCTCCAGAGGGTGCATCCAAATACATGGTGAAATCCAGGCTGTAGACATCCTTCATCCATTTGGTCTTTCCCGTGTGGATGGATGGGTCAAACTCCCTTGGACAAATACAGTTTTCTTCCCAGAGAATGCATTATCTTGGGACTTGATGCAATCAACAAAAGGTCATCAGCAAACATGAGCATGTGGAAACCTCTCCTCAACCTGGACCTTGCTCTGGATCCCCTCCATCACAGTGTTGAATGTTGGTGGGTTTTTTTTAATTTTCAACTTTGACCTCAGAGCAATTGAATCAAACCTTAAAACAGAGAAAGGAAAGGGGCCTGGATTGGAAAGTGGGCTACAAAGAACCCATTCTTCTCAGAATAACAAAGGCTTGCCTTTTCAAAATAAACATATCCATGTTGCTTTAAGGTAGGAATGCCTGAAACAATACTGTCTCCAAAGAGAAAAATATGAACATTACACAGAGGGCAATGGAAAAGCAAATGGTGGCCAAGGAAGGAGTGTGCTGGTAAATATTTAACAACCAGTTCTGTGATTGCATGTGTGAAACACTTCTAAGTTTTATCTGAATTATTAAGATTTTTCTCACTTTCTTAAGTCTGGACAATCAACAGAATATTAAATCAAGCCCTGATTTGTAGCATTTTCTTATTTCTAAGGTGTAAATGGTCCCGATGAAATTTAACAAGCTGACTCCAAGCACATCCTTGCTTGTTGGTGTTGATATATAACCAATAAGGAATGTAGAGAAGAACAGGGGTAAAGGATGTCATCAAAGAAATAGATGACAAAAAGAGATGATAGCTTGGCTATTTGGGGTGGGGGAGAAACAGAGACAGAGAAAGAAAGAGATAGAGATGGATGGAGAGAGACAGAGACAGAGAGATAGATAGATAGGAAGGGAAGGAGGAAGGGGGAGAGAGGAGGGAGTCACGGACAGAGACACAGACATAGATGGAGAGACAGAGACTAAGAGGTAAATGAATGGATGGGGAGGGAAGGAGGAAAGAGAAGAGAGAAGGAGGGATTTAGAGACAAATAGAGACAGATAGATGGAGAAAAACAGAGAGAGACAGCAACTAAGAGATGGATGAATGAGGGGGACAGGATGGAGAGAGGAGGAGGGAAGGAGAGATAGATGGATGGATGGGGAGAGAGGTAAGGACAGGAAGGAGGAAGTCAGAGATAGAGGGAGACAGAAAGAGAGATGGATGGATGGAGAGATAGAGAGAGTGAGACAGTAGGAAGGAGAGGGTAAGGGCGAAAGAGGGAGACAGGGACAGAAAGGAGACAGAGAGAGGAGAGAGGAGAGAGGAGAGGAAGATAGAAACACACAGAGAGAAACAGAGAATGAAGAAAGAGAGAAAAGGGGGAAAGGAGGGAGGAGGAGAGACAGACAAACAGAAAAAGAATTCCTCACTCTGCCAGTAATTGGTTCTGTGACCTTGGACAAGTCATTTCTCTTTTCTGTGCCTAACTTTACTAATCAACAAAATGGGAGAGGCTGGTCCAGATGACTGTGAAATTCATCCAAACTCCAGCATTCTACATTCCATAATCTCAGGTCCTTTCCAATGCTAAGGTCCCACCTGGATCTGATATTCCCTTTTCCAAGGCCCTCCTGACTCTGCTATCTCTGTTCCAAAGTCTCCCTCAGCTCTGACAGTCTCTATCCTGCGGTCCCAGTCAGTTCTATCTCTAGGATCCTATCCATGATATTCAGCTGCCCCAAAACAAAACCCTTTCCCATATAATTTATTCAGATCTCTCTCCTTTCCCTGCCAAAGCTCACAAAGGCACATTCATCCCAAAGGCCTAGGAAGAGGGCTCAGAAGACCCACGGAGCTGGGCTGGTGGAGTCAAAGGGCAGCTTTCTCCTCCCTGGATCCCAAGGGCTGTCAGCTGTCTCCAGGAAAGCTCTCCTGCAGGGGGGCCGGGGAAGAGGCATGGTGAATCAGTACACGGCCCTGACTATAACGTCTGCAATCCTTTGCTGCCACCAGCAGGAGCTTCTCCCTTGTACCTGAGGACGCCAATTCGGAGCCTGGTACGGAGAAAAGTGCCCTGGCCTTTGCCTGCGAGACCAGGACTTAAGAACCCCCACCTCTCATCCCGACTCCCTGAGTGATCCAGGGCAAGGCACAGAATCCTTAAATCGGGAAGAGATCTCAAGAGGAGAGCTTGTCCAACCTTCAACCCCTCTCCAGGGACAGGGAACTCACTATTCAAAGCATTTATTTGTGACTTGTTTGAGTTTTGTGGTTCACCATGGAAAGGGGGGGGGCTGGATTGGGAGCCAGAGCACCTGGGTTCAGATCCTGCTTTCTGTCACAACCTGTGTGACCTTGTTCCCTACTCTTCTTTAAAATGAGAGGACTGGACTCAGTGGCCCCCCAAAATCCTTTCCAGCTTTAGAATACTAATAATAATCAATAATAACAATGATGATGATACCCACTACTTATATAGATAGCTCCTACTATATCAGATTTTTTTGATGTTTGAATTCGTTTTCTGATTTTCAAAAATTCTTGGTTACAAGGGATTCTGGGAAGGGGAGGGAGAAGAATACAGAAGAAAAATTAGGTGATATCAAAAGAAGATATATCAATAAAAATATGTTTTACATTTGAAAAAATAGTTAATCCCCCCCAAAAAAGAAAATAAAGGGATTGGACTATATGACTTCAAAAGTCCTAGCTCTGAAGTACTACGGTATTTCTAAAACTGTTAAAACTAAACAATTAAAAATATATTCTCCAAGCGAAACTGAAATTCCTACCAGGCCAATTTATATCAGAGGAATGACAAATACTTGTTGGCAAGCAGAGGCAGCTTGGTATGGTGGAAAGTGGGCTGATTTTGGAGCCAGAGGACCTGGGTTCAAATCTTCTCCAGGACCTGTGTGACATTGGGTAAATTACTTAACCTCTATGGGGCTCAGTTTCCCCTCCTATAAAAGGAGGGGTTCAACTAGATGGCCATCCATCCAGCTTTGACACATGACTGGTTGATCCTACAGTAACAAATAACATGGTGTAGGAGAAAAGGTAGCCCAACTATACTAATTTGCAACCTGCAAAGACTTGGGCAATTACTACTGCCCCTCTGGCCCTCAGTCTCTTCATCTATAAACCAAGACCACTGAACTGTTGTTGTTTGGTCATGCCCGACTCTCTGTGACTCCATTTGGGGTTTTATTGGCAAAGATACTGGAATAGCATCTTACCTTACAGATGAGGAAACCAAGGGAAACACAGTGAAGTGATTCGCCCAGGGTCACACAGCTAGGAAGTGTCTGAGGCCAAATTTGAACTCAGGTCTTCTTGTCTCCAAGCCTGGCACTCTGTGCACTATGGTGCCACGAACCCTCTAAAGTCCCTTTCAGTTCTCCCAACATTACTCTCTAGAAAAGTCAAGCCCTCTATAAATTGATGTTCTGTGCTTATATCTCACTCTCCAACCCCACTCCCATTCCTCACCCTCTGCAGTCAAACTGAAACCTCCTTGAGGGAGGAGAATGAGTAACCTTTTCTTTTCTTTTCTTCCTTTTCTTTTTTTGGGCAGGGCACTTGCCCAACAGCTAGTAAGTGTCAAGTGTCTGAAGTCAGATTTGGACTCAGGTCCTCCTGAATCCAGGGCTGGTGCTTTATCCACTGCACCACCTAGCTGCCCTGGGAAATGAGTAACCTTTATACCATAACTGCCACCTTATCCATTGCCAGCTGTTAGTTACCACTAAACAGAAGTCATTCTCACTCACACCACACTTGGGAGAACTGGAGTTTCGGTTGTGGTATATATATTTCAGGGCTGAGAACCTCCTCATCTAGCATCACTAGATGTACATAGATCTCGAACAAATGTTACAAACAGACAATTAACCAGATTCAGATTGGTTGGAGAAGTTTGGTCTAGGCTGCTTGTGGGAAAACGATGCTGTGTTCTCAACAATCCCCAGATGCTCTTGGCAGCAAACACTCATCTCTTCAATACTCTGCCCATCCAGATATACATCAGAGTCAAGACAAGGGGTAGTTTTCTAAATATCATATCTGCATACACGGAATCCCCCAACAGGAAATAAACTCTGTAAGAGCATATTTTTTTTGTCATTGTATCCCCCAACACTTAACATAGTGCCTGGCACATAGTAGGTACTTAATACTGGTTGACTGATGGATGGATGGATCCATTCTTTTTCTAAGGTGGATGGTTACACTGATTTCTCATTATGGGGCAGATGTCACCAAGGTGGCTTTAGGGAATTGCAAATATGTAAAGTTCCTTTTACCTTATTCTGTTTCAGAGACCAAGTGATATATCATTATGCTCTCTGCATGGTTCTCCTGATCCTACTTACTTCACCCAGCATTAGCTCATACAAGTCTTCCCATTCTTCTCTAAATTCCTTACATCTGGCATTTCTTATGGTGGTCTAACAATGCTATATATGTTTATGTATATACACATGTATATCTGTATACACATGTCTATATCTCTGTATACATGTATACATACATATATATATATATTTGTGTGTGTGTGTGTGTGTGTGTGTACACATATACACCTGCCACAGTGTGTTCAGCCATTTCCCAATGAATGGGATACATTTTGGTTCCAGTGAGAATGTAAACTCCTTAAAGGCAGAGCCTAAGTCTGCTTTTTCTTTGCATCGTCAATGCTTAGCACTGAGCCCAGCACATAGGAGGCATTTAACCTGACCTTGATATCCCTAGGATATATATGCCAAGATGTAGCATTGCCATACCAAAGGGTATGGGACGTTGAGTTGCCTTTCTCACAGAATTCCAAATTCTTTTCCAATGAACTCCCTTTTAAAGACAAATTGACATCTATGGAAACCTTTAGAAGCAAAGTGATTTTTTCCATTTGTCCTCCCTCTGGGTGAACATATATTCATAACTTTAATCATTTATGTAAATATAAGTGCATATATAATTATACACATATATGTAAGATATAAAATCATATGTGTATATGTTATATAAATTATATGTATAGACACATTATAAATGTGATTTCACATGTGTAATTATATCTGCATATGCTTATGTGTAAATTACATATGTTGTGTGTTAATTACATACAAAATTACATACATATGTACAATTTCCCTATATAATTATATACATACTTATATATAATTAGATTGAGAGAGAAATATAGATGAAAGAGATACATATAGATATATAGACATAATAGTGCTGTTCTAAATGATAGAGAGGTACGTTTTCTAAATATCATATCTGCATACACTGAGAGCCCGTCTCAGAGCCAGGAAGACCCGAGTTCCATCTTGTCTCTGACATGTGCTGGCTGTATGATCCTGTCTGCGTAAGTCTCTTAACCTTTCAGTGTTCTGGGTAAATATCCAAGACTATCTATGGTACCAAGGAAATTAGCAGCCTGTGGATTCATGAAGTAGGATGGTGGCGAAGATTATAACTTTCTAGTACTCTACCCATGAGGAAGAGCGGAGGGACCTTTCAATAGGGATGAGGGGACAAAAGCCTGCTTCTCTAGGCATCAATGCTGTACTTATCTTGAGGTGTACACCCACTCTGCAGACCACTAAATAAGTCTTGTTTTGCTCACCACTTCTGGTCTGGTGATCCCAAGGATCATTGTGGGGGCCTATTTCTCACAGGATAATTCACAAAGAAACTTCAGGAAAATGGAGCCCTCCTGGGCCTCAGTGTCTTCATTTGTAAAATGGGGCTGATGATAATGCTGATAGGAGGTACTACATTTTATTATATTCATGGAACGGAATGTGTTTATTACATAGTAAGAATCAACAAATAGGAAGAAATCAGAGAAAAAGAGGAAAGGTCATGTGAATTGATGCAGAATGAAGTAAGCATAACCAGGAGAATGCTAGACATGAACGTTACAATGACGTAAATGATGAGGGTGGGGGTGGGGAGAACACTACAAGGCAGCTGATCTACATTAAATGCAATGATTGATCTCGGCTCCAGAGAATAGATGATGTGTGCAGAGAATGTTGCAAAAACAGACTCAATTGGTTTTGTTGAACTGTTTGTTGTTAAGTTATTAAAAAATACAATGGCTTCTGCCTGGCAGCGGGGGAGCCCTATTTGTTAATGAATATAGGATAAAAAACAAAAGTCATCAGTAAAATGTTGAAGACAAAATAAGCCAGTTAGATTAGATGATCTCTAAGGTTCTAAATCATATTCCATCTCCGAATTCCTGACTCAGTTCCCAGTACCTGTTTACTTGTAGGAATTAAATGACAACACTCCCTACCCCCACCACATACCGGCTTAGGCAGATTTTTTTTAAAGGACCTACTACGTACCAGATATATGAAATAGATTAGGTGACTTCATCTCCCTGGGTCTCAACTTCTGTAAGATGGGAAGATTAGAGGAAAAGGTGGCTTTTCACTGAATGGACAGTCATAACGCTTAGGTTTGAATCCTGCAACTCTGATGTTGGCTACCTATGTTAGTCTTGAACAAATCAATTCACCCTTGCTGGGCCTCAGTTTCCTCATGTGTAAAATGAAGAGTGGACTAGATCCTGAAGCCCCTTTCTGACTTACCCACATCACCCCCCACCTAGCTAAGTCTCAGAGACAGGGCAGGTCTCACTACTTCTCCGGCACTGCAGGAAAGAAATGGACTTGGGAACTTGTGAGCTATTATGTCACATAATAAAATGAAAAAATAAAAATAAAAATAAAAATAAGAGAGATGGTTCCTATGGTCTTTTTTGAGTACTAAGTTGTAGGAAACCAAAGGCTGCCAATCTCATCTTTTAGGCATGAATGTGCCCAAATACAGAAGTCATAAGTTGTCAGACCCTTTCCCCAACCCTCTCATCTTTAGGCTTCTTCCCCTACCTCCAACCCATGCAGTTTCAAATTTTTTCAGAGGCCCTTTTTGTGGGGCAGCAAAAGACCTAGCACCCCTCCCGTTCCCACCTGTTACATTGCCCCCCCCCTTACAAATTAATCCGTAAATCTCATAATACTTTTTTTCTGGCTAAATAATAATTATGGCTACATTTTTTAGTTTAATACTAAACCCTAAATGGCAAAGAAACTAGTAGAAATATTCTATTATTGAGGGTGTTTGTTTTTTTGATGAGCAAATAGGAGCAGCCCATGGGTCAGACCTGGAGGATTGCCTTAGAAAGAATTTTTAAGAGTCCCTCCTTCTTGACTTTGAGGTCAGAGGTGATGAACAATTATAAATTTAACCCTTTAAAATGGAAATTCCTACCTGTGGAATGCCCTGAAGACCACCCTCCCTGAGTTCATGATGTCAGCTGGACAGCAGACTTGGGACAGCTGAGAGGTCAGAGACACTCCTTAAAATGTCGGCCCCTCCCTAAATTGGCGGGCCTTGGCCATCTTCCAATCTCAGCTTTCCCTTCAAGAGGACAGGAGCATTCCACCCCCACCCCAACAACTTGCCCTCAGCTCTGTCCCACAGACATTTCCCAGGCTCTGGCTCCTGTGGAAAATAAAGAGATTGAAGCTTTATGTGGGGAGAGTGAGCAGGCTGGTGAGCAGAGACACTTCCAGACCTCTCTGCCCCCCTTCTAAGGCCTTGCTTCAGGAAGCAGCCATTTTCACTTCTGCTGCTGCTTGCATTTTGGGATAGGTGGCTAAACTTGGGAGCTTTCCTTCTTCCTGAGGCTGGATGGGGTACACGCATGGGGACAAGGCAGGGATGGGGATGGGGACTTTATCTCCTCTCTACCACTATAAGTAGAGACTTCCTGCTGAAAAGTCAGTCCTGAAGATGATGTGAGGAATGCAGGTCCAGAACCAAATCGTTGTGTGGAAACAGTTATTCAAATTCCCCTGACCACCACCAACAACAACTGTCCCCCAGTTCGTTCTGGGGAAATCAAAGGCAGAGGAGACAAAAACAAAATTAATCACCCTCTTCCTCCTCTCACCTCGGGATTGAGTACGATATGCAAAATAAAACAGCAGTCACCCATAGGAACCACTCTCTGCTTCTCCCTAAACTGGATCTCAACTCTTGAAAAGTGTTAGTTGGGGAGCGGATAGGGGTGGGAAGAGAAGGAAAGGAATGCTACCAGAATCTAGGGAAAGTCCCTGAGGAATTACCCAGAATCCTGCCCAGCCCTATGCTTGAAGGATCTTCTGCCCAGTCCGGGACAATGTCACAGTGAGAAATCCCTGGGGAAGAAACTGGGTCACCTCATCTCCAGATCTAAAGGCTGGGGATTCAAGCTAGCCGGGTCACCAACAGCTAACCAAGCACCTACTTTAAGGGAGGAAGGCATGAAAACACCAGCCAGCCACTCCCTCCCCGGGGCAAGTTTCATTCTCCATTTTCAGAATTACGATGATCCAATTCCAGCTGGTGACACCCTCCCCTGGACAGGGCCCCTTTGGTAGCAAGAGTCACAACTAGATGTTGATGCTCAACAAAAGTCAGAAGATCATAGACCCCCCAAGCCAGAAGACTGCCTTAGAGTTGTTTTTTGGTGAGGCAGTTGGGGTTAAGTGACTTGCCCTGGGTCACACAGCTAGTAAGTGTCAAGTGTCTGAGGCTGGATTTGAACTCAGGTCCTCCTGAATCCAGGGCCAGTGCTCTATCCACTGCGCCATCTAGCTGCCCCCTGACCGCCTTAGAGTTGTAAGGGGACCTTAGTGCAATCAGATAATGTTGCATTTTTATATTTTAACCAATGGGTTAAAAACTCACTGAAATTAATTCTTGACTTTGAAGTCAGAGGAGATGGCCAATTATAAATTTAACTTTATTATTTTATTTATTCCCAAATTAATTGGGAAACTTTTTAACAGATGGAGAAACTGTTTTCAGATTTTAAAATGTACAGATGTGAGCATTTTTCCATGTGACATATTTAAGTAATTTTTTTCACAATAAAAACTCAATTTTCTTTTTGTGTGTGTGTGACAAGCTTTAGAATCCTGAATTTAAACATCAAAAAGGAGAGAATTCCCATATACTCAGCAGGACATAAAAAGCATATTGTATATGAAACCACAAATCTGATTGCTTTTTTTTTTTAGTGAGGCAGTTGGGGTTAAGTGACTTGCCCAGGGTCACACAGCTATTAAGTGTTAAGTGTCTGAGGCCAGATTTGAACTCAAGTACTCCTGACTCCAGGGCTGGTGCTCTATCCACTGTGCCACCTAGCTGCCTCCCCCCACCCCGGTTTGCTTTTTAAAAAAGTAAATAATGAATTCTATATGTTAATTTCTAAACTATCCTGATAGTTTGAACTTCCTTATGTTCTTTTCTGTGCAAAACATCTTTTTTTTGCATCACTCTTGCCCCTTCTCCCTCTGTATGTCCCCCCCAAAAAAAAACCCTAAAACCAAAAGAAATAATTTAAAAAAACACCTGAGACTTTTCTTTTGCAGATTGTTCCTTTCAGGAAGTGATTGGTGGCTACCTTCTATTTTTACTTAATAAATATGAGAAGTTTTTCATTTATTTCTTGAAATAGTGTCCAGGCTTTTTTTTTTAATCATGGTTTTCAGGGAGTACAATGATTATTAAATTCTCTCTCCTTCACCTGTTTTCCCAGTTGGTCAGATGTTTTTGTTATTAGATATAAAAATCCCATACAATGATTCCTGTGAGTTAAGGCTTACACAGATATCTTACATTATTTTTTAATATTTGGGGTTTTGTCCCCATCTTTCTTACTGTTTCATGGAGTCATCAGTCTATTTGAGTTTCCAGGGGCATGCATTTCTTGGGTAAGGTTTACTGTTCTCTCATCTACACTGCTTCTTCTCGTTCTAATTCTTTTCTCCAGAGTTTTGTTTCATGATTTATCTCCTGCTTCTCAGGTAAGCTGTAGTTTTGGACTAGAATGGCTCCTGAAGTTGCTTCCAAATCGTGATTTCTATGATTCTGTGATTACTGTTATTACCTAGCAAGATAGCTGAGGAGAGAGAGGAGCCTCAAGTCTCTCATTCTCTATTTTGCCTGCTTGGAGTTACATTCTTAGAATTATCTTCAATCCACTGTTTCCTTGCAAGGATCTCTTCAAAAGGACTTGC